>NC_139246.1:6102111-6581893 GCF_977018435.1 Lepisma saccharinum
AACACACATTCCACACATTATTAGCATTTTACCAACTAGGACGACGTTTACAAACAATGAAGTCAGTGGCGGCTTGTAATCACACATTCGCGATTATCTCGAAAACGGCTCCTTTGCAAACCCATGTTTACTGAGACTTTTTTGCTTCTATTATCGTGTACTTTTACCTGTGTTAGTTTGCGCTATTACTTATGAGACACCCTGTATATTTTTCCCTGCATTTGGCCGACCTCCGTGGTGGAGTGGTTAGTACAGAGCTAGCTCTACGACGCCATGGTTTCCAGATTCTAATCTCAGCCTGGGCATGAGTGTTGCTTGCTCATCAATTTCATCATATCATCTCTCATCCTCATCTTCGCGATTAGCCGAAGTGACAGAAAGGCGAAGCAATATAACTCATATCAATCAATCAACCTTGTATTTGAAAAATTAATCGTAATTGAATTACAAATTCTGAACATGGTAACCAGAATGTAAGTACCAATTATATTTTGATATAAAACTCAGATATGTCAGTTGTTCTTACGTAACTTAACGAAATATTAACTAATAAACTAAAAAAAAACTTTTCATTTTTCCAAAATGTTGTTAATTTTCAGTGCTTTATCAGAAATAAACAGTATTATCGATAATTACCAGATTTTTATGGCCTGGGGTTTGTACCCTATGTATCACAAGTGTTCAAAGGTGTTCAGAAGTGTTCAAAAGTTTCATTCCGTTGACCATTACACAGTGATTGTTTTGCACATATGGTATGGAACATACCAGTACATTAGATTGCAGTGTAAAATTAACAGAACAATATCATAATTCGTAAGACAAGGCAAAAAAATTCCATTAGACTGACAATTTTTAATGGAATATTGAATTCCGTTTGTTATTTTTAATAAATATCTGCCTTTGTCAGATTTGTAATTATCGTCAGAACAAAAGAAGAGTGACAAGCTTAATGCATGTCGAATTGGGGATGTATTTATTTTATTGTCTCTTGCTTGAATATTAAATTATGGTAGTTGAAATTATATTTGTTATTTATGATTAGTTTCTGACTTTCATATAATATTAATTATTAGATTTATTGTTGTTGCTGCAATAACAAAAAGTGTACAAATTCCGTTTTCTGCATGATTGCCTGCAGCAACTTCGATCCAAACTTCTGTTTCTGCACTAGTTCATTCTACTACTATATGTATGTACGTATGACTTTATATGTGTGGGTGGATGCACAAATAGACTAGTTATAAAAAGCCTGTGATTCTTGAAAACAAATTAACGCACCAAATCTAAAAGATATGCAATCCAAATGAGATAAAATATTCATTGGCGACGGGAAAGTTTTTATGGCATTCATTTTCTATTGGTTGTCTGCAAGAAACTTTCGCACTCACAAATCATGCATCAGTTTCCATAGATTAATTTTTTGTTATCTCATAATATAGGGCGTTGGTTTGTTATATCTATAAGAATGCCGTTATTGCGGAGGGAGGGAAGTGTTTTAATATCTCTGGTATTCCTAATTTCATACAATTTCCTAATGTTGCTCTGAGATTTTGGAAGATGGGATACGGAAAATTCCTGCCACCAATATTAATTTTAAAACTTTTAAGATTGAGCTTGCAACAGAGCGATCGGTTGCCATGACAACTGAAAATTTTCACTTGGCACCTGAAATTTCATTTTTTTTTCTTGTTTCAAGATTTCGAGTGATAATCCTTATGTACAAAGTAAACTGTCCTTACGCCTCAGTTTTGGAAACCAATCGCCGCCACTGCATGCTCTCAAATTCATTCTTTCTTACACACACACTCTCTCTCCGTCCCTCTTTCTCCCTCTCTCTCTCTTACTCACTCCTCCACATGCACAATCATGATCTCTGACTCAACAAGTCATAATTTACATAATTTTTCAAGCCCTCTTATTGAAAATACAGAGGGAATGTAACTGCTGAAGAAAATAAAGAAGTGGACACTTCAGACTCTGCAGTTACAGAAGAGTGAGCTCGTTTTCTGATTGGAGAACAGAGGCCTCTTGTTGAGCAGCTCTCTTGTACCAATCATGTTGACCACCGCTCTAACGAATTCATAGGAAGACCACTTCAGGTAACGGAAACAAAAGAATATCAGTCTTAAACAATTGCCTCCCCGACAGATAAATTGAACACACAAAACAAATTCGAAAGATAATTGGTTCTCGAAACCTAAAGTACGGTAAACAACAGAACAACTTATAGATAGCAGAGTATGTTTAAATCTAAAAGGCTAAAGAATAACAAAGCACCTGGCATTGATTTAATACCAGCTGAGTTAATTAAATATGGTGGAAATTCATTAATTTGTCAAATTCATAAATTAATTTGTTTAATATGGAATAAAGAAGAAATCCCTCAACAGTGGAAAGAATCCATAATTGTTCCTGTGTTTAAAAAAGGTGATAAAATGAACTGCAATAATTACCGTGGAATTTCTCTACTCTCAACAACATATAAAATATTATCTAACATTCTTTTAACAAGACTAACCCCATATGCTAATGAAATTATAGGTGATTATCAATGTGGATTTAAACGCAACAGATCAACTACAGATCAAATTTTTCACATCAGACAGACACTGGAAAAAAAGTGGGAATATAATCACAATGTCCATCAGCTATTCATTGATTTCAAAAAAGCATATGATTCGGTCAAAAGAGATAAATTATATAATATATTAGTAGAGTTTGGAATACCTAAGAAGCTTGTTAGTATGATAAAAATATGCACCAGTGAAACAGAAAGTAAAATTCGTGTGGGTATTAATATGTCTGACAAATTTACAATTCATGATGGGTTAAAACAAGGAGATGCATTATCTCCATTGCTCTTTAATTTTGCCTTAGAATATGCTGTTAGGAAGGTAAACGAAACTAAAGAAGGACTAAAATTAAATGGTGTGACTCAGTTGTTAGCATATGCAGATGATGTAGACTTACTGGGGGATGATGTGAATACAATTAAGAATAATGCTAAAATATTTTTCAAAACTGCTAAAGAGATAGGTTTGGAAGTTAACAAAGAGAAAACTAAATATATGCTTACAGGCCGAAACCAAGTGTTAGGTAATAATCAAAATCTAATTATTGATAACAACTCGTTTGAAACAGTTTCCAAATTCAAATACTTAGGAGTAATATTAACAAATGAAAATTATATTAAAGAGGAAATAAAAAGTAGGCTTAATTCAGGAAATGCATGTTACTTCTCTCTTCATAAACTTTTGTCTTCTCGTTTAATATCTAAGAAACTAAAAGTTAAAATATACAAAACAGTAATATTGCCTGTAGTATTATATGGGTGTGAAACTTGGTCCCTTACATTGAAAGAGGAACATAAATTAAGAGTATTTGAAAATAGGATCCTTAGGAAAATATTTGGACCTAAAAGGGATGAGGAGACAGGTGAGTGGAGAAGGTTACATAATTTAGAACTACATAATTTGTATTCATGTCCAGACATTATTAGAATAATTAAATCAAGAAGACTTAGGTGGGCAGGCCATGTGGCACGAATGGGAGAGGAAAGAGGAGTTTTCAGGATTCTTGTTGGGAAACCTGATGGTAAGAGACCAGTAGGAAGGCCAAGACGAAGATGGAGGGACAACGTCGAGATGGACCTAAGGCAAATCGGTAGGGATGGAAAAGAGTATATAGATCTTGCTCAAGATAGGGACAGATGGAAGGCCTGTGTTGCTGCAGCCATGAACCTTCGGGTTTAAGAAGGCTAGAGAGTTAGTTAGTTAGTAGTTAGTAGGTTTAAATCAATTAGGAACGTCTGAGAAATAAAGGTGAAGAGGTTCAAAGTCAACGAAACGAAAGAAAGTTCTTTGTCTATAGAATGCTGTAACATTATTAAACATTCCATCGAATCATTCCATTTTTCCCTAATTAGAAGGAATTGTTTAAGTCTTGAAATAGAAATGACAATGTTAAAAGCATGGTAGACAAAGTGTAGTAACTATGAGTATAAACTTACGTATACAATTCCCTGTGTTTATAAATTAGAGCGCACTCTCTGCTGAGAACTTTGAAGTAATATTCTCTTGAAAGGCGTTAGGGCAAGAACGGGGCAAACGGACACTGGGGCAAACGGATATCCTTTAAGAAAAGTACGAATATTTTCGGTTTAAAGTTAGCAACAGTGCAGAAGTTGGAGTTGTGTACGAAGCTGAACGTTTGCGAGCAGATGTGTTGATCATCGGAAGAAATCGTAAAGAAGAAACGCGAATCCATCATAAAAATTTGACCAGGTAAGCAGAAAATGTACGTGCAAAACCTTGAATACAAAAAAAAATGTATTGCGAACACAAGGATTGCATAGGTTACTATGGTTCCGCCGAAGTTGTGATTTGAAGTGTGGTGAAGGCAGTGATTCCTTTATACAGTAAAGCCTGTCTATCCCGGTACATGATGGTTACCAGCAAAATTTTCCGTCTTAACAGTTTTCCTTCTTATACAGGGTTGACTTTAAATACAGTATAGAGCGCTGCAGGAAATAATGGAAAGACAGATTTACATTTCGCATTACTTATAACGTAGAGTACTAATGCATGTACGTACATGAATAAAAATGCTATACAGTCGCAATAAGCATAGCAGAGATTACAATTATGTAACTACACAACATGTTGGTACACTTTTTACAGTATTGTAAGAACGTACAGTACGTACTTATGTATCTTTTCGAACCCGGGACCCCTGGCGTCGTAGCGTGATGTGCATAGAGGGAAAGAGAAAGATTGAAAGATGGAATAAGAGAGGTGAAGAAAGATTGAGATAAAAATGAAGAAAAAATAAAGAAACAAAGAGAGATAACAAGAAAAATAGAAAGATAACGAAAGAACAGAGGACAAATAGACAAAGAAAGGTGGAGAAAGAGGGTAAGAGATGAAAGAAAGAAACGGAATCGTAATAGCTATGAGTATTGAAGCGCATTCTTTCATATCGACAATGTTACCGATAAGCGAGTGGCAACAGAGGCGTGTTCCAATTACAGTATTGCATTGTTTTCTTGCGAGCGAAACAAATTAAAGGAAGAAGTTTCTGTCTTACTGAGAATAAAAACATCTCGTTGGTCTTTAAATGGTGTTTCGTTTCCGCGTTAAGGAGGTTTCCACGTTAAGGAGGTTTCCGCGTTAAGCAGGTCATTTCATTTTCAGGTATAAAATCGGTCAGTTCTGGGGACTTTTATCCGTATTTACAGGTTTCCTTCTTATAGAGGTATAAGATATGCAGTTTTTACTGTATATACACACGTGTTGATAACATTGTGCTGCTATCTGGTGGACTTTTTCGGAATGTAAAGTCAAAGGCTACAAGTGGGGCAGATGGACAGGTTGTCGTTGGGGCAAACGGACATAGATGAATTATATTACATTTAACTATTGTTAGGTACTTTTTGATTGAGATACTAATGTATATTTGACTCAGTAATGGAAATGGCAAGTGAGAATTGTATAGAATGCATTTCGTACCCTTCAAATATTTGTGTTTCTAATACAATGTGTCCTTGTTACAGGATGGTGAGACATCGAGAACGAACAATGCTGTAAATGGGTTCAATGCTTATGGAATATATCCCGTTAATCCACAACAACTGCCTGAGCATGTGTTTGTTCCCGCAAATGTCCATGTTCAAGATGAGCTATCATCAGAGCCTACAGCAAGAGAAGAGGATGTGTCATCTCGTGGAAGTTTTCCAATCAACTTCTGAGACCTGCAGCAGAAAACGCAAAACTGGGCAATCACATGTATTGAGGGATCCTTCCTTCATCGCTTGCCTCAAGTACAAAAAATTGAAAGCTGCAGCAAAAAATCAAAGAAGTTTAAACGCACCACAAGTGATGAGTGCATAAATGCAAAGATGTGTACAACCAGGGTCAAAATTGGGTGCAGTGCTTAGAGTGTTCTCTTTGGTTCCATGTAAATTGTGTTGCAAAGGGAAATGACCCATATTATGTGTGTTGTTATTGTTAGAGTGATGATAGTTCATAAATCATCACGTGTCCATGTGCCCCGATCAAACGCCCGTCTGCCCCAAACGTGCGGGGTAAACGGACGTTGCCGCATCCGGGGATGGATCAGACTATTTTGAGACAGATGTTCATTTGCTTTCATTCTATGTGATATCATGTGTTAACTGAAGGTTCACACCTTTTATGCCAATAGTTATTTTCATTCTTCAATAAAATGTTTCACAGTTATTTCGAAAATTGTGCTTAGGGTGTCCGTTTGCCCCGTCCTTACCCTAATTATTTTAAGCTTTTAGAGAAAATTAAAATAAATATATTTTCTCTGCGGAAAATAAGCATGATTCCGTGAATATATATATATCTAGACTGTTCGGAAAAAAGTACGTACTTAGATATAAAAATGCAATTTTTACAAGACAGTTTTTGTTTATTCTTTTAAAAGAAAACATCACAGACATGATATCACTGTTTAAAATCTCTACACATGCCCAATGTAAACTTACACTGTGATATTTTCTTTAGTCGATTCAGTGAAACTTGAAAGGAACATAACATTGTAGTTTGTGACTTATGTGCCTTTACCCGAACACACAATATATTTCTGTCCCTATTATTGAGTAAATGAAAACCCTATATATTGCCATCACATATGCAGCTTTCAAATTATATAAATGGTCAGGGGGAATGTGGAGATTACTCTCCACAATACGAGTACATGTTCTTCCATGGAGCTAAGAAGGGGGAGGAGCAAGCATCGCGCGATTTTTCTGAAGCTGGGTCACGTGACAGAACCGGAGAAGTCAGGCCAAAACATTCGAAGACGCCGTAAGAAAGCATGCAATCTTGTGTACTTTTGAATAAGATTTAGGAAGCAATGGTGCCTGCTCAACACACGGCTGTACTAACAGAAGCGACAGGAAACCTGAAGGAATAATATTCCATAAGCAAATAACGCTAGTTATAGTTTGTTTTGTAGTATTTTAGT
The DNA here is from genome assembly GCF_977018435.1 of Lepisma saccharinum. Lineage (NCBI taxonomy): Eukaryota > Metazoa > Arthropoda > Insecta > Zygentoma > Lepismatidae > Lepisma > Lepisma saccharinum. The sequence goes on from NC_139246.1 coordinate 6,109,102, forward strand.
GTAAAGTAAACCTCGAGTTTGCGTTTGTAGTTGGAGCCTACTTCCATGCTCCTTCCAGCCGATCCGATGTTCTTCTGTCTGTGAAATCATTGGTTGAAGTAGAAGCGGCCATCTTACGCCGACAAACTTAAGCTCCGCCCACTGGCTTCAAAACCAAAGCAAGGAGTGATACGAGACTGAAGGCACCTGAATTCTTCATTCTTTTTTGGCTCACACCGCGTATTATTGCGATTTCTAGCCAAAGTTGCCGAGTTAAGGTTCATTATATATGTTCCAAACTGTTGTTGAATATCTTTCACATTCTTCTAAACACTATTGACTTATTGAGTGTTGTAGTCCATTCTTTTCTTATAATCTAACGACTTTGCGACGTCTTTTGGATTTAAATTATCGTGAGGGTCATCAAGGCTGTTTAGATTGTAAACCTATGTTTTTTCTAGCGAAACTATAAAGTATCCAAATAACTGCAGTGCGAGATTCAGATATTAATGTAGATAAGGATATCTGAAATGAAACCTGTGCATGTTGTAATTTTATATATAAAGAGTCTCGGCGTTGTTGCCTTAAGGGACATTCAAAAAATAAATGGTTGAGGTGTTTGATTAGCTTCCCCGCACTGACAGGAAGTTGATGCCACAATCTTATATACATGTATACAGATACATATCTTGAAACAGCTCAAATCATGTTAATTTTCATGGAAACGAATCTGAATTAAGAGCATCTATTTATATTTTAACTACATAAAATAAAAGTTTTTGAATAAAATTGATTCTGTTGTTTTCATGATATATACAGTTTCTTGTATATTAAACACCTTTACTAAAATTCTACATTATACTGGATTCTGTGTTATTTAAGCTTCCATGTTAACTTCCTCAGATTTGCTAATAATTCCGAGGGTTACAGATTGGTTAATTAATGTACTTAACTTGTGGCGACAGTTAAACTGGGCAGCCAATTCTTAAACGTATTGTCAGAATTACGTTCAGGTACAAAAAAAATGATGAGATTTATTTCGTAAAAAAAATACTCTAATAATATGAACCAAATTATGTAATATTAAATTATTGATTATAGACGTTCAAACTTACCAGCAGTCTCTCAAATTCAAGGCGGTTGGCGTTCCTGTTTGTTATCACATTCCCCACTTGACCTTTAACGATAAACAAAGTATTTCAGTAAACACAACATTTAACATTTAATAAGTCAAGAATTGTATAATTGTGTCATTATAGTGATTTATATACTTAAAATATAATAGACTCAATACCAGCATTTAATTGTACTAACCTCTATTTTGTAAACAAAGCATGACTCGAAAGTTTTGAACTATTACAGTTATTGTTTGAAATATGATGATAGTAATTAAAACATAAAGCATTCTTGACTTGACGTTTAAGGCCTCCACAGTTGTTTTACATGCATTTTTAACTACTTTTATAAGGTGATTTACTAGAGATTTTTTGTATATTTTGATGCTGCGAATTAGCTAAGATAAATAAAATGTGATCAAAGCTTAACCATATTAATTAGTAATTTGTTTAAATTACATAACTTTGAAAAACATATTCAAGTGTTCAATGCGGATTCACTACAATATCTAATTTTTGTATATGCTATAATGCCGCAAAATGAATACACTTTAGAACAAAGACTCTATATGTACGACTATTATGTGAAAAGAAACTCGTGCACAAATGTGAGGAGATGATTTTTAAATGATCATTCTTTGAAAAATGTGTAGCAGTACAAGGAAAATAATTCCAACATCATCTGCGACAAAAGGACATGATTAATTTACATATAATTGTGAAATATTTTAATCAAAATAAATCTATGTGCTTGAGTTGAGAGGTTACGCACATCTGATTTCGCCGGCAAGCGGTTTGCTTCCATTCGCTAGACTGGCACGCGTTCGAGGGGCACAATAATCAAACAAAGGTCCTGAATGATCTTTAAAATGTTACTGAAAACCCATTTAGTAATTGAGGAAAATCTGTTGACAGTTGAAAGAATGCAAGCAAGAATGAAAATGTAATGGTTCACTGTGAACTAAAGAGCTCGTCATTTGTAACTTTCATATGAAGATGGAAACACTGATAGTGAATAGGATGAATGAAAAGTGCTGGCTGAAAGCAGGGAATTTCATTGTCTCTAAGCCATAAAATTACTCATTGTTTTGTGTTATATCAAGTTTAATTAATCTTATGAACAACGTCTGCTTCGTATTCCGATAAAATACGACTGCTAGAATGCATCTAAAATACAGAGCCTATTATACACAGCCTAGACAACTTAATTATTTCAGCTACTTTATTTCTTGACACAGGGAAGGGACTCTGTAGCTATTAGCCTGCAGCTACGGCTGACAGATCAAAGGAGACATCATTGTAATGACCTGTTATGTAACAAAAAGTCACATCACAAAGATACAAGGAAGTTTCAGGCATGACAGTAGAGGAGATGCAAGGGTAGATCTCAATGAAAACATGTAATAAGCAAAGAAAGATTGTACAAGACTGCAACCAGTTATGCAGAGTTTGAGTTTGTTTTAAGGCATCTTCATGAACAGAAAGCTAATCGGGACTGGACCTACAGTTTAAAGTGGAATCCGAGCCACTATGTGCCTCCACCGGGTATCGAACCCGGGACACCTTGTTTGCAGGGTGACGATGTTCCCCCTCTGGGAGGCCCCCAGTCGTGAAGAGAAGTGACGTGATAAACCTTCGTTGTCCCCACCTCGGATAACCGAAACCAAATTACCAAATTATGGTTCTAAAAACCGTTCCTCAAGTTTCTGTTTGTAAAATCGTTTTTGGTATCAGTTTGAAGAACGAGATTTTCAGTTTCAAAAGCAAAAAATTTCCGTTATGCTTTCCGAAACAGCTTAAATACTTTGTTAATTAGTGCTTCAGAGTTTAGTAATATCACACCTTGGAAATAGTTTTACAGCTGGTAAAATAATGTTCACAGCGTGAGGACACAACTATCGTGCTGCCACCTACAATAGCTTTCGTTGGCCATCTCCATTGTCCGAAGGGGATACGTATTTGCATTTGACACAGACCGCGTTGCAAGAGCTAATCTTGCCATGTCCTAAAGGGAAATTATCCAGATCCTGTCCAACCGCTTTAAAAGGTTAATTACCCATTTTGCGCTGTTATACGAAATTAAGTCATTTAGTGGTCTCCGTACGGAAAGCTCATGAAAACAGAGATACGACAGCGTTGTTCATATGCTTTGTATGATGTAGTCAAGTGGTTTTCAAAGCGTGGTACGCGTACCCCCAAGGGGTAGTACTTGAAGGGGGTACGCGATCAGCTAGGAAAAGTAGTTTTTTTATCCATGGTGTACCTAAAAACAAGTACCGATATAGACTAAGTTTGAAGCCGAATCTCCGCTTGAAAATTTCAAGTGCACAACCAGACATCAAGAAACTTGTTAGGCTACGCAGGCACGTCCTTCTCATTATAAACTCTGAGGATTTACAATAAAAACTCCAAAATTGTGCTTGGCAGTTTGTTTACAAACTTATTTCTGTTCTTTACTATTTTCCAATAACTCTGGAAGAAATATGTGAAAATTAAAGTTTTTTTTTATATACCTCTTAGCATACATGTGCTTCGCATTTTTATTTTTGTAACTAATCATAAAATATTGTAAGGATTGTGATGTATATTTGTTTACCATCTTTCCACATGTAGCCCGAATGCCATTTTGCTCTATTGCTGATACACGTCTCCAGCATAGCAAAAACGCCCCACCAGAGGCAGCTAAAAAAAATTACCCAAAATCTACTATTGGAAGAACACCTCTGGTAGGGGTACATTAGACATTTAGTTACGACTAAAAGATACAATGAGAAAAAAAGTTTGAGAATCATCGATGTAGTTGATTCAGAGTATGTTGGCGCGAAGTAAACGAAATTTTACTACAAAGTTGTAGCTTCAAACACACGAGTAACAGTTTCCAATGGTAATATACTGTGCTAACCACTACACCACGGAGGTCGGCTTGTTATGGACATAAATAGAAGAAGGAAGAAAAGTGGCAGGGGAGAATTGGAAGACAAAGATAAAGAGGAAGAGAAAGAAAAAGAAAAAGAGAGGAGGGTTTGGAATAAGGAGTATGGGGAAGACCACAGAAAAGATATGCAAAGTACTTAGAAAAGCGGGCATTAAAACTTACAGGAAGGGAGGGAGAAGCATCTTAAGAATAGCGAAGAATGCAAACAAGAAAAAGGAAAACAGAGAAGAGGAAGAGGAAGGGATCATCTACAAAGTGAAATGTAAAGAATGTCAGAGTGTGTACATAGGAGAAACGAAAAAGAGGCTGAAAGACAGGTTGAAACAACATAGGGATGATGTACGACTTAAGAGAGAGAGAAGTGCGATATTTAAACACACGAGAGCAACAGGACATGACATAGAGTGTGATGAGGCTAAGCAGATAGGAAGGGAGAAGAGAATACTAGTGAGAAAACGGAAGAAGGCCAAAGAAATAGAGAAGAAAGGCGATGAAGACACAATGAACTGGAATGGGGGACTGAAGATAAACAAAGAATGGGAGAAGGTGTTAGAAAGAGGAGAGAAGAAGGAAGAAGAATGAAGGAAACAGAGCGTGAGATAAAGAGCCCAGCGACATTCTCTTTCAGGTGAAAGTACAGTTGACTAGGGAAAGCCACCTGCTAGATTGTTCCAGAACTACTTTCTAATAGTCTGGTGGGGAGTATTTTTGTGTATATATATATCGTCTTGTAGTGTACCTGGTTACATTTGTACTTGGTGCAGAGTCTGAAGAAAACTTTGCTAAAAGGTTGAAACGTTACGTTTAGTTTATGTTTTATAATAAAATAAATTTCTGCCTTGATCAGCATATTTAGTTTTTATATCATGGAAACAAGGCTTAATGGTGTGTTTTACTTACACGAGCACATGAGTTTTCAAGTCGCCTTCCATTTCCCTGTTTCTCAGTGGCTAATTTCAATACCCCCAGCACGTGCCCTGAGAATTTTATAGACCTTTCTTTCCCATTAGCAGAAATTAAGGGTAAAACAATGGTGGTAATGGGAGGGGGGCTTCCACCTCTAGCATTCCTTTGCCGACAGCGAGGAATTAGAATTCTCGCCCGCTGGGACACCGTTCGCACTCATTTTCCAATAACCAGGGCATCGTCTTCCCATAAATTTCCTCCCTTCCCCCCCCTCCCTTCGGCTTCGCTCACGCGTCGGAATCTTCGTGGAATTTCCTCTCTCCCCCTCTCTCGGGGCACTTCCGATATATTTGATCTCGCAAATTCCCCGAACAGGGAAATTCTTTTCTTCGTCTCCTCACCTTCGTCGGAAACATTTCTCTCAATTTCCCAGGCCGAATGACAAATTCACGCAAACACATGGCGGAAACGCACAAATCAAGTGAAAACCTTAGACGAAGTTCCAAATTTTCGAAAAATGCCATTCTTCAAGCATAGATTCTGTGAAACATTACGATTGGAAGTTGAGCTGGGCTTAATAATGTGCGAATTAAGCTATTTGCTTTCATGGAAGATGGCCACTCAGCGGCGTTATTAGAGATTTCATTTTGGGAGGTAGCTTTTTGGGGGTATGAAAAGTACCAGTTACGACTACACTATTGGCTTTCGGTTCTAAGTACCTTAGAAGATTGGTTCTAGCCTAGCTTATTACACATACAATTTAGAAACGCTTGCTATACATTCTAAGGAAACCCAAAGCTATACGCGAAAAGAGCTATCGAACTAATAAGACTTAATTCCCATTGCGAAGTTCAGACTTTACGTCCATCTAACCTAACCAGGGTGACCACTCAAGGACCATGATAAAATTCAAGTATAATTCCCGGTTTTCAAGGTGGACTTTCTAAAAATTCAAGGCTACAAGCAGATTTTTTAATCTATTTCAACCTTACCCATTACCGCGCCTCACCAGCCACGCAATATAAAGGGTCTGTGATATTCCAGTGTATCCAAAAATTCTAATTCAATTCAATTAAACGATATATATACATATATATATATATATATATTTAAAATATTTAATTTAAGGTGCTGAGTTTACATTTGCCATTCCACATCCTCAGAAATAATCGATCAGAAATTGTAAATAAAATTATTCATATCAGTGAGATGATGATGGTGATTCTGGAGTTGGCAACCCGATTTCTTGTGAGTTGGCAACCTGATTTCTTATGAGTTGGCAACCTGATTTCTTATGAGTTGGCAACCTGATTTTCTATGAGCTGGCAACCTGATTTCCTATGAGTTGGCAACCTGATTTCTTATGAGTTGGCAACCTGATTTCTTATGAGTTGGTAAACTTATCTCTATTCATAGCCTAGGACCACGTGACATAGTCAGATAGCCCATACCTTAGATTCAGTATACGCCACTGCTAGAAACAATATGTTTCGGGATATACTCTATGTGATCAAAAGTATCCGGACACCACGCGAAACGTGTGTTTATCATAGAGGGCGACACAGTACTGCCATTTACCGCATGGAACACATAGTCAGCGAACTCAGTAGTCTGCAGACAGTGTGACGCAGCAGTATGGGATGGTCTGAGGAACTCACAGACTTTCAACGTGGTCAGTTGGTTGGATGCCACTTGTGTAGGAAGTCTGTGTGTGAGATTTCCACCCTCCTAAACATCCCTCTGTCCACTGTTTCCAATGTTACAGTGAAGGAATGTGTACAACCCAAAAGCATGCAGGCCAACCTCCCATGTTGACCTCCAGAGACCATCGAGTGTTGAAGAGGGTCGTACAGCTTTATCGTCAATCATCCATCGCCACCATCACACAGGAATTCCGAACTGCATCAGTATCTACTCCTAGCACCATTACTGTTTGGCGCAAGGTGTGGCAACTTGGTTTCCATGGCCGAGGAGCTGCCCATAAGTCAAACATCACACAGACAAATGCCAAACGCCGCCTCATGTGGTGCAAGGAGAGTCGAACCTGGACCATAGAACAGTGGAAAACCGTTGTGTGGAGTGATGATTCACAGTACACAATGTGACGATCCGATGGTAAAGTGTGGGTCTGGCGAATGCCTGGTGAACGACATCTACCAGCCTGTATAGTGCCGACAGTGAAATTAGGAGGTGGTGGGGTTACAGTGTGGTTATGTTTCTCCTGGAGGGGGCTTGGCAACCTTGTTGCTTTACATGGCAATGTCACGGCACAAACTTACGTTGACATTTTAACAGCTTTCATGCTGCCTACAGTCGAAGACCAGTTCAGGGATGACCATTGTGTCTTTCAACATGACCGACCACCCGTCCATACTGCAGAGCTTGCGGGGGAGTGGTTTGACGACAACAACGTCCCACTAATGGACTGGCCTGCGCAGAGTCCTGATTTGAATCCCATAGAACATCTCTGGGATGTTTTGGAATGCCGACTTCATGCTAGACCACACCGATCCACATCAATACCCCTTCTCATTTTGGCGCTCTGCGAGGAATGGGCTGCCATTCCTCAGGAAACCTTCCGGCACCTGATTGAAAGTATGCCTGTGAGAGTGAACGCTGTCATCAAGGCTAAGGGTGGGCCAACACTGTATTGACTGCCAGTGTTCCCGATGGAGGGTTGCCCAAACTTGTACTTTATTTTCAGGTGGGTGTCCGGATACTTCTGATCACATAGAGTACTAAGCTCCGAAAAATTGTTAATTGTATAAGAATTACAAACTCAAATTTGCCTGATCAACTTCAAGATATCTTATCTTGCAAATAATTCGTCTGTCAGATAGATTTTTCTGCAGAGGACACTAAAAAAGTAAACGGACTGAGAGAATTCTGTTTTATTTTCCACGCAGCTATTTTTCCCTTCCTCGATTAGAATAAAAGCTATACTGTGAAAACTTGCCTCAAGACATTTATATATATGTATAAATTCAATGAGATTGAATTAATAAAGTTGTAATTTTTCACGTCTACGGAGAAAAATTCACGTAGAATTCAAGCATAATTCTCGGAATTCAATGAATTCCCGGCGAGTAGCCACCCTGCTAACCTACAAGCTTCTTGTGAACACTTTAATACTTGTACAATATCAGCACTGTGCCATAAGAACTTGTGTGGAAAACAACCTGCTGTTGTCTCAACTCCGTGAGGTGTCAGTTGTAGCGTATAGCCGGCCACCGTGGCGGAGTGGTTAGCACGTCTCGCTACGACGCCAGGGTCCCGTGTTCGAATCCTAGCCTGGGCATGGATGTTTGTGAGTGTCCATTCATCAATTTCATCACATCATCACTCATTCCCATCTTCGCAAATTAGTCAAAAGTGGGAAAAAAGCGAAGTAAAATAAAGCAAATCAATCAAAGTTGCAGTGTATACCACAAAGCTGGTGCAGCACATGCTTCAATTCCATTTTCTTTGAGTGGATAAAAACATTCTTTGCAGGGATAAAAATAATTTTCTTTATGGGGGAAATCCCCGGCACACTGCTATTACACCAGAAGTACAGGAAAGTTCATTGTTCCAATTGGAAATAAGGGAATAAGGTTCCTGAACAATTCTTGAGTTCATCACTTGAACATGGAATGTTCATGGGTCTCTGTAGGAAGTGATATACTTGAAAATGTAAAAAAGATGTAACTTTTCTGCTCATATTTTAGACTTAGATTGTTTAAACTTTATTATCGCTGCGAGAATCTTCTGGATAAATTACATCAAGTTTGTTTGGTGTGCAGAATTCAGAGATGGGGAGGAGGGGGCAAGTCCTGATTTTTTTTTACCTCTTTTTCAAGGCATTTGTCTGCATTGAAAGTACGGGTAAAATGAAGTTTATTTGTACATACTTTTACCAGAAAATGTTACCTTATGTGCAGAGAATGAAGGTTATTATGAAATGAAGAATAACATTCAATATTTGGGAAACATATTAATAATAATAAAAATATATTTTCACAAACACGATTTACAGGGTGGTCAGGGGAATTTCCAACATTACAAATTGCTTATTACAAAGATACTGTTACAGTTACAACGGCGATTCGGTTCCAAAACCGGGGTGGGGGGGGGCAAGGTGCCGAAACTGGCGAGGGGGAGCCAGTTTATTTCCCTTTATAGATAAGTTTTAGCATAGTACAAAAGTGTGGGCAACTGCCCCCTCGCCCCCCCCACCGCCACTGGTTACAGCTGAGGGTCTCTCCGATGGCGCAGTGGTAGTGTCGATACCCGGTGGAGGCACATAGTCATTCAGATCCCACTTTAAACTGTATGTAGGTCCAGTCCCGACTAGCCTTACTGTGCATAAAGCGAACTTAAAACACCAACTCAATCAATCATCGAGTCACAGCTGCCTGGCTCGTGGCAAAAGAGAGATAAATTCATCAGGTTTCTCCCATTTGTTCTAGGCAGAGGCTGAGTTGATATAGGAGGCGCTACAATCGCTGGGACTGAAAATGACGTCAGTACAGGAGAAAGCTCAATGTGCTTTATGATATCATGAGCCCAAGTCACAGATTCCTGTACAGGGAAATTTTAGGACGGAATATAGACAACCACCACCTGATTACGAAAGCATCTTTGTACAGGAATTGGTGGAGGCACTTAATAAAATAAACAAACGCTGGCAATCAGAACATACCTCACAAACAGAGCCATGTACAGTGTACCAGAATACATAGAACACCCCTCATGAAGTGTAGATACACAAGTAATAGGTGAAACTGTGCAAATAAGATTGTAAATAGCTATTTTTTCTCATTTAAATATTCAATAGATCTATGAATATGCGGCATCCAATATGTAATAAAAATTGAATGATAGAGATTAAGAAATATGTTGGTAATCTTTCTGAGTATATTAAACTACAGTATTAACCAATATGTATGTTCATTATGTAAACACACCTATTTCATTCTGTAAATATTTCACAAAATTTAACTGTAAACCTGTAGTCAAAATGCATTCAGATATGGCTTCTTCTATACTACTTATATTTTTGTCATATCATTATATTTTTTTCATTATTTGCTTGCCTATTTCATTAAGTATTGCAGAATTCACAAAATATTGGTAACGCTATAAATCTATAGTCCTAAAAATGTTCCTAGCTGTAGTTTTATATATGTTTGTGAATATGTATATGTGTAATGATTACAAGGTAACATTTTAATAAAAAAAATCTAACAATCTGGCCTCCCCGATGGCGCAGTGGTAGCGTGGTCGTCTTGTAATCAAGGGGTCCCGGGTTCGATTCCTGGTGGAGGCACATAGTGGTTCGTATCCCACTTTAAATTGTAGGTCCAGTCCCGATTAGCCTTACTGTGCATAAAGTGGACTTAAAACAGCAAATCAATCCAATCGAATCTAACAATCTCTATAATTGACGCTTTCCATGCCCCTTCAACAGGGGTCCACGGAATAAGGACAAATAAATAAGTGATACCATAAAAAACATTGAGCTTTCTCCTACACTGACGCAATTTTCAGTTCCAGCGATTGCAGCGGCTCCTATATCAAATCAGCCCAGAACAAAGGGAATATACTTTATGGGTTTCTCTTTCTTTGCCACAAGCCATGCAGCAGTGACTGTAATAGTTTCTTTGTGAAGTTGTTTGTGTATATACAGGGTGTTTCTAAAGGTCGTTTACAACGCTTGGGAGGTGATTCCTCACACGAAAACAAGCAAAAAGTCTAAGTTCCATTTTTACGACTGAGGCTTCGTTTCCGAGATAGGAGCCTCGCAAAAGGTGACAAAGTGAACGTCACACCTGACTGGGACGAATACTATAACAGATAGAGAGGCGGTTCCAAGGGAATCATAAAGGAATCGTATGTGCTCAGTCCGGAAGTCACTATGAAAAGTTCACTGCACGCATGCGCAATGGAGTCCTCAAAGGAATTGGGGATTTCCAGCAAGACCAATACATGGAAGGGGTATGTAACGAAGCAAGAAGGACCGTGACAATGAGAAATGAGTTCAAGACAACACATCCCGACCTCAAACATCAAAACATGAGCACTGAACACAAAATCCGAAAAGTTGAGCACGGTTGCATACCCCAGTTACACGCGAGGAATGAACGAATCATGTCATGTGGCATACGAGAGACACATTACTCCACCAGGAGGAGGGAAAGAAAAACACAATATCAGATGATTGCGACAACGTGTATTTTTACACGCGACAACTACGTAATATCCCCCCCCACACACATACACAACAAACAACAAATGCTACAATATCTTACGCACAGACAGTCCGTGTCACTGTACACCAACTGAAGATGTCACTTTCACCACACAAAGGGGGTGGGGAGCAATACCAAGAGTGTTCTCACTGAGATTTGCCGAGGGCAATAATCACAGACGGTTTTCAAAATGTCTGCCATTTACTTCTACGCAGAGATGACAGCGACGAATCAAGGATTGTCGAGTACGAGCAAACAAGCCAGGTGTATCTGCTACCGTCGCGACGTTGATGCGAGCAACGAGGTCCTCAGCTGATGTGACAGGTGTGTCATATACGAGGGTTTTCATTTCTCCCCAGAAGAAAAATCGAGAGGGTTGAGATCTGGCGACCTCGGTGGCCAAGGCACAGGCTCATCCCTACCAATGAACCTATTTCGAAACACGTCATGCAGGAAATGTCGTACATCACAATCGAAATGAGCTCGTCCACCATCGTGTTGGTACCACATTTCTTGCCGCAGTGCCAAAGGTACGGTCACCAACAGTTCAGACAGAACCTCACTAAGAAATGCATGATACGTGCGACCATTCAGGCGAACAGGGAGAATGTATGGTCCAATTAAATGATCATGTACTATCCCGCACCACACATTCACTGAAAACCTGTGCTGGTGATGGGCCACAAAAAGTGCATGTGGGTTGTCAAAGTCCCATACATGACTGTTTCTACTATTGAAGACATCCATCCTGGTAAAAATGGCTTCATCTGTCCACAATACGTTTGCCCCGAAGTGAGGGTTTGTGTCCATATGATGCAATAACCATTGGCAAAACTCCATACGAGGGCGAAAGTCACGAGGTAACAGTTCTTGTACTTTCTGCAATTTAAAAGGGTGCATTCCTTCCTCTGACAACACTCGCCAAACATTCACATGAGACGTGTTTCGTGCCCGAGCGAGCACTCGCGTACTGGTGCCAGGATGTTCTGCGACCGCTGTTAACACATCTTCTGCAAACTGATGTGTGCGTACACTTCGGGGTCTTCCAACTTCTTGCCGCGGTGGTAACACTGGCCCTGTTTCACGCAGTCGACTGTCCACTACCTGAAAGAAGGTGTGAGACGGTAAACGTCTATGTGGAAAGCGTTTTCCATAAAGACGCCTTGCCTCACGGCTATTACCACGTGCCTCCCCATACATGAGATGCATGTCTGCTAGCTGCTGGGTGGTATACGCAGCCATCTGTGTAATAGGGAGCTGGAACTGCAAAGTATTGTTTTTGTTTAACACTGGCACACTGTACAAATTGGCCGTATCACCGTACGAACACCACAGACCAATTGTTGCGATACTTGACTTGCCCACTCCACCACGTCAACTTCTTTCAATACAACATACTAGTACTCTTCAATGCGTATGACAACCTAGACCGAACTGCTGATCATATCCCAGCACCTGCAACACGACTAGAACGACTGCCGGAGAGAACCAACCCTTCGAGCTCCTCTCGCGGGAACAGCAGTCATAAAGGTCAAACGTAGACTACGAGAGCCAGATTTGCATGTGCAGCGCTTCCAAAACTGGTCTCTTTTACGTCACAATGATCGCGTGCGAACACTTTTGGTATTGCTCCCCACCCCCTTTGTGTGGTGAAAGTGACATCTTCAGTTGGTGTACAGTGACACGCGTAAGACATTGTAGCATTTGTTGTTTGTTGTGTGTGTGGGGGGGGAGGATATTACGTAGTTGTCGCGTGTAAAAATATACGTTGTCGCAATCATCTGATATTGTGTTTTTCTTTCCCTACTGCTGGTGGAGTAATGTGTCTCTCGTATGCCACATGACATGATTCGTTCATTTCTCGCGTGGAACCGGGGTATGCAACCGTGCTCAACTTTTCGGATTTTGTGTTCGGTGCTCATGTTTTGATGTTTGAGGTCGGGATGTGTTGTCTTTAACGCATTTCTCATTGTCACGGTCCTTCTTGCTGCGTTACATACCTTTTCCATGCATTGTTCTTGCTGGAAATCCCCAATTCCTTTGAGGACTCCATTGCGCATGCGTGCAGTGAACTTTTCATAGTGACTTCCGGACTGAGCACATACGATTCCTTTATGATTCCCTTGGAACCGCCTCTCTATCTGTTATAATATTCGTCCCAGTTAGGTGTGACGATCACTTTGTCACCTTTTGCGAGGCTCCTATCTCGGAAACGAAGCCTCAGTCGTAAAAATGGAACTTAGACTTTTTGCTTGTTTTCGTGTGAGGAATCACCTCCCAAGCGTTGTAAACGACCTTTAGAAACACCCTGTATATTGTCCTGTTTTGTAACTTGTTACATTTGTACTTGGTGCAGAGTCTGAAGAAGACCTTGCTAGAAGGTTGAAACGTTACGTTTAGTTTATGTTTTATAATAAAATAAATTTCTGCCTTGGTCAGCATATTGACTTTTTCATATTAAACGAGAGAAAACTGAAAGAACCTGAACGTGAATAGATACAGGAGTGAGACTGAATATGAAAAGGCTGTAATATGAGATTATTTGCTTAAATTATTACCAGCCGATACCTTTCCGGTCTTTCACGGGGTCCGCAAAAATGCTGCGCGACATTTTCGCACAGTGTAATTATCCTGGAAATTATTCAAAATTCAAACTTTCTTTTTTATTTTGCACCAATTTTGCACAAAAAACTGTATCTTGCGATTACATGATATCTATTTTAATATGATGTAATTCTTGAATACTCTAAAGCAAATTTATTTGTAAATTGATGCATACAATTCGTAACGTTCCTCAAGTTTGACTTACAACTCGCTCCAATGTTTTTTCGCTCAATCCTTGTTCTGCCCCCTCAATGTTTGCTCTAAAACTGACTAATGACCTCCCTTGTCCCAGATATTTATTGGCATAGATTTTACTAAGCAATGCAGAGTCAGTCATCTGTATTCTCTTCCTGGGTTTCACCTGTTAACGCCGTTGGTGACCCAGTAAAGCTTAGGTAATATCTGACATCGCATTCCTAATTGTCGAGCTCCTGTCTGGAAAGTGACAGCTAGTGTCTGGGATTTTGAGTTGTTTTAATCTAATATATTTTCAATATTTGAGAATTATTGCGAATTGGAGAATAATATTTACACACTAATATTGGTCAATATTTTGAACAAATTTTAATTATTACAATTCTCAAGTATGGGGTATTGGAATCGGTGGGTATCGGTGAGAGTATCGGCAGGCATCGGTTCAAAGTGGTTTCGGCTCAGCGATAATAATTCATAGCCCGTAAACTCCTGCTAGAAATGACCGGACATTCTCCATTACGATCTTAGGGTCTGTCCCTAATGAGACTAATAACCCTTTCGGCCCTTCACACGTGCACGCTGCCCGTGACGTTTGAAAAGCTTGCACTTCCGTTAAGAGCCCTAGAGAATCCAAACTCTGTTTCAGATGAAAAATGTCTTGCATGTAATAAATAACGTCTGCGTACAGTGGGATCCATGAATATCACCGTGAAAATTGTCCATTTCTTGTTCTGTAAAAACGACTTAGTCAAAAACGAGCAAAATTTAGTCACTTTTCACTAAATCCAGTACTCAAAATAGCATCGACCCGATTTTCGTCAAAAGTGACTACATGCATTTAGTCATTTCATTTGTCAAATGTATGAAATCAATTTATAGTCAATTTAGTCAATTTCGACTAAAATGTAGTCAAAATTGAATAATTATTGCTTCTCATGCCTGACCTGGATTTAGTCAATTTCGACTAAAATGTAGTCAAAATTGAATAATTATTGCTTCTGAAATCTGACCTGGATTTAGTCACTTTTTTGAGATGGATTTATTTATTTTGGACTAAAATTTAGTCAAAATTGAATAATTATTGCTTCTCAAGCCTGACCTGGATTTAGTCAATTTCGACTAAAATGTAGTCAAAATTGAATAATTTTATTGCTTCTCATGCCTGACCTGGATTTAGTCAATTTCGACTAAAATATAGTCAAAATTGAATAATTATTGCTTCTCAAGCCTGACCTGGATTTAGTCAATTTCGACTAAAATGTATAGTCAAAATTGAATAATTACTACTTCTCAAGCCTGACCTGGATTTAGTCACTTTTTGAGTAAAATGTATAGTCAAAATTGAATAATTACTACTTCTCAAGCCTGAGATGGATTTATTCATTCTTTGACTAAAATTTAGTCAAAATTTAGTAATTACCGCTTCTCAAGCCTGACCTGCATTTAGTCACTTTTTGACTAAAATGTAGTTAACATTGAATCATCACTACTTCTCAAGCCTGAGGTGGATTTATTCCTTTTTTTATTTAAATTTAGCCAAAATTTAAATTTGACCCAATAAGAGCTTCAAGAATGAAAGAAAACTCAAAACCAGATGTTGACAACTTTACATAGAAATTCTTCGCTTACAAACACATAGGATGTACGAGAAAAAATAATGAAAATAGTCATGGACAATTTGCACGGTAATACTCATGGATCCGACTGTACTACAATATTCTGGAAATGTTAAATATCCACACCAAGGGCGCCCACTGGATTTTTTCTCAGGGGGGCGAGTAATATTTCATATCTTGCCATTTAATCATATAAAATTTTATTATTATTATTATTATAATTTTACTTTACAAACATTTTGTCATTGTACAAAATTCCATACTCGAGTCTACTATTTAGATAGAAACTAGATTCGCTTTGCTTCATTTCTATAAATATACGAGATTACTTTTTTGATGACCAGTTCTTTGTCCTTTTTGTACTTTTTCACAAAGCACAGATATCAAACAGAGTTCACATTATTTACTGTCCTTCATGGTACCTTTGATCCATGTTTTTACGTGTCGAAGGGTATTGTAAAAGAAAGTAATAATTAATAATGAATTATTGCTTTATAATGTAAATATCAAGGTCAAATCTCGGCTCTCGTAATCCCGAACAACCGAGAAATTACAAAGGATGTTACTTAAAACAGGTTAATTCTTAATATTTCCTGCTCTATAAGTGTCTGAAATTGCTTGAAATTGACAGTTTTTATTCCCTAAGTACAAGAAGAATCATTTGAAGTGGGGGATTGTATGTATGTATAATTCGAGATTTTCATCGCATCAGGAAATTTTGAAAACGATGATTCTAATGTCTCTTTTGAAAAAGTTCAATTCTTTTTTGTATTTTGTTTGATTGTACAAGTTCTTCGGGTTAAGTGGTAGAGCAGCCACATACTGAACTTCGCCCATGAATTAAGAATTTCTAATTCTAATTCCAATTACAGTAACCCATCCCTCCACCGACTTACGTAAATTCGCAGTTACGTAATAATTGTACGTAGCTGCCACAATATATTTTCTTTATTTGAAAAGTGTAATTTCAGTTTGTTTTCATATTCTTTTATATATTTTTCATACTTTTATATCCGAAGCTGCATGATGTTTTATTCATAAAATAATTTGTTACTGTGTAAATAATATACATAGATATACTATATACACATACATAAAATAATAACAAATATTGCAGTTTCTTACGAAGTTACACTTAAGCAATTTACAAATTCGATTTACGTAAAGTTCAAGTTACGTAAAGGTTTACGGAACGCATTAATTAAGTAACTCGGGGGTTACTGTATATTGTTAGACATGGTAGTTAAATGATATAACTGACAGCTTGTAAAACAGGCAGAAAATCATATTATTAGTAGTAAAATATTGATAAAATTTCAACATCCCAATTGTATTGTGGCCGCGGTGGCTCAGTCGGTAACGCGTCTGACTACCATGCTCAAGGTCCCGGGTTCGATCCCCGGCCGGTTCAAATCCGGGAACTTTTCTAACGGTGGAAGCGGCCCCGGCGCCTACCCAGCGTCGAATAACATGGGTACCTGGGGGAAACCCTGGGGGGTAAAGGCGGTCAGGGGCGTGATGCTGATCACATCACCCCCACTCACGACCGGATCAAGAAAGTGTGGGGCGTTACCCCCACACCCCCTATACGCCTTCATGGCGTGGTGCTATGCACAGGGGAACACTTTACCAATTGTATTAACTTTTTAAAGATATATCGAGGGGGGACACCCTTGATTCACACTCCTCACGACACTGATAGACGCTATATTCCTGCATAAAGTAGCCAATGGTACTTTCGAGGAAATTCACTTTGTAGTGCCGCCTCGAATCACCCGAAGTTTTTTGCTTGTCACAAGACTATATTACGCCTCATAAAACATTCCCTGTTCCACAGTCAGTACAATAATTATTGTCCAAGCAAACATTTTTTGAAAATGAGACATGCTTTAGAAGGCTGTTGTGTAATAATGTATAAGGTACTATATCGTATATAATTTTAGTTCATGTAGTTATTTCCTTTTCTTAGTATCAGTGGCGTACCCAAGGGGGTTTGGTGGGAGCCATAACGATGACTGACTACCAAAAACACAAAAACAGTAGGTATGCGTAACCCCCTTTCGGAATCTTAGGTACGCCACTGCTTAGGATATTCCAATGTAAAATTGCAAATGCTTTACTTACAATGCTCTGATAAATAATTACGTAATAAAAATAAATATTTTCATATAGCCGGTTCATTCGATACCATGATACTCTCTACCCTCCAGTAAAACTCCCCACTAGGGATGGACGATATCGGAAATTTGATATCGCGATATATCGTCACAGACGATACGATATTTTTTCCGTATCGTGATATAGCGATATATCGTCTCCACGATATATATCGCTAAAATATCGTGACGATATATCGCCAAATATCGTGACGATATAGCACAGACACGATATATATCGTCATATATATAATCTAGTTGATATCGCCTGGATGATAGTTTTTAAATATCGCGATATATCATCGAAACGATATATCATCCAACATTACTCCCCATCCTCTCGCAAATAAAGGTTTTATTTTATTTTTATTTTTTCTATGTATGAGACAAAAATGTATGTATTGCAAATTGTGAAGAATACAATGCTTTACATAGCCAAATTTTCCCAATTAATGCTCTTAAAACATTCTTTTTCAAATTATAAAACATTCTTTGTGTTGTGTGTGTGTGTGCCTAAATTAGGTGACGTGTGGGTGCATGTTGGTTGTGGTTCTCGGAATCCTTTAGTCTAATAGGGTAATATTATTGTGACAGGAATGAATGGAGTGAAAAATGAAGCAAATTCAACAAGCTTGCTTGCGTGCAGTGGTAAATAGACGAGGATATCGGAAGCATGGCATTGTTCCGTTCCAAGAACACGAGACATTACGTCATACAATATTCAACTCGTATTTCTTTTTCTCACCACTGTTCAGTCTGCAAAGATACATATTCTACAGTGCGTTCGTTTTTTCTCCGGTCAGAGATAGCGCGTGACATGGCGCAGATGCCGGCATTTTCGTCCCGTAACGTCTCGCTTATTTACGCACATATCTTTAGCATGTAGACAATTACATTTATATTACATAACGAGTACTAACCGATGTTATAATAATTGTTTAAAGTTGTTCACGCTCTATCTCGGCCCAGAGCCAAAAACGAACGCACTGTACAATTTAATTTAATCTTCTATATATACAGGGTCCGGCAGAATGAATAGTAGGATATAAAAAGGATAGAACGTCTAAACAAATCGAATAATTTATTGAAACACACATTGAAAACAAAGAATAATAGATGCCATTACATACCATATATGCCATTTTACTTGGTTTTGAAGATAACGCCCGACAGATGGTCGCCATCACGTTCAGCGCATTCTTCCAGGCGGCGAACAAAAGCTCGCATCACCCGCTCCAGCATGTCCAATAGGATCGCCTCCACAGCTGTACGTATCCTTGCCTTCAGTTCAGCCACGGTATGAGAACGTGTAGCGTACACTTGACTTTTCAGGTAGCCCCACAAGAAGAAGTCAGGGGCAATGAAATCGGGCGACCGTGATGGCCAATGAATGTCCCCAAATCGGGAAATCAATCGACGAGGAAAATGGAGCCGCAAGACAGTCATGGACCGGCGGGCCGTGTGGGCTGTTGCCCCGTCCTGTTGGAACCATATTTCTCTGGTCACCCTTGGAAGGAGGACGTCATGTAACATTTGGACATAGCGATCGCTATTAACCATTACCGCACGTCCATGATGATCCTCAAAAAAATATGGACCGATGATGCCAAACGATGCCACACCGCACCGCACCGTCACACGTTCACTGTGCAGGGGTTGCTCATGCAGCCAACGAGGATTAAATAGCGCCCAGTATCTGTAATTCTGTTTATTGACACCACCGTGCAGATCAAAATGAGCCTCATCCGACATCAGTATGTTGTTTCGCATCTGCGGCTCGGCTGCTAAAAGTTCCAAGCAACGGAACGCAAAGGTTCGTTGGGCATGTTTATCTTGTTTTGTTAGTTTCTGTGCGACCTGCATTTTGTAGGGGTGGAAGTGGAGGTCTTCATGGATGATGCGCCGCAGGGAACGATCTGACATTCCTAGCGCCAAGGCATGTCTGGCAGCAGAACGCCGAGGACTTCGGATCAGTGCTTGACGGGCCTCCTCCACTCGCCCCTGGGTCCGTTGTGTCTTTGGTCTCCCCGGGCTTTTCTTTTTTGCACACGATGCAGTAGTCCTGAATTGTTGCGCCCACCGTACAATCGTCCTATGATCCGGGACGTTCTGATGTCGGCCCACATGGAAATGGCGACGAAAGAGCCGCTGCACGGTGATTGGAGACTCGTTATTTTTTAAATACGCCTCAACGGCGAATGCTCGATGTTCCGAACTCCACAAGGCCATACTTACAAATGGCAGTCCTTCCTCAATGCAGCGCGCACACATGTCGTTGCGAAGGCGCAACAGCGACGCCGTACTACGTGACTCAAATCAGGCTATTCATTCCGCCGGACCCTGTATAAAAATGGATGTATGTGTGTGTGGGTGGGTGTGTATGTTTGTTTGTTTCGGCATAACTCTCGAACGCCTGATGAAATTTCAACCAAACTTGCAACACGTATCAAGGGGTGACATGTAAAAATAATCGAGAATCATCGATATTAAATTCCGCGTACACACACATCCGTGACTCTATGCAATCCGCACAACGATAGTGTTTCTCGGGTTGCCTAAAATCCAGGCTGTGTTGAGAATGGAATCCACAGTGTTCGTGACATTCCCAATACGGTTCAACTCCAAGTTCATCACCTACCAGCATGGGGGGTGAGAGAGGGTGAAAAATAATATGCCACAAATGACCTAGATTAGTGTCGAATCCATAGTTTTCGGAGTCGCTAAGCTAATTGGCGACATTCACGATGACATTTAAAATTAGTTACATTTTACACTCCTAGTTAGAATTCATTATTTTCCTGTCTAATACAGGATTAGGATAAATAAATAACCGTGCAACGCCTGGTAATCAGCTAATGTAATATAATACAAGATCTTTAGTATAGTAGATTGCAATACTCACCAACTATTGTCGCAAAGATGAAAACACCAATCAGGTAACTGACGATGGTAAACAAATACCTGAAAAGAGAAACTTATTTTAGATTTTTAAGAAGAACATAAATTAAGAGTATTTGAAAAAAATGCAGATAAAAATTTTGGACCTAAAAGCGATGAGAACACAGGTGGAGAAGGTTACATAATTTAGAACTGCATATGTATTCATGTCCAAATATCATTAGAAAAATTAAATCAAGAAGACTTAGGTGGGCAGGCTATGTGGCACGAATGGGAGAGGAAAGAAGAGTGATTCTTGTTGGGAAACCTGATGGTAAGAGACCTGTAGGAAGACCAAGATGAAGATGGAGAGATAACGTTGAGATGGACGTAAAGGAAATCGGTAAGGATGGATTGATCTTGCCTAGGATAGGGACAGATGGAAAGCTTATGTTGCTGCAGCCATAAACCTTCGGGTTTAAGAATGCTAGAGAGTTAGTTAATTAGGATTCCATGTAAGATACACATCAATTAGAAAAGGTTGAATATTGATTTCTTAAAGGACCTGACACAAGAGGGATAAGGGGTGGAGAAAAAGAAGAGTTGACGTTGTTGATTAATCGTATGTATATTTACATAAATATCCTACATACCCAAAAGAGAGAGAGAGAGAGAGAGAGCTCTCTTTCTTCACCCTGTTCCGGGAATCTCTGGAGCAAGGTTATGAAAAAAGTCTGTTCGTAAGTAGTGACTAGAGAAAGACCTTACCAATGAATGCGCAACACGGTAAGTGAGTATATGGAAAGAAAAACGCGGGTGCATCTACCAGCCGTTTGCAGCAGTGCGAAATGCTTTTCTCCACCCGTTCGCCTTCTTCCCTTCTCTACAGTTATGCGCGGCCTTTCTCCGAAGATTCCCGACACACAGCGTTAGCGTATCGTACCAAAGGTATTGGGTAAGAAGGGACAAGTCTTCTGTCATTCTTAGCATAGCAGGAAATAGAGAAAGGAATGCTGAATACGTAATCAGGCAAAGGTTAGGTTATTGACTTGAGAGGCGTTTGTGGTATGAGCGTTGGAATCGTGAGGGAGCGTGGACAGTTGGCGAGGATACGAGACAGAGAAAAGATAGCGAATGGTGAGAGAGAATGGAAGTGGGAAACGTTTATTGGACAATGGTGCGTGAACAGAGTAGATTCTGACAGGGAGGTCAGACATGTGACAATTGAGAGGACAAGTGTGGAAATAACCTTCATCTAATTGTGAGGCAAGTAATATCCCTTTCCAGAGAAATCCATATCGGTTCAGTCATTGAGAGTACAGAAATCCAATTATTGTACATGTAAGTTCTTTTTGCTACAACTTTGAATATAACCTCTTGCATTACCACATCTGGAAGATGAATGATGAATGACTACACCACCCAATAGACGGCTCAGGGTCTCCGGTTCGATCCCAACGCAGTATTAGTATTGCGTTATGTTAGGTTCTCTATCGCCAACTGTTCGGTGCGCATCACTGTTTCCTTTTTGGGACGGCTTTACTGAATCACCCTGTATGTTAGTATTAATGAAATGAAGTCAAGTCCATTCGGTGCACACATTGGCTATCCGGAACTATGATGAAATGCTTCACTGTTGGTGACTATGACGTCATTCGTTTCACGACAATAGCGCTAATCAATTCCTTATCGGGAAACACGTAGCAATAGTTGCCATTTTTACAAGATAAATTAAGATTATTTTAATTATGCTCAATGGAAATGTTCATGATTTACATACGCAGAAGTCGAGACATAAAAATGCCTGTTTTATGTTGTCACAGGCCACTTATAAGCAAGTATGTCGAGGTAGGAAAGATATAGGAATTTTTTGTTTTGGAGAATGCATTACGTTGATTGGCTAATTAATTTTGTTTATTTTACTTAGCTTTTCTGCCACTTTTGGCTAATCGGAAACAAGGTCGCCTGCAGAGAGGGGCCAGGATGCACTTGCCCTCATGAGATTTCTGGAAAGAGTTAATGTACCGGGTGTCCCAGAAGTCTTTCCCTGATTACAAACTTCATTCATATCCGCTATATGCAATGAAGAGATGTGAAAGTGGTGCCAAAATCCTCCTCCTCCCTCAACGAGTCACAATAACTCACCCCCGAGGCACAATAGAAGATTTCCCTCCACCTACCAGGCTAGAGGTCAGCAAACCCGGTGACAAAAGAGATCTCACCAAAAATAACGGCCAAGTAAGTACAGGCAACGCCAAATGTATTTCAGAAGAACTGGACACTTCGTTGTTTCAATTATGTTACCAAAATGTTAGGGGTCTCCGAACCAAAACAAGAGAATTTTACACGAATGTCCTTTGTAATAACTTTAGTGCAATAATGATAACTGAAAGTTGGTTAGCAGATTCCCACGAGAATAGTGAAATTTTCGATGAAAGATATGTTGTATATAGGGGGGACCGAAGCAAAAAAGTGTCTGGTAAAACAATGGGTGGTGGTGTAATCATTGCAGTGAAATCAAACGTTAAGAGTGCATTAATAGATTCGCCGTGTTTACATCCGAATATAGACTGCATTTTGATTAAACTATGGTTAAATGGATTGGGAACTGTATATATTTGCGTTGTGTACATAGCACCTGGTAGTAACAAAGACACATACACTTTATTCTTTAGGTTCATAGAAAAGCACTGTCAACCTGGTGACGCTAAACTCCTGATAGGTGGGGACTTTAATCTGACAGATATAACTGGTAGCAATTACAATCTAACTAGTTCATCAGCAACAACGTATTTCGATTTAAACAACTTTATCAATGTATATCAACTAAAAAGCTTGAACGACATTAAAAATAGCAATGGGAAAACGCTCGATTTGTTTTTGATAAATGGGCAGGGAATAACAGTAACACGAAACACACAGCCACTAGTTCCTGAAGACACACACCATCCCTCGCTGCTAGTAGATATTAATTATGTCAAAGAAACCCGGGACAAAACTTGTCATAAGCTACAGTACAACTTTAGTAAAGCCGACTTTCCATCCATCTATCACAAGCTGCTTAACATGAACTGGGATGTATTGAAAACAAAGAATGACGTTGATCAAGCTACAGACGTGTTTTATGAAATTATATATAAAATATTCGATGAATGTATCCCCTTAAAGAAAAGCCGCAAAAGACAGTACCCGTGTTGGTTTACGAGCAGCATTATTAAAAATATAAATAGGAAACATTATCACCACAAGAAGTGGAAAAAACAGGTGGGAGACTTTCGATACCACTACAATAAATTTAGCGAATTTCGAACAATAGTGAGGAAAGAAATTATTGATGCATACAACAGTTATGTTGCCAATTCGGAAATAAATATTGCAAAAGATAGCACCCAGTTTTGGTCGTTTGTTACAAATAAACGCAGGAAAAGTAACAAAGATCCTGTACTGTTCAAAGATAAAGTGTTGTCAGAACGACTATCAGTAGTCGAAGCTTTTGCACAGCATTTTCAGTCGGTGTATAAAAAAGAGCCCCCTAGATATGACATGAAAGTATTGCCTAACCATAAACAATATGAAACTTTGGATAATCTTAATATTACTGAGATACAAATTGAAGACGTAGAAAAAGCAATTAAAAACTTAAAACCTAAGAAATCAGCCGGACCGGACAAGATACCGCCCTATGTAGTCAAAGGTTGCAGTAATATATTAAAATACCCGTTATATCTCATTTTCAATTTAATTCTTGCAAAACACAAATTTCCCGAAAAATGGAAAGCCACGGCAATTTGTCCACTTCCCAAAAGCAATAACACTAATGACGTACAAAACTACCGACCAATAAGTATATTATCAGGCCCAGCAAAAATATTCGAAAAAATCATGCACCGTTACATATTTACCCACGTAAAACCTGTAATATCATCGTTTCAGCATGGCTTTGTACCACGTAGATCGGTGTTGACCAATCTCTCCGATATTACCAATTTTATTAGTTCAACATTGGACGAAGGAGGTCAGGTTGACGTAATATATACCGACTTTTGCAAAGCGTTCGACTTGGTTAACCACGATATTCTATTAAGTAAATTAGCATGCTTCAATATTTCTGAACCACTGCGTCAACTGTTCGCTTCCTATTTGCAGAACCGTAAGCAGTACGTGACGTATAAAGGCCACACATCCGACGAGATAAGAGTCACCTCAGGAGTACCTCAGGGGTCTAACCTTGGGCCACTTCTTTTCACATTACTTATTAACGATTTGCCGGATTCATTTGAAAACTCACACAAATTGCTGTTTGCAGATGACCTGAAATTTTACAGGAAAATAAGCAAACAAGATGACAGTGTGCAACTTCAAAATGATGTTACAAAGTTAGAAACGTGGACAAAAATCAATGATTTAACACTAAATATCAGTAAATGCCATTATGTAACATATACTCGAAAGAAAAACCCAGTTGAATTTCAGTATCAAATATACAACAATACTCTAGCAAGAAATTTTACAGTCAAGGATTTAGGGGTTATTTTTGATTCAGATCTTACTTTTAATAAACATGTAGAACAAATAATTAGTGGAGCGTTCAAGAACCTTGGGTTTATTCTTAGAATGGGGAGGGATTTCAAGAGTATAGAGACACTAAAAGTTTTGTATTATTCATATGTAAGACCCAAACTCGAATATGCATCTGTTATATGGAATACAGACACAGCAAAGTACAGTGTAGCAATTGAAAGAGTCCAATCGAGATTTCTTAGATTTTTAAAATACAAATTTCAGAAAGTTTACCCCACATTTGAACACTACGACAACCTAATATATGAATGTCGGTTTACAAAGCTGTGTCACAGAAGAAGGTTGCATGAAATAGTATTCTTGTGGAAATTGTTAAATCACGAAATAGATGCTGAACATCTACTCTGCCAGATTAATTTTCGAATCCCGTCGTCGAAAACTAGACTAAAGAATGAAGTTTTTCTTATAAAGAAGGCTAGATCCGAAATTAAAAAGAAATCTCCATTGTGGAGAATGTGCACCAGTTACAATAACTTGCTAATCAAGAATAACACCATTGACATCTTTTCTATGAACCTAAGGGACTTCAGTAAAGCCAGTATTAACACAATGGCCTAAGCTTAAACACATAAGTTCGTATTTAAATTGTGTGATAAAGTGTATATATATAAAAATATTTTTAATATATATATATATATATATAATTTCTATCTCTATATTACAGAAATATATGTAATTGTAATGACTATGTATCCTTCATATGGGCTCTGTAATTAGGTATGTACCTGTTGAGTTCAATAAATAAATAAATAAAATGCTGGAAAACTAACCAAGTTTATTTGTTGCAGGTTTCAGTAATGTGGATGTAGTGTAGTAGTGTCAGTGCGAAGGAATCCGGAATTAATGCTCTTGACATCGAGTGGCATCTTTCCGTACAATGTTTCTTGGACTTGACAGGATATGGGAATGAAGATAAATACTTATTGATGGCAGAAATTCTAGACGAAAGATTTCTGTACATTTGAAAGTTCCTCTGCACTGTTATTGGTGACCGGGTCTCGTGATACCAGAGGACATGCTGAGCTTTTTCCTGATTTGTGAACATTTCCGGTTTTCTGGGCACTGACACTGCTATACTGCCACGTTACTCAAACCTGCAAAAAAAAACTTGGTTAGTTTTCCAACATTTTGGCACCACTTTCACGTCTCTAGCTTGCATATAGCGGATATGAATAAAGTTTGTAATAAGGGAAAGACTTCTGGGACACCCGGTATTTCGAATGGTGAAATTGTAGCGATATTTTATAACAAAAATGTTGTTTTCTGTGACGTACAGGCCGTAAGTTACAGCAATTATTATTATTATTATTAATATTTTAGGTAGGGTTATATTTAAGCTTGCAGTCTATTTTACACTGTGGATTACAATTACAAATGTATGTATTTAAAAAAACATTAGTAGGAGTAGTAATAGTAACAATAATAATAACAAAAATAATAGCAACAATAAAAGCAATAATAAAAATTAATAAAACTTTATATGACCTTGCCCCACCTGAGAAACATCCTGCTGCCGCCCTCGATCGCAAATATGAGCATAATATGATGAAACAGATGTAAAGACACTCACGAAGAATACCGATGGCCAGGCTGTGCTAACCACTCCGCCACGGAGGACGGTTATACTACGTTGAAAGGTTCCCATACTGTATATTGGATTAGAGAATAAACTGTAGTTGTTACATTAATCATAGTCATATTAGCAGATGGTTCACATGAAACAGTGAAAGTCGAATCTCATTTGGAACAGATTATTGAGTTAGAAGAAATGTCTTGAAGGTGTCTAGTGAGAGCGTCGGATCATATCAAGTTCTCTCTTAGAAAACAGGGTTGGCTGCATATACAGGGTGTCCATAAATTATCTTTACAACTTTAGACTTGAATAACTTGAAAACTATACTAGATACTGACAAACGGTTTTCAACATGAGACAAGAAAACTCATATATTTTTTTTATTTTCCAGGTGACGCAGATTTGACGAAAAATGTGGACGCCACAGGAAAAAGCTGAGTGTGTAGTCTGGTTTATAGAGACGAAGTCCGATATCCAAGTGCCTGAAGCAGCTGCACCTTGTAAGCATACAGACGTAATCTCTTATGCAAGACTTTGTGCACTGTTACTCGTGGCATTGCCAACTCTCTAGCCGCCGTACGCACTGATTTTGTCGGACTCCTTGCAAACGCCTGCTGCACCCTGCCCACGTTGGCGTCTGACACAGATGGCCGACGCGCCTCCTGTTTATGGAGACCACTACCCGTTTCCATAAATGACGTATGCCACGCCCGAATGGTGGGTCGGGACTGTGGTCCCCTTCCATACTGTGTCCGAAAGTTTCGTTGCACTTGGGTATCGGACTTCGTCTCTATAAACCAGGCCACGCACTGAGCTTTTACCTGTGGCGTCCACATTTTTCGTCAAATCTGTGTCTAGTATAGTTTTCAAGTTATTCAAGTCTAAAAATGTAAAGATAATTTATAGACACCCTGTATTATAGAGTCATATTTTACAATACTGTAAAATACTCTTCTACCCATTCTACGTTAAAAAAATCATCACAGAAAATTGAATTCAGAGGAAAAGAGACCACGAAAAGTATGTTAGGAATCGCTAATTATTGTCCTGAAAAATAAAAGTTTGTTTTCATCAGCTAATTGAAAGGCTATTCTTTTCCTCATAAACACATGTGGTCTCCATGTACGCTTTGAGGCAGGAGTTCTGTTGTAGAAGCTCAAACCAAACCAAACCACACCCAACAATCTCTTTACTTTAGTTGTCAACGCGATTTTACATACAAGGTACCTGAAACCAATATGGCCTACCTAAAGTTTGCGATTATTTCTAACGGTGTATAAATTGATTGATTGATTTGGTGTTTTAAGTCCACTTTATGCACAGTAAGGCTAATCGGGACTGGACCTACAGTTTAAAGTGGGATCCAAACCACTATGTGCCTCCACCGGGTATCGAACCCTAACGGTGTATAAAGTCAGAAAGGTAAAACTAATCACAAGATTCAAAATAGGGAACATTTCTGAACGTTTACTGAAAATTGGAGCCAGTTCCCAATAATAACATGGGTGCAGTGAAGATTTTGTTAAAAAGTAACGCTTAGGCCATATTGGGTACACATGTACCCAATATGGCCTAGTAATATATTTTGTTCTTTCACATCAAAAAATGCAACAGATATTGTAAAGAATGTACCACAATGTTATTTTAATAGGTAGGTAAGTATATTCATACGATTACGTTTTATTTACATAACTACATAACGATATTACACAAAGAAATAACATTGTTTACAAACCAATAAACAAGAAAGTGACATGTCATAACTTATCATCCGAAGACCATGGATTACATATCACAGGCTGGGCAGATGAAAGGTTCGTAATCATCGTTAGTCACTCCTACACACTCTACGTGAACATAAATGTAACAAATGTCACATTTTCATGTTCTTTTCGATATATTCCTATGTAGGCCATATTGAGTCTACCTTACATAATGTTCTTTCCTCCTTCGTTATAAACAGGACTTTAGATTAATGTCTAAACTAAGTACATTGTTGTAAAGTATAAATTATGAGCTATCATAATATGGACTAGAGATCACAATCGTTTCCTTGTCCTCAAGTAACTCCATTATTGGTAAAACCAATAGGTTCAATCACGTCATTCGGTCAGTTTAAATAACATACTAAAGTTATCTGTTGAATTGACCTTGTTACTTCTTGGAAACAGCAAATATACCATATTGGGTACTAGGCCATATTGGGTTCATGCACCGTACATTCTCCTGTTAAGCTCTTTCAATCATTGACATATATGAACAAGAGCTTCCCCATTTCAAAACGTTCCAGAACATTTTCCTTCTCCGTTGGAAATAACTTTCATAATTGAGCATTCAATGCTACATCCCTAACTAGAAAGTTGCTATTTAACACAGATAGCAGTTGACATTTCATAGAACTTCCATGAAATAACGACCTCACCATCTGTAAAAATAAAATTAATTTTAGATTGCACACGTTTGTTCTGTATTCAGAGTAATTATTTATGGACGCTATGTATAAACATCCAACGAGATTATATTCATAAGCTGGAGATTAATACTATTATTAAACAATAATGTATGCCGTATGGATCAAGTGTGCAATAATGATTGTCAATCATTTGAAGCAATGATTTCTCCTCTTGCATCCGCAATTGAATATTCATTACGGCAACAGCAATGTGGAATCAGAACGAGACATCAGAACAAATAATTGACAATCGACCTCATGTTAAAACTATGGATATTAGTTGGAAATAACAGAGTAGATTCTGGAAGCATATCCTGTATGTATCTATTCAACAACATGTGCTGTTTCAGTCAGAAAAAAATGGGAATAATTGGAAGGTAAGTTAATATTCATGAACCGATTTGGAGAACTACTTTCTGCGGCGGTAAGAGACATGTGGTTATTTTCTGTTGTTCTACACAACCATTTTCTTTGTTCCTGAATATCTGAAAAGTGATTGCTGCTGGGAAAGTACATAAAAGAACATGGTGTTTTCACATACCATTTACATTTTTCTGAAGTTTCAACTGAAGTCAGAATGTGTCCAAAGCATTACTGAGAACTTTTGAATAATCCACGTGGAAAGTAAACAAATTGTATTCTTGAATTAATGAGATGAAACTTCTGATACACAATTCCGTTTGTCTATAGAGAGTATTGTGCAGGATGCTGGTGGGGAAAGGAGGGGAGAGACCTTAATTTACACATTCACACATATCTGTATGTGTGTGTATATATTTGAGCGTATGTGAATTATTATGTGACTATTACTAAATATTTAGAAATATATATTATTAAATATGTACAAAGAAATTGATAAACAGTTAGTTTTGACTTTATATCTTAGTAAGGCTAATGTAAAAAGCACACACAAACTAGCGAAGGATAATGTCTGTGTGTGTGTGGATAAATTATTGACATTTGACATTGAAGCTTCAGGACAGAATAGATGGTTCGGACACATGAAGAGGAAGACTGACAGTAAGATCATACAATGCACAAGGAGTGGGAATATGCCAAGTGGCAGACCAAGAAGTCGGTGGAAAGAGCAGATAGTTGAGAGTGTTAAAAGAAGAGGACAAGATTAGAACTCCGTGGAAAGAGAGGAGTGGTGGAAGACCAGAAGATAATGGAAAGGCTTGACTTCTATGCCAATCCAGCCAGAGGCAGGAAACGGCGAAGGGTGATGATGTTGATGTGCCTACAGCCCTACATGACTTGAATACTCCTTAGAAAAATTGTTATAAAAATATTGTATTTATTGTGCATGTTCAACATAAACGATTGCAACTATCTTTTATTGAAAAGCCGACGTCTTATAATGTCTGATCTATACAGGGTGTATCCTAAGTAATAGCGCAAACTGACACAGTTGAAAGTACACGATAATAGAAGCAAAACAGTCTCAGTAAACATGGGTCTGCAAACGAGCCGTTTTCGAGATAATTGCGAATGTGTGGTTACAAGCCGCCACTCACTTCATGGCTTGTAAACGTCGTCCTAGTTGGGAAAATGCTAATAATGTGTGCGAACGTGTGGTTAGAAGCCGTCACTGATTGCATTTTGTAAACACCGAGTGCTTTACTCCTTGCGCGTTCCGAGGTTTGACAGGACATTTCCGAGAGGTGGCGTTGTAATCAAACAGGATGGATACAACCAGTACACAGTCTAATCGTACTGTGGGAGTCACGTCAGTTGTGCTGGACTGCGTAGTGAAAATGGAACCTTACAGCAACGAAGAGTACATTATACCAACTAGGACAACGTTTACAAACAATGAAGTCATTGGCGGCTTGTATCCACACATTCGCAATTATCTCGAAAACGGCTCGTTTGCAGACCCATGTTTTATGAGACCTTTTTTTTTCTATTATCGTGTACTTACAAATGTGTCAGTTTGCCCTATTACTTATGATACACCCTGTATACATATCATAGCCCTTTCTCGTATCAAATAAAATAAAAACTGAATTTTGACATTATAATATTGTGTTATACAAATACACCAAACAATATGAAGAAGTCGACTCCAAACAGGGGCGCCGACATGTCAAAATTATTGGGGGAACTCTGATCACTGAAATAAATTAATGAATGACTCACTCTCTCCCTTTTTTAAGTTTTGGCCTCAGTGTTCGGAATCTCATAAAAGCCAATGAATTCCTCAAAAATATTAAAATTTTTATTCACAGTTCTAATGCAGAATATTAATTGTCCACGGATGGATATGTCACAAGTTTCG
Source organism: Lepisma saccharinum (assembly GCF_977018435.1). Lineage (NCBI taxonomy): Eukaryota > Metazoa > Arthropoda > Insecta > Zygentoma > Lepismatidae > Lepisma > Lepisma saccharinum. Next base: position 6,140,602 of record NC_139246.1, read on the forward strand.
TCAACCATAATAGCAAAATATTCCCGACTTTTAATATCTGCTACCATGGAGCACAAAACAGATCTCCCTAATATATCAATGACCTCGTTCTGAATGTCATGTGAGCTATTTTTAGCCCAAAAGTCCCATCCACCACCCTAGTTCATGCACATCGTCTTTTGAAACTTTTTAGTAAAAATTTTAACAATACTCATAATTAAAAAAAATAGTATATAGTAATAAGTAATGTGTTTTGCTGTCTCTGGTCATAGCCCCACAAAGTTGATGGTTTAGCGGTCACAACCCCCAAATTGATGGTCTAGAACATTTCAAATGTGTATTTAAAGTTAAGTTCATGTGGCACAATTCAGAGTAAACTTTACAAGAGAGGCAAAATAATACGTTAGATCCTCTAAAGCAAAATTATTTGGGGGGGGGGGGTCTGGCCCCACATCGTTAACATTGGGGAGGCTCGAGCCCCCCAAGCCCCATGGAGTCGGCGCCTATGACTCCAAATCATATTAGAATAAATTTTAGCACAATATTCACCATTCATATTCCTAATGCCCTACATAACATTTTATTTTGTTAACGTCCTTATGTAGGGCGGCTGTTTTTTGTACAAGAAATAATAAAAATTGTATTTTCACATCATGATGTACGTGCTTCACCTATCCCCAAACGAATATAAAAAAAATCAACTCAAAAATTTAATTGAAATGGATTAACCAGCTGGTTAGGAATTACTTTGCTACCTTACAAATGTCTAATATATCGGGTGGGCTGAAAAGTTCGTAGGCTGACTCATAGATGGTGTTACTAGAATTAAATCCATGTGATTTTTACTTAGTACTAACCTTCAAAAGATACGTGTATAAATTTCACAGCTGCCGGATAATTAGTTCGTGAGATATAGCATTGTGAGTGAAGCAGCTTTTGTTATTGTGAAAAAATGGATAAAAAAGAATTTCGTGTGTTAATAAAGCATTGCTTTTTGGCGAAAAAAAATACTGTTGAAGCCAAGGCTTGGCTTGATAAACATTATTCGGACTCTGCACCAGGAAAATCAACCGTTGAGAAGTGGTTTGCTAAATTTAAACTAGGCGAAATGAGCATCGAAGACGATGCACGCAGTGGACGCCCCAAAGATACTGTTACCGACGAAAACATCAAAAAAGTCCACAAAATAATTTTAAATGATCGTAAAGTGAAGTTGATCGAGATAGCTGAGACTTTAAAAATATCAAAGGAACGTGTTGGACATATTGTGCATGAATATTTGAACATGCGAAAGCTGTGTGCAAAATGGGTGCCGCGCGTGCTCACAATCGATCAAAAGCAACAACGTTTTGATGATTCGGAGCAATGTTTAGTTATATTCAACCGTAATAAACACGAATTTTTCCGTCGATATATTACAATGGATGAAACATGGCTCCATAACTACACTCCAGAGTCCAATCGACAGTCAGCCGAGTGGACTGCACGTGATGAACCGAATCCAAAGCGTGGAAAGACGCAACAGTCGGCTGGCAAGGTTATGGCATCAGTATTCTGGGATGCGCATGGTATTATATTCATCGATTACCTCAAAAAGGGCCAGACCATCAACAGCGATTATTACATAGCGTTGTTGGAGCGTTTAAAGGATGAAATCACGAAAAAACGGCCCCATTTGAAGAAGAAAAAAGTGCTGTTTCATCAAGACAATGCACCGTGTCACAAATCAATGAAAACGATGGCAAAATTATATGAATTAGACTACGAATTGCTTCCCCATCCACCATATTCTCCAGATCTGTTTTTATGTTTGCAGACCTTAAAAGAATGCTCGCTGGAAAGAAATTTAGCACTGATGAAGAGGTAATCGCCGAAACTGAGGCCTATTTTGAGGCTAAAGAGAAATCGTACTATAAAAATGGCATCGAAAAATTGTATGACCGCTATAATCGTTGTATCGCCCTCGAAGGCTACTATATTGAATAATAAAATCGAATTTTGTCAAAAAAATATTTTTTACTATGTTAGCCTACGAACTTTTCAGCCCAAGTGTTATATACGATATTGTGATAATCCCCCAACACACACACACACACACACATAGCAAACATTATCCTTCATTCATGTGTTCGTTCGTTCGTTCATTATCCTTAGTAAAATATATCTGAAGTAAAACTAATTGTTTATCTTTCTTCTTACAACAAAACCTCACCCCTCGAAAATTTTGTTGGGTGGAGATTTTTCAGGACAAGTTCGTTTGTTGGGGGGAAATCCTTCCTGCATGGAAACTCGGAACAAGCGAATATTTGTCACTTTGGAAATTCAATCAATACACAGCATGTCATGGTGAATGACGACAACATTGAATGCAAATGAAGAGAAATAGAGAAACTTGTCGGAAATTGGTTCTGACAAGAATAGTTCGTGTCCCGGTGCGAAAACAAAGTTCAGTGGATTTTGACGATCCAATGCGTGATTCAATCAAACGGTCAGGTAGAGGCGAGAGTGATTATATTAAAGTTGTCTTTTCTTGTTAAGTTCTCCGCGCATCACAATTTTTAACTTCACATTGCAGTGTATGAACTGGTGGACGTTGACAAGGGATACCCAGTGGAATTGTTTGTGAAATATTTACTATAATGGTTGCCCAAATGAAAGTGAGACTCTTGTTTCTTTCTGTAATAATTTATTGGTTGGAATATATGATCATACAGGAAGTAAAAGTGATCCCTGGGTGACATATCCTCTCCACATAGTCACCTTGTTTGTTCAAGCAAGTGTCTCATCGCGTCACAAGGGTATGGATAACCTGAGCAAAGAACGTCCGTGGTTGACTGCTGAACCAATCAGCATCGTTGGCGAACCGGCGGATGTTTTTTTTAGTGGCCCGAATATGTGGTAGTCGCAGAGCGAGAAATCGGGCTTGTAGGGAGGATGGTCGAGAACTTCCCAGCGGAAACGCAGCAGCAGATCATGCAACATGTGGCCGTGGGTTGTCGTGCAACAGAATAACTGCTCGCTGGGTCCGTTTGGACGAATCCATGTTGTGAATATGCTTCTGCGCATATAAACAACACACTGCGCCGTCACACCATACCAGGTATGCATACGATGTATGCTTTCTTACATACAACGCCACCTACCAGAGCAAATTCCAAGCTCTGCGTAGTTAAGCTACGACGCTACGACAAAAGTCTTAGCTTCATTTGGGCAACCCATATACATTAAATTAGCTGCATCGGTGATTATATTTTACTTCTACTCCCTTCGTTGTCATCAACAGTCTCATCCTACGTTACTTTCTGTATTTATTTATTTTATTTATTTATTTACTGCCCTCAATAGAGGTAGGACCTCCAATTAGAAAATGTACATAAAAATACACAAATATTAGTTTATACACAAAGAAAACAAACAGAACCAAATCAATTAGGATATATATAAACATACGTAACCGACAATACAAGCAATCAATTACATAATTATAAATAATCAAATTAATATTTCACTTGTCTTTTACCATACGAGAACAAATACTTCTGCAATAATTACATATACATGTACAATTGTAAAATATAATAGGAAAAAAATAGTTGTACCGAAATGTTTCAATCAAGTATTTATAAATCTTGAATGGCAATGACAAATCTAAGGTACAGTGGGATCCATGAGTATTACCGTGCAAATTGTCCATCACCATGTTCGTGCACTTTATTTGACCAAATAAGCGCTTCAAGAATTAAAAGAAAACTCTAAACAAGCTGTTGACAACTTCTGCACCAGCATACATAAAAATCCATAGCTTAAAAACTCATAGGATGCAAGAGAAAAATTAATTATATAAGTCATGGACAACTTGCACGGTAATACTCATGGATACTGTACGGTTATTAAATAAAATCGTATTATACAAATCACACATTCTACTTAATGGGTTAGTTTTATAATTCCAAGTTTTAGGTGTTTGGGAATCAATAAGTTTCACCCAGGTAAATATCTAATTTTCGTATTGGATTGGAGTTGCCTGCGGAAATAACTCTTGTCTAATATACAGTTTTGTATGAGTATAATTGATATAAAATATTCAGCCTATTACAAAGGCGCTTAAAATTAAATTCTTGCAGTAAATTTTTATATGCCAAATTTTGTTGTAAAGGCTTTTCATATTTCACATAATATAAATATCTCAAGAATTCCTCTCCACGGTATTTTCATGCGATTTGTGCATTGGTGACCAAATAATAGAAGCATATTCAAGCTTCATCATCATTCTTATGCTCAGGCAAACCCAACACTAATATCAACATCCTTTCTAAATATGTTCCTTTATCTATCTTTCTCTGTTAATAAATATATACACACACACACACACACACACACACACACACACACACACACACACACACACACACACACACACACACACACACACACACACACACACACACCTTTCAACAGATCTCATCCTTGCCTAACCTTTCCGTTACATTGTATTCCAACAAAGAACCAGTGCTGCGTTCCTTACCCCAAAGAGCTGGGTCCTTCTAGAATGCTCTTCAGACCGGTGACTTATATAGGGCGATCCATAAAGAACGCCAGATTTGAACTGGTGACGAGCTCTTTATTACCACAGGTAAGTACCATTTACAAATATAAAATTGTTAGACAGTCTTGGAAGTTTTAAAGACTGTGTTTCATCATGTTTTCAAGGTCACGCCGCTTAAATTTATTGCTCATCTAGCACCTGAACGGCGCATCGTAGAGGAAAAAGGTACAGAACCTTTTTTGTAGAATTTGTATAGAGATTATTTTTTGTCATTACCTATTTTGCAGTAAAAGGCTTTTCAAGCGAGATATTTGCAAAAAACGTATTTTGGGCGCCATTTTTCAAAGATGGTGGCCAAATTCGGGGTGTTAGAGGGGTGCAAAATAAATATGTTGTTAAAAACACTTTTAGGAAGATATTCTAATTTTTTCCAGCTTTCCCGGATTTTTTTCCTTATTGGACCCCCTTGTTGACTGGCCTAATAGAATCAAGGTAGCAGTCATGTACAGTACATACCAGCTAACTGTAGACCAGGCGAACGAGAACAAGTCTCTGCGCAAGTAGTGACGCGAGACGGCTCCACCAATGAACAGTGAGAGAAAAAGGGTTTGTGTAATCGGCGACGGGAGTTTCCTAATTTCCTCCAGCGTTGCAAACTTTTGAAAAGGATAATACCGTACGCACATGGCAAGTGGAGCGTATTTTTGTCTCCAGGTCCGTAGGATTGGTTTAAGAATTTCTTATGGAAATATTATGAATAAAACTGCAAGAGCAAATTTTCACAAGCCGTGTATTTAGCGCACGGACTAAGGTCTGGACCGTACGTCCGTACATGTATGGTCAAGATCGTACGGTTGGCAACACTGTGATTTCACCACTAGATTTTCCTCTTTCTCCTCTGCCGATATGCCCTGCTCTACACTTAGCTGGTATGAACTATAATTTAATTTCATGGCAAATTTATTTTTGGCCTGTAGTACAGGAAACCGCGTCTTGTACAAATTTGACAGGACATCAAAAGAGATCGTTGAACGCAGGACATTCCTGTGAAAACAGGATGTCTGGTAAACTTAATCATATGCTTTGCATCCTAAAAAACAGAGAAATGACGAAGTAGGGAGACGATAAATAATCATGTGCCGAGGAAGACAAATTGCAGCTCGCAATAACAACTACAAGCCAATCAATCAATCAATGGTATACGCTTCAGGACAAGCCCGCAACAACGTCGACAGCACAACACGGGGAAGAGACCACTCAGATTTATTATACTTCAAAATAGCACATACATCATCATGTTTGGGGTAAGGTTCCATTCAGTTTAACGCGTTTTAAAGCTGTTGCCTTCCAATCAAGGAGTCCTGGGTTCCATTCCTGCTGATTCAATGTTTTAGATGCTCGTTGATATTATACAGAGTGTCCAAGATTATATTGCATGGTACATATTGCCCCTATATAACATAAGTATATTATTTATTTACATTATAACATACTTAGGAACGTTATATTACGTTACAGGTCATCGTTTGACCCGTACGTTGTCGCTCGTGGACCCACACACAAGTCACTATAACTTGATAAGTTTAAAAACAAGATGCTGCAAATAGCTGTTACGCATCTCACACAACATTTCCCCACTCCATTCTTCGCAGCGATGTTGGTTCGCAGTGTTGCAACCTGGAGGGAGAGGAATGGTCTGAGGATTTTCAACGAAATTTGTATTCGCTTTTTCCTGGGCTGTTTTCTACCTGTCGGAGTACAGAAATTCAGCTCACCTTTCGCCAACGACTCTCTTCCTTCTTTTAAAACTTTGCCTCCCCGATGGCGCAGTGGTAGCGACGTCGCCTTGTAATCAAGGGGTCCCGGGTTCGATTCCCGGTGGAGGCACATAGTGGTTCGGATCCGACTTTAAACTATAGGTCCAATCCCGATTAGCCTTACTGTGCATAAAGTGGACTTAAAACAACAAAGCAATCCAATCCAATTCTTTTAAAACTTGAGAAACCATCCATTTAGATACTGCTGTGGCGGCGCTTGTGGACTCGACAACATTATACTTAAGTTTATGTAACTCCTTCTGATTTCGCAAATATGTTGCAACATTGTAAACAATTTATCTGGCCTGTCCTCTAAGGGGCTTTCCAGAACTGATTGTGGATTTCGTTGGACCCGGCATGATTTGATTTTTGCATTTCAAAAATATGCAGACAAGAGAAAAGAGCAAAAACATTTCAATTCTTTAAAAAAGAACACAGGCAAGCGTGTTATCAGATTGCCTTCTCGTAGCGATTGTTGTACGATAAACACCCCACTCGGCTTTTTTAAAAAAAAACAAGCCACTGCTCGATGTCGCATTCAGAAAATGAAGTCATTCGCCCAGTAGTTTCTCTTCGTTATAAACGGTCACGCGCGTGCGTAATACTACAGTTTACGATCCGCGCACCGCACGCATTTTCAAAGACCGGATTAAATCAAATAAACCACTGATAAACTGATATGAGCCGACATCGTCAATCTACACAGTAAAAATCGTTTGTCATATTTGTTTTCGCTTAATTTTGCTGAGTTGGCACCACTCGTACTCTCAAGGCCAGACCAGTACATAGAAGAGTGGTGGGGAGGATGACGTAATAGGAACTGTTCCGCAGCGATCTGCACATCTGCGATCGGGACTTGTCAGGCTATAGCTGTTCCTCAAAACTGTAACTAGAGTGGACGAGTTGTATCTTTGCAGGTGAACCTTGACCACGACTGGTTACACAGTAGCAAAGACAGGAGCTACCGGCTGCCTTAGCCAATGGGTGTCATTCTTCTTTAACTTTGTAAGAGCTGTCGACCACTCAACGGCGAGTAGCTGGCATCTACGGACTTGTATCTGCGCGAATTAGTCAAGGTCATCCGCAGAGATACAGCTCGCCAACTCTAGTCCGCTCACATCAACGATGGCGCAACAACTGACATACGAATTTGAGCGTTCGTTCCATGTGACCTTCACAGCAGGGTTGCGAACCACGAAAACGAAATCATTCACAAGCAACCGAATACCGGTCAATTCTCCACACGGTCGCAACAGGATACATGCAAGTAGGGGCATGGAAACTTCTCAGACACACTGTAGTGTAGAGTAATACGAAAATCAAATGTTGAGTTCTACTCGAGGACAGGAATTCGACATTAAGAGGGACTCCCTGATGGCGCAGCAGTAGCGTCGTCGTCTTGTAATGAAGGGGTCCCTGGTTCGATACCTACTGAAGCCACATAATGGTTCGGATAACACTTTAAACTGTAGGTCCAGTTCCGATTAGCCTTACTGTGCCTAAAGTGGACTTAAAACATCAAATCAATCAATCAATCAAAACAATGTACTAAAACCCTTAAATTTTCCTATACCAGCACCATCGAAGAGCCATTATAAATCTATTTTTAGAAAATAATACGTATATATACAGGGTGTATCATAAGTATTAGCGCAAACTGACACAGTTGAAAGTACAGGATAATAGAAGCAAAAAAGTCTCAGTAAACATGGGTCCGCAAACGAGCCGTTTTCGAGATAATTGCGAATGTGTGGTTACAAGCCGCCACTGACTTCATTGTTTGAAAACGTCGTCCTAGTTGGTAAAATGCTAATAATACAGTAAGAAAAGTCATTGGAGGTCTCATTGCTTCTTTGAACATTCTACTTACTTTAACAAACATTAGTATGTTACATGTTACAATTACTGTACACTCGTACCTGTTAAAGGAGGTGTTCAAAGTGTCATCCTTGCATCTGGATGCAATACTGTACGCGATTCTGCATTGAGTTTCGAATTATTTTGAACACCCACGGTTCATTTCAGAATTGGTCACATGCATGTACAATTCTCTGTACTGATTGTATCCATACTGTTTCATTACAACGCCACCTCTCGGAAATGTTCTGTTTTGTAAACAAAGAGCAAACCTCGGAACGCCCAAGGAGTAAAGCACTCGGTGTTTACAAAATGCAATCAGTGACGGCTCCTAACCACACATTCGCACACATTATTAGCATTTTACCAACTAGGACGACGTTTACGAGCCATGAAGTCAGTGGCGGTTTGTAACCACACATTCGCAATTATCTCGAAAACGGCTCGTTTGCAGACCCATGTTTATTGAGACTTTTTTGCTTCTATTATCGTGTACTTTCAACTGTGTCAGTTTGCGCTATTACTTATGATACACCCTGTATATAAATTAAGCCATTCATATTAGCACTGATACCGAAGAACATGTCTGAATGCGAGTTTACAAAAAATAAAGGGACATTTTCGCAACACGACTGAATTAAGGAAATGTCGCGAGAGGAATTAAAAATAACATTTGTCCCGATTAAATAGGGACGTTTGGTAGCCTTGAATCAATGGTTATAAAACGAAAATTATCAAATATTGAAGACTTCTGGAGCCTGTTTACCTCCACAAACAACCCATCCATTTATGGACAAAAATCGAAATTCTTGCAAAATCTGAAGAACCGTTAATGTTATTTTCGTAGATTATCATAGGTTCACATAAAAATATTTCATAGTTAGAGGAGGCTCATGGCCCCCTTGTCCCCCCTTGGGTACGAGCCTGTATATGGCGATTGGTCTTAGTCTTCCTGTATTCGTAGTAAGTCGATCAGTTCGAGCCAGGAGCCGGATCCTGTGGCCGAGCGGTTAGCACATCGCGCTGCGACGCCAAGGGTCCCGGGTTCGAATCCCGCTCGGGCTTGGTTGTTTGTGAATGTCCATTCAGCAATTTCATCATTTCATCACTCATCCCCATCTTCGCAAATTAGCGAAGAGGCACAAAACGCGAAGTAAAATAACCTAAATTAATCAATCAATCGAGCCAGGATTTGTATGTAATTACATATTCTATTCATTTCTAGATACATACCTTGAACAGGAAAATGTCAACGAATTATATCACTGACATGCCTTTGCATGTTACATATTTTAACATATTTGCCAGGATAATACATATTTTATCAATTATTGTTACATATTTATGTACATATTTTGTACTTTGATATTACATAAGAATCCGTGGTCTATCCATCACACTTCTGTGTGCTTCCAACTGTCGTATTTTTACCCTCATAATTCCTACACACAGAAAACTAAATGCATCATATGGATTGATGCATCAGAATGCATCGATTGATGCCCTATGGTGTGTTTTACAGCTTCTTCAAAGAATCAAATTCACATTTGATGTATTTGTGTGCGTTTTTGTATGTCGTGAAAGAAACACCAAAGTGCACCATTTCATTCAAGTGAGGATTTATTTCAGTCGAGATGCACTTCAATGCATAAGTTAATGTTCCTTGATGCACCTTCCTGCATCTTTTTGGATGATACACTTAAATGTTTGGTCTGAGCTACAGAGTTTATGTAGCTCAGACGAAACGCTTAAGTGCATCATCAAAAACGATGCATTCTGGTGCATCAAGACGCATGAAGGTGCATCAAAACGATTCAACTGATGCGTTGAAGTGCATCTCGACTGTAATAAGTCCTCACTTGAATCAAATGATGCACTTTGGTGTTTCTTTCACGACATACAAAAATGCACCCAAATGCATAAAATGCGAATCTGATTCTTTGAAGAAGCCATAAAACACACTTTAGTGCATCAATCGATGCATTCTGGTGCATCAATCGATATGATGCATTTAGTTCTCTGAGTGTATACGGCAAACATAGTCGGGATGCAAGGTGGAAGCACACACACATGTTCACCATAACACACTGGTGCCAAGCAGTGTTTTTCACCTAATGAGTTTTCCTGTGGCAGCTTGTTCCGAGTTTTAAGGAACGTTGAAAAACGAACAAAAGACCTCCACGCACATGTACAACAATCAACATAGAAATTTCTGCCATCAAATTGATGCAATCAGTCTCCAGTATTGCACATAATTTGCAGTTTTGTAGTAGAAGAGGAAGTTTGTTCAAAATTAGCTTCGTTATGCAAATATTTACCCCATATTATAATTCTATTTGCACATACATTCTAATCAGATTAGCGATCAGCGCAGAAACGTTATCGTGTGTTTAAAAATTTTGTTTTTCGATTTGTATCCTGTTTACTTGTCTGTCCGTTTCAATAGAGAAGAAAAGAACAACTTCTTTTTTAAAAGCCCTCATGATTGATTTGTTTATTTTATTTCGCTTTTCTGTCACTTTTGGCTAATCGCGAAGATAAGTAAAAATCTCAAAAATGAACTATAGAATGATCCTAAAATCATTAAAAAATTACAAATACTTTTAAAAATTAAAAAATAATCGCTCTTAAAATGAATACTAGATTTTTTCATAAATTTTAAGAGTGGTTGAAGAATTCGATAAAATTTGTTGCTTGATGTTTAAACTACCGAGGAAAAGGGGTAAAAAAGTAATTAAGTTAAGCAGTTTTCTATATTTTTACTTCAATGTTTTCTGTATAAGTCACTCATCTCCTTTCAGTGCGCCTTGCACGATACAGTAGGCAATCAGCATCTGAAAATATCGCGTACATAAAATTATATTTTTTATGTACTGACTAATATTACTTTAAAATTACAGATTAAAGCGATGAGAGTTGTCGGCAAGGGACCTTCAAAGACCCAAAGTATATTAAGTTTACTAGAGGAAAAATAAATAATCAAATTATTCATCCATTGCCAAAGATTTCAGTTGTGACCATATTTTTAATAAATGACGTAGTTAGTAAATTTAAATATGTAAGTTATGCTAGCAAATGCATTTAAAATTCGCGAAACCACAGGGAAGGAGCAAGAAGAAACTTCAAAATAATAAAAGTGCAAGAAAGACAACCAAAAATACTGAAAAACGACGTAAAAGGGAAAAACGGCCGGAAAATCCAAAACCAATGTTTTTTTGGTTCTAATTGAAGGGAAACTGACTATTATCAGGTTTAACATTGTCTTCAAGGTCCAGAAAAAAGATGGTTTTTCATCGACTTCCTAGCCCTAGTGATGATAATGTAATACACAGCGAGTTGCCCTTACCGCATCTTTACAACGCTCCTCCAACACTACTCGCTCTGAGTTCGACGCGTGCGTACAAGAGAGCTCCTTCACAAATAGGCGAGTTACCCAGGCCTATCATTGCTATTAAGCTCCGTTTAAAACCAACAATGGAAGATAAAATCACTGCTTGCTTTCTTTTCACCTCTCTGAGAACGAGAGCCTTACTTTGTTGACCTTGGAGAGATCCGATTACATGGAAAGAGTTCTCGGGCTCCATTAAAAACAAACAAGTAATTTGCCAAGAGTTTGTTCCCTTTTACCCCCCCCCCCCTCCCAACGCACTGATTAATGGCCAAGTGCGAACAGGACACGTCTATTCACAATCTCCGCTCTTGGTTCTTGTCCCTCGGAGCTAATGGATGGACGGTCGATCGAGTCCCAAGTAATTGCTGGCGTCACGTTTGATTTTCTTAAGTAGAATTAATGAGCCAATTATAGTTTCATGAAAAGGTCTTAATTAATTCTACGGGCCTCGCTTCACTCCTAATTTTTTTCTCAAATTATAACTTTGTGCGAATAGGCTCTGATTGATAAATCAACTACAGTAACGAATTTATTTTGCTTACATTCATGGAACGGATATATATCTATTAAAAATGTGCTAAATATGTAATACATATTTACATATTTGAACCAAAATATGGAGTTAATATATACTTATAATTCAAAAATTTACCTTTTTAATAATATGACACTACACAAGCTACATAAAATGCAGTACGCTTACATTGACATTAATTGTAAAAAACACAAAATGTGTTCTCATTTTCTGTTTCCATAACAATGAATAACAAAATTTTGTTGTAAGTATTCGAACGTGAATTTCCTTCTGTTGTCCCTTAACATGGATTTATATGGACTAAAACTGCGTTCAATATCGCCAGAAGTAGGAGTGTATTTCAAATTTGACAGTTATTTGCAAGAAATTCACGCAACTCTTTTGGTCACATGGGGACATGTAGTTATAGCACGAATATGGAGAATATGTTGAGAAATGTTCTAAAATATGGAAATAATATGTAAAAATAAACTAAAACATGTGCCAAAACCAAATATATGTACAAATATGGGAAATAAAAACTGAATTTTTCAAATATACATGCCATGATGCGCAAAGATATAACTGATTTGAGCTTCATACATAAATATGTATTTATATTTTCGTTTGACACAAAGTAGAGATAATACATGAACTTAAATATTAAACAAATGATAATAATGATGGAAATGTTCAAAAGTAAAAGTTGCTCTATTGAAAAACCTTGCAGGATATGGCTTGTAATGTTGATACTCGCTTTTCAATTCATTGTCTCTTCGGGGATAAGCTACTACATACGTAAATTCCTCTAGGTTTGCTTGAGATGATCGTTATGCAAGGACAACAATCGAATATTAACCAAGGTGCACTAACGGTAGGTTTCGCCAGAAGCTTACTTTAAATTTTGGAGGAAACATTTTAAAATTTTCATTCTGCAATTTGCAGAACTTGTAAGTTTCCTTGAGATGTGCCTTCCACTCCAGCGTTAAAAAGTTTATAATTATTTCAGGTAAGCCTCTTACGAAATAACTAATCCTTGCAGATTACCAAGTGTTTGTGTCCTCCAGGTGGGGGGGAGGGGAATTAATTTTGAGAGCTTCCCTTTTCTTTCCTGCGGATTAAGCGAAGGCAGAGAAGATGAGAATGAATCTATGAGAATTTGAAGATTATCGGATTACCTTTGTGAAGTAAAAACTTTCCTGCTAACCAAAATTGTTTTGCAAAACATAAAACGTTTCATAGGTAAATGCATACTTTCAAATTATATAATATGACTCGCGTACTTTCGACGTGGCCTTTGGCCACGTCTTGTACGCTCGCATGCGTGACCTTCGGCCACGTTGTGAACGCAATCATGTTTTAGATGGAGTTCCTTAATGATCTTAATGACTTTGAAAATGTCTGCATGTTGTATTGGATGATGAGGAACATGTGTACAAGTTCGTTAATTTGAAAAGTTTAGAAAGTAACTTTATGTGTGTATGGGCTCTAATAAGGTACAAATATTCAAACTATTATTGTATATTTTCTTAATAATGAACTGAGTAAGTAATAACCGTTTCAAGATAAGTAGTTGGATGTTTTGCATTAACGAATTGAATAGCGACTAAATTGAAAATGCAATATTTACGTATTTGTTATTTTCACATTTTTGAACGTAATTGGATAATGACTGTTTTCCGTCATTCCCCTCAAATTCCTACGTTGCCTCTGTAATAAAATTCTGATGCTCGTATTTTGAAATTCGAAAACTCTAGCATAATTCCCTTACAGTATTTTTCGGGTCGAAAATAAACTTTCTTTAAGTTCCCTAGCAACGTCCGTTTCCATGGACAACAACAGGCACGGCAAGCTATAAGGAATTGCATGTCATTATATCCCCTAAATATTTAGTTAAAACAAGCACGATGTAGATATTTACGCATTAAGTATAACAATATATACGTAATTGTATCTGGGCTGAAACTCCTTATCATGTAGATGTCACCCTTGTTTCAGGCACCTTTTCAAAACCATGAGTTGATTCATCTGTGTGCTATTGATCTGTGAGAAATATAATGCAGCTAGACAATTAAGAATTGAAGGAAACAATGTGTGCAAAAGAAATGCCCGTGGCAACGGTTGCTAAGGACGTGAGAAAAGGGCATTTTCACCCTTAAGGAAGGGCCGATTGAGAGATTTTTGAATTTTCTGGGCCTTTTGGGACGATTTCATGGGGGGTCGTAATCGAGTGTTTTTCGCCTCCGGGCCTTCCTTCATGGAGAACATTTATGTCAGTGAGTGAGTGAGTGTTGGGATTGGGGCTATATATATATTGGATTAATAATATAAATGTATATTATTTAAAGAGGTTCTGCTTATGACATCAGGGGTCCCGGGTAAGGCATGGATGTTTGTGATTGTCTGTTCTGTTGAAAATACAAGTTGGATTGATCGATTTGCTTATTGATATAGTAAGACAGTACTGCCTGTCATACAGACACTTCCACTTCTTCCTCTTCTCTGTTCATCTTAGGAATATCGAGGAATGCAAACAAGAAAAAGGAAAACAGAGAAGAGGAAGAGGAAGAGGAAGGGATTATCTACGAAGTGAAATGTAAAGAATGTCAGAGTGTGTACATAGGAGAAACGAGAAAGAGGCTGAAAGACAGGTTGAAACAACATAGGGATGATGTACGACTTAAGAGAGAAAGAAATGCAATATTTAAACACACGAGAGAAACAGGACATGACATAGAGTGGGATGAGGCTTAGCAGATAGGAAGGGAGAAGAGAATGCTAGTGAGAAAATGGAAGGAAGCCAAGGAAATACAGAAGAAAGGTGAAGAAGACACAATGAACTGGAATGGGGGATTGAAGTTAAACAAAGAATGGAAGAAGGTGTTAGAAAGAGTGGAAAGGACAAGAGAGAAAGAGGAGAGAAGGAAGAAAAATGAAGGGAAAAGAGCGTGAGATTAAAAGTCCAACCACATTCTATATGGAAGTAATTGTGTTTAGCCTTTTAGGTGAAAGTAAAGTTGGAAAGTGAAAGTCACCTGCTAGAAAGTTCCAAACAACTTTCTAAATAGTCTGGAGGGAGTAATGTTTGTGTATATATATTACCCTTCTTGTTGTATCTGGTTACTTTTGTACTTGATACAGAGTCTGAAGAAGACCTTGCTAGAAGGTTGAAACGTTACGTTTAGTTTATGTTTTTAATAAAATAAATTACTGCCTTGGTCAGCATATTTAGTTTTTCACTTAAAACGCGTGTACAAAAACAATCCACAACGTGGACGAGCTTAAGATGACATTATTTACACCACAATGCTCCATAGGATTACTAGGAACATGTTGAAATGTGTGGGCAAATGCATTTAACTGCAGGGACGTGATTTCCAACATATGCTGTAGCCAAGTTATGCATATTTATATACAATACATATATGTATATTCACATTTACTCACATGCTGTTTCAGCGACGGGGGCTGTCAAGCCCACACCACCTTTTTTCTATTTTTGAACTATGAAAATTTTTATAAAAAATTGAAAATAAATTACATTGTTCCCTAGGGTGTTCCTAATACCGTGCGTTCATTTCGATCTTCAGCCGAGAGATCGGGAGAAGCGTGGCGGGCGGCGCTGACGGAGATGCCGACATTTGCGGCCTGTAATGCCCGCTTATTTTTATGGACATATGCAGACATTTTTATAAATATTGCAAAACGAGCACTAACCTGTGTTATAACACGCAAAAGTTCTTCTGTAATTCATCCAAGTTCTGCCCTTATATACGCAAATAAATACGCTTTAGAAACGATGTTAAGAGCCAGAGATAATAAAACATTTTAATCATAGTTTTGACCAGTAACGTCCTGCTTAAGTTTATATCCTTGAAAGAGTTTTGTGTCGATGGGGATCGTTTGGAGGTTTCTAATGTGCAACACTGTATCAAGATTACGCTGCAGACGAAACCGTTAAAAGTCAATGGTGTTCGTGAGCTTCCTTGCAATCCGAAATCTCCGAGCTCGAGTTTTTTGTACCTTCGCGACTAGATGAAGACAGAGCTGTGAATATAGTGGCGAGCAGATGTAAACAAAGAGCATGTTAATTTCGTACTGTGCGCAAGAGTGTTATTCTTGGTTACTTGTCGTTACTTGTTTGTGTTATTGCAGTGTGTATGTGTGTTGTGTCAGTGAGACGATTGGAATGACAGCCGCAAGGTTCACGTTAGAACAAGGAACTTTTATGTATGACACTTACGTGAAAACAAACTCGTGTCGAGACGTGTGTAGGCAATTTGTACAGAAATTCCCAGGAGTTTCACCTCCACATAGAGATACGGTTAGACATCTTGTCCTTAAATTACGAGAAACTGGATCGTTAAATTTTAAAACGCCTAAGCAAAAACGACGGATTTTAACCGAAGAAAAACTCGATGAAATTGGTGCAGCGTTAGAACGTTCTCCAAACAAACCTCTACGCCGTGTTTCACAGTAGATGGGCGTGTCAAAATCATCAGCACATACAGCCACTAAGCTACTAAAATTAAAACCGTACTCTTATAACACAGGTTAGTGCTCGTTTTGCAATATTTATATAAATGTCTGCATATGCGGGCATTACAGGCTGCAAATGTCGGCATCTCCGCCAGCGCCGCCCGCCACGCTTCTCCCGATCTCTCGGCTGAAGATCGAAATGAACGCACAGTATTTGTATATTACTTTTGTTCATGAAACATAAATTAAATGTATAGAAGGCAAAATGCACTTGGTGTGCCTATCAGGCGCCACTTTTGAAGACGTGTCATTCGAGACACTCTTGCCAGTGGCAGTATACACAGTAATGATGGTAATTATTGTAATTATTATAATTAATAGAGAAGTGCACCTCTATAAACAAAAAAGCACTAATGAAAAATTATTATGGTATCTGTGAATGGTAAAATATGTGATTGACACTCATGCAATAATAATTGTATTATTTTTTTATTAATGATTGTATTTTCTTAATTATAATAAATAACTGCATATATATAATCAACAATGGAAGCAGTGAATCAATAACAAATGGTTTCTTGAATGTTAGTGATAAAAAGTGAGGCCCTGTGTGTCCCTCTCAGGTAAGTAAGTTTCTAGTACGGCACGGGTAAGCCAGGCTTAAACTATTTATGAGCCATTTGAGTGTACGACCTTTCGTTCACCACCCTGTACGTTTTTTCACAGAGAGCGCTCGCAGCAGAGACAAGATTGATATAATTTTCGCTTGTCTCCCTCACAGGAGCTGCTGTTTGTGTGCGAATATTAAAAAGAGGATAAACAACGAGAATAATTACATTTGCCCCAAGCAGGGAAGCGCGAAATTCGATTCAGAGAACGTGGAATTCTATTCTTGCCTCGGGCGTAGAAAGAACTAGATACGGCTCTGATACAGCAAACGAACGGGTTAAGTGACTTGAAGAATGAAATCATCAAGGTTGAACATTTATCTTCCCAATATCATAAATACGAGGAAGAGTGAAACGAAAACGTTCATTTGTTTTTGTTTCTTATCTAATAGATAGGGAGACAAATTTATGGTAAATAAAAACTGAGGAGAGCGGTAAATAAAATGTTAGATCAGCGGTATATACCAGCGGTGGAAAAATATTGGCACACACTTTTTCATCATGAGAGGAAACAACATACAAAAGAGCTATAAATTGATAAACTACTTCATTTTTATATGCTGTACACATACACAAGTACTTAGCTGTCCAACCAAAAAGAAAAGATCAACACAAAATAACTTCATTTCTAAATTGCATATCTCAAGTGATTTTTTCATTGTATGAATTTAAAGGATATTGTTGCTGTCCAACAAATAAAATATCACTACTGCACATACACAAACACATGTTGAAAATCACGTGATGATAAACAAAATTCATTCATTACTGAACACAAATGACACCATTGTTTCCCTTGATGTGCGGGAACAGATTAATCTTATCGCTGCTACAGCTAGCAAGTTCAATGAAACTGGAAGTTGAGTAGACATTCGGGGGAAGAAAGGAATGCAGCTTGACAGGAAGCGAAGTTTTCGAACTGAGATTATGTGCATGGGAAATCCCAATTTGCAGCGTCTTCCTGATGTGATCGAAGATAAAACGTTCTTCAGCTTCAAGTGGTAGGAAACTTTAGGCAAACGTTTCGCTACAAATCGACAGTTTGCGCGCTCAACCTCGATTGCCGGATTTTGCATGTTTTCTACTTAATTTGATGATATTTCACGGTTATTTCGCGAAAAAGAGTTCATTTCGTGGAAAAGCACACATTTCGCATTAGTTCGCGAATAAAACTTATGCATATTTCATCATTGGGGGTGTAGTTACGTGCAGAATGTTCAAAATTGCATCTTTTTTTTTTCACATTTCGCGATTTCGCGCATCGCGAAAATTCAATGTCCCTACTAATAGATATTTGTATATAGGGTTCCACAGCACCTATTGCTGATCTACATATATGTATTTTCAACTTTGACTTGGTGCCTGTATACCTTAATAAGAATAAGTCTTTGGTAGCCACGTGCAGTTGCTTATGAGTATGGCTAGGATTTTATGACCTTAAAATTGCCAAAAAAAAATTACCTTTAAAAGATGCATTTATGGTCTAATACATGCAAGAAAATGCCCTATAAACTTAGAAAAATGACCTAAAAATTCTGAAGAATTTATAGAACAAATTTATAAACTACTAAGATAAATTCAAATTACAAATTAACGTTACAGTATCTATCACATGTTCATTGCGTATGGTGGTAGTACAAGTAAGAAAGTTCACTTTTTGTCATCTTTTACACTAACAGTTGGGCTGAAAAGTTCGTAGGCTAACATAGTAAAAAATATTTTTTTTTGACAAAATTCGATTTTATTATTCAATATAGTTGCCTTCGAGGGCGTTACAACGATTATAGCGGTCATACAATTTTTCGATGCCATTTTTATAGTACGATTTCTCTTTAGCCTCAAGATAGGCCTCAGTTTCGGCGATTACCTCTTCATCAGTGCTAAATTTCTATCCAGCGAGCATTCTTTTAAGGTCTGCAAACAGGAAAAAGTCACTGGGGGCCAGATCTGGAGAATATGGTGGATGGGGAAGCAATTTTATTACGGTTGAATATCGCTAAACATTGCTCCGAATCATCAAAACGTTGTTGCTTTTGATCGATTGTGAGCACGCGCGGCACCCATTTTGCACACAGCTTTCGCATGTTCAAATATTCATGCACAATATGTCCAACACGTTCCTTTGATATTTTTAAAGTCTCAGCTATCTCGATCAACTTCACTTTACGATCATTTAAAATTATTTTGTGGACTTTTTTGATGTTTTCGTCGGTAACAGCCTCTTTGGGGCGTCCACTGCGTGCATCGTCTTCGATGCTCATTTCGCCTCGTTTAAATTTAGCAAACCACTTCTCAACGGTTGATTTTCCTGGTGCAGAGTCCGAATAATGTTTATCAAACCAAGCCTTGGCTTCAACAGTATTTTTTTCCGCCAAAAAGCAATGCTTTATTAATACACGAAATTCTTTTTTATCCATTTTTTCACAATAACAAAAGCTGCTTCACTCACAATGCTATATCTCACGAACTAATTATCCGGCAGCTGTGAAATTTTTACACGTATCTTTTGAAGGTTAGTACTAAGTAAAAATCACATGGATTTAATTCTAGTAACACCATCTATGAGTCAGCCTACGAACTTTTCAGCCCAACTGTTAAGTACTGAGTTGCAGAACACAACGAAAATCATATGTAAATTTTCAAAAGTGAATGATTGTCGGTTTTCGGACAAGAGAGACATGAAAAATGTACTCTCGAGTTCCACCGACACAAGAGGAGCGTACTTGAAATGAACAATATCACTTGCTGTTAAGTCACTTTCAATTCCATGGAGTGCAAATTGCTTCCCTGACAAAATGTCCGATACAGAGCACAAAACTTTGTACCGCTTGTTTTTAACAATAATCCGTCTGGCGACAATATATTTACTGATAGAGGGGGAAATCACATTGTTTGGACTGAATTGTTACACAACAGCTTGTGTCAACAATACTGCACAGAATTTCTTTGTTTCTTCAAACACAGTCGCTCAGAACTGCGCTGAAGGCAATGAGACGAGAGTCGAGAACCTTGAAAGGGTTACATGTGCATGTAAAATGCCCCTTCTTTCACTAAAATGTAGAAAAATGCATGACTTTTAAAAGGCCGGAAAATGACTTAAACGGTTTAAAAAGTTTAAAAAATGACCTTTACTCCAAAAAGGGTCAAAAAATGCAAACAAAATCCGCTAACAAAGGCATCCCAATTAATTCACTTACGTCTAAAACACGTTCCTATCTACTTATGCAATGTTTCTTCCTTAACAAAAAAAAAAGATGCATTTGCATCAAAATACTTGCCCTACTTATGAGCCACTGCGAAGGCCTTTCCACCCATCTGCCTGCGAACTGAGGCCATTGTCGAACTTTCTCCACCATTAGTAAACTTGCTGCTGTGGTAAGCATGCACAGAGATATTGAATTTCCATTTGCCGAGAAATTTCTGTAAGTTTTAGGCTGGCAGAGGACAAGAGACCACTCCTCTTTCACTGGTGCAAATGTGTACAGGAGGCGCCATCTTTAAAATGACAAAAATGGCGTTTTGAAGCTCACTTGATAAGTGTTGCAGCCTTGAGGTCGTTTCGTACATAACAGTTGATACCTCATGTAAATTTTAGCTGTGTACAGTCTTCCCTACAATTTTTATTGGACTTTTTAAGGTTTACATTTGACTCTTGTAATATATCTAGTAGATATTTTAAACAGTACTATAATTTTCATGATAGTACCAGTAGTATCATAAGATGGCAAAGTTTGTACTAAACTCCATTTACACCTTCGATGGTAATATTTATTGAATGAATGTATAGTGAACATCAATAAAAATGGCACACTTACACCCTGTCACGGGAATCTATGAAGGAAGCGAGTGAAAACAAGTCTTTGCGCAAGTAGTGATACGAGAGGGCTCCACCAAAGAACACGTGAGAGGGAAACAAGGCTGCAGCTACCAGCCGTTTACAACAGCGCCCGCTGCTTTGCTCCACCCACTCGCTTTTTCCCCTTCTCTACTGCCATGAACGGCCTTGCTTCACAGATTCCCGAGATCGTGTAGTTTCTGCACTGCAATGCGTTGTGTGTGTTGCGTAACTCTACGGCGATGACCAAACCTGCCATTGACATCTTGCTTTTGCAGGTGACTGTACAATTCCGGGTAGAATATGAACTAAAACTTCCACCGTACACCAAACAGAAAAAAAAGCTACACTTAATTTTTACATTATCAAGAAATAGCTTCGTATAGTCACGGCAACGGGTTCCCTACGTTGAATACAATAGGATATTTAGATATTGAAATCTCTCAAGGAACGTATGCGGAATAAGGAAATATAGAGACTGCGATAATAACAAAAGTGCATAGATTGAATCAGTCTTAAGAGAATAACTTACTAGTACTGACAAATACATATGTAATGACATTTCATCCCAGCTTACTATGTGTAACATCACAAGTATATTTGTATATTATTTGAAGATTCATGTAATGTTATGTGCGAGTATGTGTGTATAATATTGTATTTCTGTACACTTTTATTCATGTGTATCTCACTTCCACGTGTGAATGGCCCTTTACGTGCGTGCTCATAATTTTTAGTCAGGCATTCATTTGCTCTTTTATATTTCAATGAATTTTAAAATATTTTAATGTGTATAGCGGTGTGTGTTTGTATGACTGCGATATTATATCTACGAACATTCTTGGTTCGCACATATCGATGGATCTCATGTGACGTCAGGATGCGCACAGCCACCATGTTTGCGGCCAATTTTATTTGTAGTTTGCAAGGAGATATCCACCATGTTACATCTGCACCAACTGTATGTTTGCTTTAAATCACGAACGTCTGTGCTAGAATCTCCCTCCCACCCGCTTGAATTCCGTATGATTACAAGAAATGTCCTTAATCATGGCTGCTCAAAGCCACAATGCAAACAGTTTGTAACGTAGGCGAAACACAACTATATACTCAACACTTCTACACCTTATAAAAGAAATGCTTTTCCACAATGTAAAAATGTTTGGGTGGTTTAACTCCGCAATTATAAATAACGACATTTTAAAAATGAGAAGGAACAATTGAAGAAAATACTGCATAAATACTTGCTAGCTTCGAACAACGTGACCAGTACAACATATAATTTCGCAGGCACATGACTAAATGTCGAATATCAAATGATGAGGACCAGTGTTATCTCTGCTTCACCTCACAGGTGAGTGCAGAAAGTTACATAATTTAGAACTGCACAATTTGAATTAATGTCCAGATATTATTAGAATGATTAAATCAAGAAGACTTAGGTGGTCAGGCCATGTGGCACGAATGGGAGAGGAAAGAAGGATTCTTGGTGGAAAACCTGATGGTAATAGTCCTGTAGGAAGACCAAGACGAAGATGGAGGCGGAGGGATAACGTTGAGATGAACCTAAAGGAAATCGGTAAAGATGGAAAAGATTGGATTGATCTTGCCCAGGATAGGGACAGATGGTGTGTTGCTGCAGCCATAAAACGTCGGGTTTACGAAGGCTAGAGAGTGAGTGAGTTTTCTTCACCATTTTCATTAAGGTTATGTTATCTTTAGTAAAGCAGTCCTGCGAGAATAATCATGGATGAAATTGGGGACTCGGAAGATATATATCAGGTTACATTGTAACTAAAATCGATGAGTAATATGATCCAAGTATGGATTGCGGCGTCTTTTTTCAAATGGATGATGATGCTACAAGCTTGGGTCATTGAAGTTTCTGATCACGAATTATGCCCATGGGCTTTTACGTATAGTTTGCAAATACGTAACGTCATTACAGATAATTGACTGGAATTAGTATAATGCAACGTTAGAACCAATTATTGGCAAACGTGAGTTCTTTCGATTAATTACAGAGCCATTATGTATTACAAAGTTATATATAGCCATGGCATCACTGCTCAGGAATCTCTTGAGGCCATTATAGATTCATCATGAACACAATATTGGGTTAAACAATCTTATGTTGAAACTTAGCATTAATAAAGTGTTGCAAAACCTTTTTTCAAACACAAACGCATAAAATTATTGAGGTAGGACACAATATATATTAACTTATCTGTGATATTACTAATGTGTCAATAGTATGTACAGATATTTAGAATTTTTAAGAAGATTATATAATTCACTATCATGTTCTAAATTTATGAGAATGAATTAACGGCTTACGCAGATATCTCGTATGAAAAATTATAGTTGTAAAACATATTTAAAATATCTTCTTTGGAACTTTTATGTTTATAGGAACAGTTATTCAAAATAAACACGACAGCCACCGTAGATAATATTAATAACTAAAGAATTACTTGCCAGTCAATAAATGTCGTATAATAGATTATTATTGCATATTTCATAGAAATGCACGTGTCGGTCACAAACGTTTATTTAAAAAATACCAAGTGACTTACTGACTTGATAACCGAAAATTACATTATCTTAAACCTAAAAATTAATATATTTAAGCGCAACGGCAGGGTAACTCGAACTAATATCGTATGTTTATGCACAAAGAGCACTAAACTTGACATAATTTGGGTCATTCCTAGCTGCCATGGGTTGAGTATACAAAAAATTAGATTCTACACTACGCTTTGTTTTTACTGGTTTCGATTATGTGTACTTCAACGGCGGGAGTGAGAATGGGGGAATCTCCCAAAATTATAAAAAAAATGTATTACGTGCGTAAGCACATGCTATTTCTTATTATACACTATGCCCTATCCGATAACTTAATATTAATGTATACAGATACAGAAGATAAAATATTTTTTGTAATAATTATTCTTCTCGATAAATGTGTTTATAAAACAGAGGACTATATTTACTAGAAATGTGGAAGAGTATGATATCGTGTATAGAAGGAAGAGTTGGTTATTAATAACAACTATAAAAATAAAAGTACAGTCACGCGAAATTATTATGTATCATTCTTTAACGGATGCACAACAATAAAGCAGTTAAATTGTAAAAATTGCAAGTGATGTAAACAAGTGCTGTGCAAATTTTAAGTTTTTTTCGAGTTCCGATATATTTTCTGTTTTTGACGATCATTTTTTTTTAAATCCTAGTTTTACAGCACTGATTATTCATCTATCATATTCAGGCATAATTTCTGAGGTTAATTTGCAATTTAATACAAAACAGCACGTTCAGCAACAAATTCCCCATATATTTTGATGGGAGAACAACTGCCCATCAAAAGCGTGGGAACAACAGAGGTGCTGCCACCTACAATACCTTTCGTTGACCAGGCCCATTATTCTCAACTGCTGAATGTGACAGTCTATTGGGCGTTAAGAAAGTTCCTCATGAAAACGCACTGTCAGATTATTGGTTCCCAGTGCCTCTTTTTTCAAACTCTCTAGCCTTGGTTTTTCGATAGTTTTTCAGTTTCAAAAGTTTTTTGTTCTTTTGTACGTGGTCAACATAAAAGAAAGTTCCGTATTGGAATGGAAATGAGTGTCCATTGGAAGTATTGACCACATTCACAATCTTTCATACAAGCAGCTCGGCGTTATAGAATTTGAACAGATTAATGTGGATATATTACTTACTAGCGTTAGCTGCCAGTCCCAACTTTTAAAGCATATTCCTCTGTTTTACGTTGGAAGCGGCCCCGGCGCCCACCCAGCGTCGAATAACATGGGTACCTGGGGGAAACCCTGGGGGGGTAAAGGCGGTCAGGGGCGTGATGCTGATCACATCACCCCCACTCATGACCGGATCAAGAAAGTGTAGGGCGTTACCCCCACACCCCCTATACGCCTTCATGGCGTGGTGCTATTCACAGGGGAGAACTTTACCTTTTTTTTACCTTTTTTACTGACAAAGAGTTTTTCGCACACACTTCAATGAATACAGTTGCAGCAACATTCACTAGATTCGTTGATTGATTGGGTTTATTTTGCTTCGCTTTCCTGCCACTTTTGGCTAATCGCGAAGATGAGAATGAGTGATGAGATGATGAGATTGATGAACGGACACTTTCAAAGAACACACTTGCCCAAACCCGGCATCCCTTGCGACGCTGTAACCGCTCTGCCTCGTAGGTCGGCAGAACATTCGCTGGATTGAAATGATTGAATTGTTGTTTTAAAGTTCAATTTATGTACTAACTAACTAACTAACTCTCTAGACTTCTTAAACCCGAAGGTTCATGGCTGCAGCAATACAGGCCTTCCATCTGTCCCTATCTTGAGCAAGATCTATATACTCTTTTCCATCCCTACCGATTTCCTTTAGGCCCATCTCAACATTACCCTCCATCTTTGTTTTGGTCTTCCTATTGGTCTCTTACCATCAAGTTTCCCAACAAGAATCCTGTAAACTCTTCTTTCCTCTCCCATTTGTGCCACATGGCCTGGCCTGCGAAGTCTTCTTCATTTAATTATTCTAATAATATCGGGACATGAATACAAATTATGTAGTTCTAAATTATGTAACCTTCTCCACTCACCTGTCTCCTCATCCCTTTTAGGTCCAAATATTTTCCTAAGGAGCTAATCAGGATTGGACCTACAGTTTAAAGTGTGATCCGAACCACTATCCAAGGTGCCTCCACCGGGTATTAAACCCGGGACCTCTTAACATTAACTGGAACTCAATTGATAAAAATCCTTTACCTCGCGAACAACAATGAGGTAGAGAAGGGAAAATAACGTCCAGCAAAAAAAATATTATGTTATGAATTAGTGCATAACAACGTACACTTGGAAAATTTATTCTGTATACTGCTTTAGAAATGTTCATGCAAAACATTCTGATATTGGTTAACTATAATCCCGGGGCGCATATTGTCACGCTATTTAAAGACAATAACAAATAACAGAAAACAATGTAAAATCAATGAACATTACCATTAAATACAACTTTCTTAAGTTTACATTTATTTCTGAACCCCTCAATGGCCATTTTAAAGTTAGTAAAACACTCAGGCCAGATAAAATTAATAAATTAAAAGATTTTGAAAAAATTGGAACTTGGTAAGACGGTAGCACAGCCAGTAAACAACAAAAACCGTCGAATGTGGAGAAAAATCCCGTAAAAGCTGAACTTTGGTCAGTTGATATACCACTACAGGGTGGATAAAAACCTTGATTTTTTTTTTAAAAAAAAATCTTGATGATTTTTTTTATTAAAAAAACACGCTTAAAATTGCTTGTTTTTTTATGGCACCATCTATATAGATATTTGTTTCTTTTACAGAAAGGTTTTTTCTGCTAAACGGCTCTGTAAGATATTTCAACAGTTTGATTAAAGCAAGTAAAAACTCGTATATGTTAATACACATTTTTTCTGTTTCTGATACTGAATATATGAACTTACTATGAAAATGTTTTTTGAGTGTGTTAATGAAAATATAATAATTTCGGTAACGTTTCTTCCAGTGAAAATAAAACATTTTTGAAGTACTATATAATTGTAAATTATAATATTTTTTATAGTATTTGTAGGAATTTTTTATTATAGTTTGCAAAATATCAGCTGCCATGTTTATTTACAGTTTAATGATAATAGCACTATTACGGTTTAACACGATTAGTATTTTGTACATTATTGTACACAAAATGTTTACTATTTTTGCCTATGAAAATTATTGAATTTTAAATCAAGAGAAATGTAAGTGTGTTTACAGTTTACATAGTACATTTCCTTTTGTATGAGCTTCACCTCATCAGTACATATATTGTGTTTCCTTTCTTAGAGCATAATAATCATTATTAAATGATTACGAGATTAATCTATCTATAAAATCCTTATGTATATTATGCTATAAATCATTTTTTTGAAGTAATTTAAATCAGTTGAAGACTAAAATTGGTAAACGCTGTAAGTGCCACAATAATTCAAACACCGTTTTCCACGTTAAACTGTGAAATGTGCCATGCTTTATAATGTGGTAAACGTGACATGTGGTTGGTAGCCCTCTAAGTAGTTCAAAGAGCGTGTAAAGAGGTCACTAGTGTGCACGTTCTTACGGGCTGATGTGCGGAACGATGCGATTTCCCAACACTTTTGCTTTTGGCAAAAGTTATTTAAAGAAAATCAACTGATTTCAATCGCGATATAAATCAACCTGATTTAAATCAATTCTCCTTGCATTACTATGGGTGCAAAGTCCTTAATCCCCCCCCCCTTCCTCCCAAAAGGTTCAGATTCGCACACTCCTAGATCTTGACCTGTATCTCTGTAACTAATGGTTATATTTTTCTAGTCTTGTCCCCACTGCATGGGCTACGAAAAGATTATGTTTTTCGCTAATGTTCGTCGTTCTGCCGTAATTTATAATTAATCTTCATATAATATAATTTTTGTACTTATATTAAATAATGTCATATTCATTTTATATAGCTAGCTATTTAATTAAAATTCCCAATTTTCACAGTTGGAAGCCAATATTTAATTACAAATTTTGATTAAAATGACTAAATATATATTTACATATAGAACATTCGTTAAACCATACAGCCATTCTCTGGAGATAAAGATATTATGATGCAGTTTAATATTTTTGCATTTTCCTCTTTGCCTCCGGAAAAAAGTGAAAAAGAACATCTGCAGCGCCTTCTGATTCTGCCGCTAGATGTCCTTGCAGTTCCCCCTTTATCTGCGCCATTCCCGAGATCTCTCCGGAGGGCAAGCGGATGGAGTAAATCACAGAGATTGTCCCTGCCGCCAGATGCTGCCGCTAGGAGCGCTGCTGAGCAATGGAGCGAGGGGGAAGGGAGAGGGCACGGGGAATTTTATGCAACAATATAATCTCGCCTCTCTCTCTCTCGGGACTCGGAGGTCGTTAACCAAGGAGATAGCGGAGAAAAAGTCACCACCTTCCTACAATTGCGATTGTCGGTTTTTTTCACAAACACGCCCGGCTTTTTAGGGAAAGAGCATGTTAAAAAGATTCTCCATTATCAGTGAAGCACATCATTACGTCCTGGACATCCCATGAGTTACTGCAGTGAAATAGGATATTCCTTTGTCATGGTATTTTAATTTTCTTGCTACATTTCTACCTTTTCAGGTTCACACTACGCGATACATGCAATATATATACACACACACACACACACACACACACACACACACACACATATGTGTTCTTCTCCGTGGCCGTGCGGTCTAAGGGGCTGTGCTTTGGACTCCGACTGCGGGACGGCATGGGCTCGAGTCTGTCTGGGTTCAGTCTCTTGGTTTTCGACCTTTGTATAGGGACCGGGCGCAACCCACCATCGTGAGGGAATTGAGGAGCTACGAGTGAGTAGCGTAACACGGTTTGGGAAATCTCCTATAACGGCTGAGGGTTCGACGTGCTGACCCCACGTCACCCCATTACTGGTTGAAGAACTCCACACCTCTAGGTAGGATTGTGGGAGTGAGACTGGCAGTCGGTAGACGGGTTGTAGAGCCACGGGTTATGTTATTATGTTACACACACACCCACCCACCCACCCACACACACACACACACACACACACACACACACACAAAAGTACACGAGTTGGAAACTTTATTTTTTGCTATTCCCTCGTATGCAGGGTGTTTCGTAAGTTCGTTTACAACGCTTGGGAGGTGATTGTACGAGTGAAAATAAGGTGGAAAGTTCATGTAACGCAATTCCGGAAACGGCTTTCTTGCCGAGTTATTGACGTTTGAAAACGTGGGAAAATGATTTTCCGAAGTGAATAATCGCAAAACGGGTGGAGAGAAGTCGTCGGTGTTGGACGGTCCACTAAGAAATTGGGTACGCTCTTGTCAAAAAATCAAGCGGCAATGTTGTGCAATGTCGGCGCAAGGGATTCCCCAAAGGACGCGAACGAAGATGTTGACGGGAGTGGGGTGGGTGTGCGTTCTGCCTGAGCTGGTATCGACGAAAATTGGCATGTGTTGAATGGCACCAATAAACAAAGAAAATTTCCTGTTCGAAGAGCACCATGACGTAAAAACGAAAAAAATGAACTGACATAGGTTGCATACCCTTAAGGGCAGATGGGTGTTCGTGTGATCTGACGTTAAGTACCACATTTCCCGCAAGGGGCGCCAACAGTGTAGGTTTCCTCATGAAGGAGCGCACGTGTCTGTGCCATTCGTGCTACAGGTGCTGTGCCAGCAGCAGGTTGTTAAACATTCACGGTTGAATGGAAAGACGTGAGGTTCTTGGAGAGTAGTGTTGGGCAAACATTTGACCTAGCAGTGTTACGTGTAAATTCTTAGCCACAGCCCATCGTGTTCTGTGAAGTGTAGTGAAGTCTAGTGTTACCGGCCATAAACACTTGTAGCCCGGTGTAAGGGATGGCTGCATACACGTCCAAGAGCTGGCGGGCATGCATCTGATATATGGGGAGGCTGGAGGTAATAGCCGTGCTGCAAGGCGTCTGTGTGGGGCACGTTTTCCAAATAGGGTGTTACCATCGCACAACTTATTTCAAACTGTAGACACTCGACTTCGGGAAACAGGATCAGTGTTGCCACCTCGTCGAGAAGTTGGACGACCGCGAAGTGTGCGAACACGACGGTTTGTGGAAGATGTGCTAACTGCAGTGATGGATCATCCAGGCACCAGTACGCGCGCACTAGCCCACGAACGAAACACCTCCCATGTGAATGTGTGGCGAGTCCTGGCAGAAGAGGGGATGCACCCGTACAAATTGAAGAAAGTGCAAGACCTTTTACCTCGTGACTTTGGCCCACGTGAGGACCTTTGCCAATGGTTTGTTCATCAAATTGAAACTATCCCCAATTTTCAGAATACGGTACTATGGACTGATGAGGCTATCTTCACGAAAACGGGTGTGTTCAATAGTAAAAACAGTCATGTGTGCGAACATGAAAATCCACATGCACTGCTAGTGGCACATCATCAGCACAGATTTGCAGTGAATGTGTGGTGCGGGATACTGCATGACCATTTGATTGGACCGTATATTCTCCCTGTTCGCCTATGTGGACCCACTTATCAAGCATTTCTCAGTGAGGTTTTGCCTGAACTACTAGAGGACGTACCCTTGGCACTGAGGCAAAGACTGTGGTTTCAACAAGACGGTGCACCCCAACATTTCGATCGTAATGTGCGCCATTTCCTCAATACCGTATTTCGCAACCAGTGCATTGGCAGGGGAGGGCCTGTGCAATGGCCACCTCGATCGCCTGATATTACGCCCCTGGATTTCTTCCTCTGGGGAGAGATGAAACGCTTCGTTTACGAAACACCTGTCGTGTCAGCCGAGGACCTCGTTGCCCGTATCAATGTAGCAGAATACCCTTCAGGGTATGCAACCTATGTCAGTTCATTTTTTTTTTGTTTTTACGTCATGGTGCCCTTCGCTCAGGAAATTTTCTTTGTTTTTTGGTGCCATTCAACACAAGCCAATTTTCGTCGATACCAGCTCAGCCAGAACGCACACCCACCCCACTCCCGTCAAAATCTTCGTTTGCGTCCTTTGGGGAATCCCTTGCGCCGACATTGCACAACATTGCCGCGTGATTTTTTGACAAGAGCGTACCCAATTTCTTAGTGGACCGCCCAACACCGACGACTTCTCTCCACCCGTTTTGCCATTATTCACTTCGGAAAATCATTTTCCCACGTTTTCAAACGTCAATAACTCGGAAACAAAGCCATTTCACTCGTACAATCACCTCCCAAGCGTTGTAAACGAACTTACGAAACACCCTGCCTGTATATGTATGTATGATTTTCTTTTACGTGAACAATTATCAGCTTTCCTTCACCTATGTAAAAAAACAGCCATTACGCGGAGAGATTACGATAGAAAAATGTCCTACACAATTAAATATTTTTATTCAACGGAGTAGATAGAGATGACGTGGAGCGTGGCAACACGGTACACACCGATGTCCGTTAAACTGTGGTCACGGTAACTCCTTTGGATAAAACTCTGTATAAAATCGGTTTCGCAATGTGAATTGTCAACAATGATGGATTTTAAAAACAGATGCAAAGAGCTTCAAAATAAGACCAATATTGTATTTGTAGTACTACCTAAAGCTAAAAAAAAAATGTTTTACAAAATCGATAGGAACGCTGATTTGACCAATTTTAAAAACTTGATAATTAAGAATTGTATTTAAAACCTTTCTGCCTGCACCGTACTAAAATTTCATCACGATGGGGCCACCCGTTGTTTATTTATAGAATTTTAAAGAGAGCGACCGTTTCCAAAACAAAAAAAACGGCACTTTTTTTTGTTCTCACGACGATAAAAAAATAAAAGGCATACTCGAAAACATTGATTACATAGATTAACGCAGAATTGAATAAGCTAAATTTTGATGTAACTCGATTTTATGTAACTCTACTGGTTAATTTTTAATCGGAGTTCAAACTCGAGTATCCATAATTTTTAATCCGATATTAAGTTCTACTTGGAAATAGTTTGTCTCTTGACTTGTAGATGTCACTAGGGAAATATATAACACGATTCCATACGGGATTTGAGTGATCTTACTTTACAAGGTAAACTGTTTATCTCGATGGTAATATCCACTAAAGATACTGTAATTCAGTTACCTTCACACAGCATGGAAAAATATCGAAGGGAAAGTTGTTTCCGCTACATTTTACGATTTAAGTTCGGAGAGAAGCGACAAAAAACAGACATAAAACGTTTATTGGGCGATCATCTTCCCGGGGGTCCGACCGTTCGAATTTTCCACCGTAGACGAGACGCTGTTTCGGGGGATTTGAGGCCATTGATAAGAACAAACCGTGGATATTGATTGAGTTACATCCTAAGCAAACACTCCCCTGCTGAGGGACATCAAAATCCACAGCGCAGCTCCATCTATGTAGGCGGACGAAGTTTGTCCTTTGCACCTTCATTGGTCGTCTCTTGCTGGGATAAAGCGACGAAACGCCACAGAGCCTCTGGTTGTTGTTCGCAGTTAATCTATGGCGTCACTATTTGCGGTGACTCGTCTTCACTCGGTGAAGGCTTTCTCATCGGCCTTCGAGTAGAGCTTAATACAGTGGCTATTCATCACCCAGGGAAAGGATTCTAAGGTGCAGCACCTATCCAAAAATATAGCTGTTTTCATAACGATGGTTTCAGATATGTATTTTAGGACATGTAATCAAGTAAAATGAACACAGTTTGTTGCACCTTTTCATAAGATTAGCACATTTGTTCCCTTTTTAAACCCTCCTTGAGCGTTCAGCACCCTTTTCCTTCCTTTTCTTTCATATTTTGTTAAAAAAAATGGAGAGAAAAATAATGATTTTCACTCTTCTTGAACAGCTACATAACATCCTATAGTCTCATTTTGTAGAGCAGAACGAGAACTATAAAATGGTATAATATAATCCTTGCAGTCCCAATAGTTCCCAAGATAATGTAACAAACCCCGCGAGAGAAAACACAACCTTCAACGAAACCTATTCGGGAGAACCACAGTTCTCTCAGCGGTCCGCGCGCAACCACAGTTCTCTCTGCGGTCCGCGCGCATTATATACAGAAGGCGCAGAAAAAGAGGGCAAATACCATTAAATACTGGTTACTTTATGTAACTAATTATGTATGTAACTGCCAGCCCCGTGGCGGAGTGGTTTGCATATCGCGCTACGACGCCAGAGGTCGCGGGTTCGAATCCCGGCCTGGGCATGGATGTTTGTGAATGTCCATCAATTTCATCTTGTCATCACTCATCCCCATCTTCGCAAATTAGCCAAAAGTGGCACAAGAAGCGAAGTAAAATAAAGCAAATCGATCATTATGTATGTAACTAATTATGTCATATGTTACAATGTTAAATAAAGCACGTTAATGTAAGTGGTTTAGACCTGAACAAAAGTATTTTATAAGCACCTTCTTTTTTCACCTTTTTCAACACATTTTCAGTACCTTTTTTTCACTTTCCCGGCCATAATTTTGCATTAAAATCCGTCCCCTATACATCACTGGTGGGAAAAGGATTACGGGGGTATAATTGGGAAACCCAGAAACAGTATACAAGGTACCCAGAAGTTTTTTTTTAACATTAGAAAGAAACTTTTGGCAACAGAAAGAGAAACTCAACGTTTTCCTTTGTTCTAGTTGGTATAGAAGAATGCCCAAGATGCTTTATGCTTAAGCCGTAACAGGCGTGGTGCCAGATTAACGCAGAGGGCGTTTGCGTGTTCCCGCGGACAACGAAATTGAATTTACTACTTCCATGAGTTACCTAAACATTAGCGAACTTTTTCACCAATTATCATGTATTTTGGATCATCTTTATGGAATTATGATAAACGTTTATCCACTATTTCCGTTATTGGCGTTTTTATTGCTCAATTTGTCTAACGCTACAAAAATCTGCTACATATTCGTAAACGGCTCTATAAATACATGGTCATATGACTGTAAGATAAAATGCATTAGTTGTTCAAGTATCACAGACCATACAAAATCAAATAAAAATAAATCACACAAAAATATTTCTGCACATTGTCAAAATGAGGAAAAAAGCTCAATGATCAGTGGAAATAAGTGCATCATTATCGCATTTATGAGACACTCTATCTGATGATTCTCTTCCGCTTCCAACTTCTTCAAGTGTGACAAGGATATTACCAGAAAAAGACGGATCAACAACTCGGATTCTCGCACCAGGTTCTACACCGAAAGGCTTACGCAAAGGGCATCGCGTGGTCCGTGGGACCCACAGGTGTCGATTGCTCAAACTAAAACGCAGCCATGAAAATGGCCCTGTGGGGTTACGTCATATTCCAAAAATATGAAGCTACCGAAAAGGACAGGGAAGTGCGTGTTCTTGCTTTCGAGAACGAGAGCTTTATTCCAGGCCGCAGGTCCAGGGAGCAGGCCACACCCGTTACGAGTTAAAATTAATCCTTTAAAATAAATTGACCTGGAACAGAACTAATTTACAGAAGATTTTGTTATGCATTATATGATACAGGAACATGACTTAAATCCTCATTACCTTATCTAATATATAAAAATGCATGTATGTGTGTGTGTGTTTGTTACAGCATAACTCTCGAACGCCTGGAGCAAAGTCAACCAAACTTGGTACACATATCACTTGCAATCTGGAAATAAATACTTTGGGGGTAAGACACCCCTAGACGGGTGGGAAGGGGGTGATATGTAAAAATGATCGAAAACGACCGATATTAGTGTGGAATCCATAGTTTTCGGGATCGCCAAGATGAATAGTGACACTGCGAATGCCGTTCAAACCCCTGGCACCTCTAGGGGATGGGAGGGAATGACATGTAAAAATAATCGAAAACGACCGATATTAGTGTGGAATCCATAGTTTTCGGGATCGCCAAGATGAATAGTGACACTGCGAATGCCGTTCAAACCCCTGGCACCTCTAGGGGATGGGAGGGAATGACATGTAAAAATAATCGAAAACGACCGATATTAGTGTGGAATCCATAGTTTTCGGGATCGCCAAGATGAATAGTGACACTGCGAATGCCGTTCAAACCCCTGGCACCTCTAGGGGATGGGAGGGAATGACATGTAAAAATAATCGAAAACGACCGATATTAGTGTGGAATCCATAGTTTTCGGGATCGCCAAGATGAATAGTGACACTGCGAATGCCGTTCAAACCCCTGGCACCTCTAGGGGATGGGAGGGAATGACATGTAAAAATAATCGAAAACGACCGATATTAGTGTGGAATCCATAGTTTTCGGGATCGCCAAGATGAATAGTGACACTGCGAATGCCGTTCAAACCCCTGGCACCTCTAGGGGATGGGAGGGAATGACATGTAAAAATAATCGAAAACGACCGATATTAGTGTGGAATCCATAGTTTTCGGGATCGCCAAGATGAATAGTGACACTGCGAATGCCGTTCAAACCCCTGGCACCTCTAGGGGATGGGAGGGAATGACATGTAAAAATAATCGAAAACGACCGATATTAGTGTGGAATCCATAGTTTTCGGGATCGCCAAGATGAATAGTGACACTGCGAATGCCGTTCAAACCCCTGGCACCTCTAGGGGATGGGAGGGAATGACATGTAAAAATAATCGAAAACGACCGATATTAGTGTGGAATCCATAGTTTTCGGGATCGCCAAGATGAATAGTGACACTGCGAATGCCGTTCAAACCCCTGGCACCTCTAGGGGATGGGAAGGAATGACATGTAACAATAATCGAAAACGACCGATATTAGTGTGGAATCCATAGTTTTTGGAGTCGCTAAGATGAATAGCGACACTGCAAATGCCGTTCAAACCCCTGGCACCTCTAGGGGATGGGAGGGGATGACATGTAAGAATATTCGAAAACGACCGATATTTGTGTGGCATCTATAGTTTTCGGGATCGCTAAGATGAATAGCGACACTGCGAATGCCGTTCAAACCCCTGGCACCTCTAGGGGATGGGAGGGACTGACATGTAAAAATAATCGAAAACGACCGATATTAGTGTGGAATCCATAGTTTTCGGAGACGCTAAGCTAATTGGTGACATTCACTATCTTGCTTTCTCGATCACGATCAACAAATCTCAGGGGCAGTCTATTAAGTACTGCGGAGTGGATTTAAGATCGCCATGTTTCTCCTACGGACAACTTTAATAGAAGATTGGGATAAATAAATACTCGGGCAACAACGGGCAATAAGCTAGTTGAATATCATTTTAAAATCTCTCCTCAGTTTAAAGGCCAAAATCCATTACAACAACGGAGCCTAAATGCAACTAAACGTTTGACTTGATATGAACATTTCTTATCTAATGCTGTTAATAGGCCCATTCTCTCTTTCGCACCAGCAATAATGGCTGCAATTAATACCAGACATTTCCGCCTCGTCCCAACGCGGGATGGGGCAGGGCTTCACCGGATGCTGCGGGAAGATCTTCGATCTCGGATGTCTCTTTCACGCTCCCTCTCCTGGAGGGAAAGGGCTTTCTCCTCCCAGAAGGGGAGATTGAAAACGGAGAAATTAATTCGCACAATTCAATTACAAAATCCAATTGAAGCATCTAGTTTGGAAAGTTGAAATGTCTTCTGAAATATCCTCAGTTGTCATCTATTGATGCGTGACTTAGAGATGGAGGAAATTGTGGAGAAAGTTTCGTGATATCCCATCATCAAATGTCGTGTAAATACATTCAGTTAAGAGAAACAGAGAAATCTAATTTCAAATATGTATAGAAACTTACATTAGTACCAAGTGTATATAATACGTACACAAATATTGCACAAATATACAAAGTTTAACGTGCGTTGATGCATTGATATGTTTTGAATACTGTTAAAGATGTTTTGTAAGTTAAATTTTGTAAAATATTATGAGGAATAGTTCATTATTTATTGCCTTATACATTTTATATGAAGAACACAGTTGAAAGCATTATATTACATATAAACATAATATTGTACAATATCGTATATAACTCAATAAAATGAAAATGTATCATTTACAACATTACATCAATAGATTGTAAAAATTATGGCAATATTATCAAATCAAATACCGTGAATTGTATGTATAGTACTACAGTGGGATCCATGAGTATTACCGTGCAAATTGTCCATGACTATTTTCATCAATTTTTCTCTTGCATCCTGTGTGTTTTTAAGCGACGGATTTTTATGAATGCTGGTGCAGAAGTTGTCAACAGCTTGTTTTGAGTTTTCATTTAATTCTTGAAGCTCTTATTGTGTCAAATAAAGTTCACGAACATGGTGATGGACAATTTGCACGGTAATACTCATGGATCCCACTGTACATATAAAGTACCAACTAAACAAAATAACGATTAGAACGAATTGATCTTCGTATTGTGTATTTTTAACCAGATCCTGCTAGTAACAATTAAATTTGGATTGGCTTCTCACTTATATAAATTTATAATTTCTTCGATTATGAGTATGCACTCATATACTTGTAACTATAGATGATAGCAAACAATTCAGGCACAGCTAATGTTGCATGTATAATAAACTCTATCAGTTTGAATTCAGTTTGCTTTCGTCTACTACTTGGGTTATAAGGGGTAAGGGACGTGAAGTTCTCGGTGCTAATACAGTAAAACCTCGTTAATCCGAATCCTGATAAGCCGGACTTCGCATAATCCGGACAGGCAAAAGAGAAAAAAGCAGAATGTAAGGTTTTAAATGTGGCTAGAAGTCAACACGAGAACTTCCTAAAGAAAAGGCTGTCAACCACTGATGAAATTCTGTTTCCCGCAGATTTTGTACTGTACTGTATAGTGTATTTAGACCTATGCCCTTTAAATACACCATATTAAACGTGTTTTGTTGCTATAAACGGAGTTTTAATGCACTTTCTACTGTTCTTTGAGGTTATTTCAGTTAATCCGGACTTTCGTTAACCGGTCAACTTATCCCCCCATGAGTCCGAATTAATGAGGTTTTACTGTAATTTTCACAAGCATTTTTACTGTTCCTTCGCAGCGTTTTTCGTGTTAAAGTGCAAAATTCGGTGTTATTCTGAAAAGTGGCACAATTCGCGTTATTTCGCTACTCCAAAACACCGAAAAACTTTCCTCCTTAACCAGTGGCGTCGCGTGAGGTTCACATACGGATGATCACAACAAAATTTGTATACTGAATACATATTTACTCTTCTTCCTTGTAACTTCATCTTAAATTGAAAAAGTGAGAATAACAAATCGATTTATTTTCAACAATTTCCCCCAAAAATCACGCTATATTTGAAGTAATACAAGTTTCTTTTTTTATAGAAGTAACACCTTTTCGAGTCCCCCGTGTACGCGTATATACTGCACTCTGGTGCCGAACGAAAGAAGCATTGCCGCTTGCATCACTGTTCGCACAGAGAAGTGAACATCTTCGGGGTATAGTGGGCAACAGCCCTTTGGCTGTCAGTTTTATGCAACACGCACAGCAATTGTGTTCAGAGTCCTCCGGTGAACACCATGAGTGTCAGTGTTACGAACTATCTACAAAAGTTATCAGACGTGAAAGAAGTCGTGTCAGAGTAAATTGCGTGTATATTCTCGTACATCAAACAAAGTATTTTTGCGAATAAATATATGTGTGTGCATTTAATGCGTACGTAAATTTAAAACATATGCATGAGTGTTCACGTGCTCATGCGAACCTAACCTAACCTAACCTACTAAAAAAAAATTAAACACTTTAATTTGCTTTCTTCAACTTGTCGGTGTTATCGTTAAGACGAAAACCTCACGTCCCTACCTATTGCAGGCCAGTGACTCTCTGCGTCTGGACCTACGGCCATTATAATCATCTGTACGATTGTGTACCGCCCTGTGTTTTGTACATATAGGTGCTGAACGTCCCCTTACAGCCTCAGCTTTTAATATGGGTAAGGAGGAGATCTTAGTCCTCAGAGATATGTATTGATTTTAATTATGGCAAGGGGTTGAACACCGAATAATGTTAAGGGTGCTGACACACCCAAAATTTTAATTTAATTTCATTAAAATAGTTTCTTTTAAAATCAAAATATAATTGAATCGGTGAGACCAAGAAGGGAAAGATTCCACTCGACCTTACTTTCGGTAAATAAAAAAAAACAACCTCATAGCAACGCAAACTAAAAGCCATATGAAGAAACTTACAATTACAAACTTATTCATCATAACCATAGCAACAATATTCCATAAGTGGTTTGTTTTTAAAACCTCTATTTTAGCTCTGATATGTATTCAAAGTGCTCAGCCCATTTTGTTCAAAAAGTGGAATCTTTCCTTTCGCGGTCTCACCGGTTCAGTTTTATTAACAAATCCAACACGATGAAATTGTAATACTAAGTTCATTTAAATAGTATTTGAACAATAGTTTATCTACGTTTATTGGGTTAGGTGGTAGATCAGAATTTGCTGAATCTCGCCCAAGAATAAAGAGCATTGAAATTGAAATGAAACACGTAAATGTCTAAGTTTGGTGACAAATTAACAATGCATTCTACATTTTCCCACTGAAAAATCTTCCTCCCTTTCATCCAGGGTCATTGCTCTCTCGCAGCTGCCACTTTTAAGCCACGTGGA
The DNA here is from genome assembly GCF_977018435.1 of Lepisma saccharinum. NCBI lineage: Eukaryota > Metazoa > Arthropoda > Insecta > Zygentoma > Lepismatidae > Lepisma > Lepisma saccharinum. The sequence goes on from NC_139246.1 coordinate 6,179,848, forward strand.
GCACGAATCGACACAGGAGAGAAATTTATGAGATGAAAAGCATCTCGGGTGATGCGAAATCGTTTGTCAAGAAGAAAAGCTCCAAGACGCAGAAGAGAAAGAGAAGGAATTGTAGAGCTACTAGAAGTAATGAGCCTTGTATGGTTTGGCAATGTTATATCTAACGTTGATGTCCACGGTTTAATTGAAATCACTAGAAGGTAAACGGTGCGTACGTCATTGAGGAAGTTAAGTGGAAGCATAGAAAAGTCATTTTCCACTTTGCCAATCTCCGCGGCACAGGGGTCCCGGGTTCAAATCCCAGCCTGGCCGTGGGCGTTCCTTGCGTGTCCATCAATTTAATCATATCAACACTCACCATCAGTGGCGGCGATTTTGAGGGGGCGAGGGGCAGTTGCCCCTTACTTTTTGCCACTTTCGCTCCCTCACTATGCTAAAAGTTATCTACCAAGGGAAAGTAAACTGTCCTTGCCCGCTCAGTTTTTGCACTTAGCTCCCTCAGTTTCAGAACCGAAACGCCGCCACTGCTCATCATCCTTTAAAACTTTTTTTTATCCTTTCTCAAGGGGCTCATTACACTACTTTCTTAAACTAAGTAAGGATTTTGCATGAGAATTTTTCCTTTGAAGAATGCAAAATGCCCCCCCCCCTCCCCAAATTTAACTCATCTATTTAATCGAAACAAGGATAAAATGTAAAATTAATATTAATTGGACATATCCATTATATAGTGCTTTATCTATACTTATTCTAACACTTCTCTCGTCTTCAGGCGAAAAAATATATTTTTGTCGGTGGTGGGAATCGAACCTACGACAAACCTGTGATTTTCCTGCAACTTACATGCTGCACGGTGTCTCCCAATATTCTGTACTATTTGCTGCTCCATTTACGTTGCTAACAGAACTGAAGAGAGAGAGAGAGAAGCAAATATGGCCCTCATCTCCTCCAAAATTAGAAATAAGGTAGGTGAGCCAAAGGTAGCCAGTGTTCCCAAAATGGCCCACATTACGAAAATCATATTAGTATTTAACACAGCTAACAGATGGCATTACGTTAATATACCCAGTCCACCTCAGGTGCACCATGCAAAAAACAAACTGTCTGGCACGGCCAGCAGTCATTTTATTTAAGTTATTGTGGAACCCCTGGCATCGTAGGGACTGTGCAGACCAGTCCTCCACGGAGGACTGCTATTCGTCGTGACTGTACATAATGCACGTCATCAATCAAAACTAGGGCCTCCCCGATGGCGCGGTTGTAGCGTCATCGCCTTGTAATCCAGGGGTCCCGGGTTCGATACCCGGTGGAGGCACATAGTGGTTCCGATCCCACTTTAAACTGTAAGTCCAGTCCTGATTAGCCTTACTATGCATAAAGTAGACTTAAAATACCAATCCAATCCAAAAGCAATCAAAACTGACACCTGCAATTTTCTTTAGTATGATGCAGAAACATGAATAAATATGTTTTTTTTTTTTAGCACAAGCATCATTTTCGACACCAACTATAAGTCGTGGGCCACCTTAGGAACAGATGTAACTGTTTTGTAATTATTTTTTTAAAATAAATTTACTAGCAATGTTACAAAATATCCTTTTGGTTTAAGTTGTTAATTAGTTATAGGAGTCTTTTCTTTTAATTTCAGAAATCTATCTCTCATTAGAGATTTGTAAATTGCCATAGAAGCTTAACTAGGGCCAACTTTGGTTCACCTACCTTAGTAGTATAAATGGAGCAAAAAATAGTACTCAATTCTGGGGAGCACGGGAGTTGTAGCAGGTTCGGAAAAAGAAATTCGTTCACGGGAAGACCAGAGAAGAGATGCTCTCTCTCGAAACGAAGTGTGAGACTAAGGATACTTTAAAGTACTAGACAATAGATAATGTCCAATTAACATCACATGCTACTGTATAACCATTGTCACTAACATTTAGATAATTTTTAGAATAACATTTGATGAACAGATTCTCTCGGGCTTTCGATTAGGTGAGTTCCGAAAGAATTTTCAAGCTTTCGAGAGCTACACAGTCCGTCCAGTGGGAAAGGTGACTAATGAGAAATGAAAGACAACACATTGTGGACTGGTAGCTTACAATAACGTTTATTCAAAATAGACACCTTGTGAGTCAATACATGCACTGAGGCGGTTGTAGAACTTTGGGAAGCAGTCTTGGTACTCCTGTTTCGGAATTGCCTCCAAAATCGCGGTCGAAGCCTTTTGGATGTCTGGAATGGTGTCGAAACTCATTCCTTTCAACGCCAATTTCAGTTTTGGAAATAGCCAGAAGTCGCATGGAGCTAAATCTGGAGAATATGGGGGTAATTGAGCTCTACTATCCCTTTTTTGGCCAAAAACTGGCGTACCAACCTGCTCTTGTGCACGGGTGCATTGTCGTGCAACAGAGACCGTGAGCCCTGTTCTCGATATTCAGGCCGAACTCTACGAATCCTGGCCAATAGACGATGCAAAACACCCACGTAATACTCAGCGTTCACAGTGTGACCGTCTGGAGTGAATTCCTCGTGGATGATGCCTCTGGAATCGAAGAAAACCATGAGCAGGGTTTTGATTCGGCTCTTCTGCGTGCGCACTTTCTTCGGTTTTGGAGAGCCTGGACCCTGGACCATCACGAAATCTTGCATACCACGTAAACACGTTCTTACGACTCAATGCCTTACTACCGTAAACAGTTTGAATAATTTGAAACGTCTCTGTTGCACTTTTACGCAATGTGAAACAAAATTTATTGTTGGCACATTGCTCCGTTTCCGACCGACGTTCAGCAGGTACTGTCAGTCACAAGATCCGTATGCGTCGACCGTCGACGACGCTAGTGCTTTGCAACTTTGCCGGAAGAAAGTCGAAATGTGTCGCTACGTAGTACATACACTTCTCCATAGATGGCACTGGTGGTTCCGTAGCAAAAAATAAATCAGTCACCTTTCCTACTGGACGGACTGTGTATCTTCACTCTCATCACCACTTCCATCCTGAAGACGTGAGTGACATCAGTACTCAAAAGCTTGGGAAAATCTCGTCGACATCCCGAGAGATTCTATCCATCATTCGTCGCCAGGAAAGCTTCAAGACAAATAAAATTTGTCTGGAAACTAAATGTGTGCCCCTCTTCCCAGCGACTGAAATCGTAGCTACGCGTAACGCTGAACAGAATTTCAGTTACGCAAACCTCTCTCTTGCTTCCCCTGTTAAATTGTGTTAAGCCTGGTTTACATTGGTTGAGTAGACGGGAAAGTAGCTGGAGCCAGTAGGGCAAAGCGAGCTACTCTCCCCGTGTACTCGCTCCAGTAGTCAGGACTGTCGAGTGGCTGTCCACGGAGGAGGACAGGGACTCGAGGGAGTTGCTTCTTCTCCCATCGATTTTTTCACTCGCGCCTAAACTCGACAGACCACTCGGTCAATGTAAACGCTTTCTGAGGACAGTATAGAGTCTGTGTTGTGTGAGTGTTAAATGTCCATGGAATTTGTGTCGATTATAGGAACAAACAAAATAAACCACGGGCGTATGAGGCAGGCAATAAGTGTTGGGAGATGAACTTGATGCACAGGGTTATTACAAATGAATGGAGCGGTTTCATGAGTTTGCTGTAGCTATAATATTTGACATATTGCCATTACATTTTACAGTAATGTAGAAAAACTGAAAAGTTTTCTTCTCTTGCAGGCGTGTTTCGGATTTCTGTCGGGAGAGCGCAGCAGTGAGTAAAGATGGCGGCAGGCGCTGAGAAAGTTTATGCTGTGCTGGAATTTCATGCATATCAGTCGGTCAAAACAGTGCAACGACGCTTTAGAACAAAGTTCAAGAAAGATGCACCGAGTGCCAACTCCATTCGGCGATGGTTTACAACTACGGGATACCTCTGTAAGGGAAAATCAATGGGTCGGTCTCCAGTGAGTGAAGAAACTGTTGAGCACGTGCGAGCTCACCCGACTTAACACCGTGCGATTTTTTTGTGTGGGGATATGTGAAAGCTTCCGTTTTTGTGCCTCCCTTACCAGCAGACCTCAGAGAACTGAAAGATCGCATCAACAATGCATTTGGACTGATTGATAGGAGCATGTTACATCGAGTGTGGGACGAACTTGATTATACACTCGTTATCTGCAGAATCAATAACGGGAGACATATCGAGCACTTGCAATGTAGTCCAAAGAGTCCTAGCACAACTTTTTGAGTTTTTCTACATTGCTGCAAAATTTCATGACAATACGTTAAATATTATAGCTACAGCAAACTCATGAAACAGCTCCAATCATTTGTAATAAACCTGTATTTGAAGTAAAATTAAAAATAAAGAATTTACGTTCCACGAACAACCAAGAACAACTGAACGAAAAAATCAAGGAAATTAGTTTTCTTTCCCGGCATGTCCTCGTGCAATTTTATTTATTTCTCGTGAAAAAAAAGTGTGTAAACCGTTTCAGAACTTTTTATTTTTCAAATCGCCAACGAGGTCGATGGTTCAATCTGTGAAAAGAACACCAAACAGCTGCAGCTACTATCCCACTTTGCTGGAGCCGAGTAGAAAGTGTGCAAACAGCTACTCGCCATCGAAGGGTCGAATCGAGCAGACGGGCCAGTAACTCGTCCCAGTAACTCTCCCGCTCACTCGACCAACGTAAACCAGCGTTTACGACATCAATTGTCGTTAGCGAGCGTTGTCTCACGGAACGTCTCCATAGCCGAAAGCCCCCTGATCCGTCGCTACCACCTTGAAATACGATATGAGGGTCGTAAACGCGTCCCGCGTTGCCATTGGAGCTCAGGTAAGAATCCGAGCCAATCAGCTCACTCAGGCAATATATGATGCAAGTTGAGCGATTCTCAACGCAATTTCCGCAGAGAATAAGACGAATCAGTGGGGGAACTTATATCCTTCGCAAACGTTGCTATTCCCACTGAAAGTTCCAATACGCAACTTTACGCTGGAGTTTCAATTTTTATCTCGTACTTACAAGTGCGCTTAAAATACTTTTCATGTATTTTTGTGGACCAATTTTTATTTTCCTGGAAGAAAGATAGGAATTGATACGGTTTGTGTTCGTTTTTAAGCCCACTTTATGCACAGAAATGATAATCGGGACTGGATCTACAGTTTAAAGCGAGATCAGAACCACTATGTGGCTACACCGCGTATCGTAATCGGGAAATGAAGAAGATATATCGAAGTCGATAATATCGATATAGACATGTCGAATATCGATATATATCGACGTCTATATTTTTACGATATCGAGCTTCGATATATGGAAGTATTGCACAGCCCTACTTCTGAGATGTTTGTTTCAAGCGTCAACTTCAGGTTACAATTACTTGAGAACTACTTGACGTATTACAATGTAACAAACTCCATTCTTAACTATTTTCCTCTACTTTCAATTGCACTAAAATAAAATGGGGTTTCCATGTAAAAAAAAAGTTTGTCCTGATAATCGTACTTCCTTATGTAGTTGAACGTACTGTGTCCACTAATTTCATGAGCCCCTCTCATACCTCTATATCTGGGAAAGTACAGTGGTTGGACAAAAATATGGAAACACCACGACATCGGAACGGATGATATCGACGCAATTTTTCCACTTGAAATCGGACGCGGTGCGACATTCTTTTGTTTTGCGCCGTGAGATAGGGCCCTGTCGGACCGGTAGGAGTCGACAGTTGCGCTGTAGATAGCGTGCAGTGCAGTTGATACTGAATCATGTCCGAGCTGACAATGTATCAAAGATGGCAAATTGTTGGTACCCTCCTTGCAGGGCCTCTGTTACCAAAGTAGCCATGTTATTTGGCGTATCGAGAGGGACTCTGTCCAAGATCATGATGACATAATAGTGTGTCCGGAAAGACATCATCAGATAAACACCTGCGTGGATAAAAACTGAGTGACAGAGGCAGAAGGACACTGAGAAGGATTGGACCATGTTTTGCATGAAGGATGGTGCAATATCCCATTATCCACCATCCATGACTTGTATTTGTCCATTCTTCCTCGGAGACTGCAGCCGTTTTGGAAGCTAAAGGCAGTCCTGCACCTTATTAGCTACAGCATTCCGGATTTTCTTCGCAGGTGTTTCCATATTTTTGTCCATCCCCTGTAGATTTTCAATATTTCTTGTCGTTCACGAAATATTTCCGGTGGGAATTTTAGGTGACTCACCCTGTATATAAAATATCCGTCTTGCTAGTTTCAGCCCACAATCATCTATTTCATTTTTACATAGTAATACTGTATTGGTAAGATAGACTAGACTACATTTTAACATGGAGATGACTATGTTCACTTAAGTTCCAATTTCACTTCGTCTTGCACTTCACTATCAATATTTTTGGGTCAACTTTCAAATAAAAATTACGGTCTACTGCTGGGCTTCGAGTGTATACGGCTCGTTTTGCCTGTTTGAGCGTTATTCGCTCGAGCAAAGAAACTCTCAATTCCGTACGCTATCTAGCGTTGTCCGTGCGAACTATTTGGCGCTTGAACGAAATCCTCTCTCTATCTTCAGAATCAATGATTCCTTCAATCATCAGAATTTTCAGTATTATACCTTAAGAAATTACAAGGGAAGGAACTTCTGGCAATGCAAATGTGTGCAAAAACAGGCATTTCCTTTCTCATTTCTGAAGCCAGTAAACAACAATGGGTTTTGGGACACGTACGAGGAGAAAGTCATGAGAAATGCCTGTGAACAATCTCCGAATGACTTGCTGGAATTCTTCTTTAACATCGCACTCCTCAGTTCCTCCGTTCATTGTTTCGGAGCATTTAATGAAGCACTTTTGTTAATTAGCTCGTTAAGTTAAGCTTTACGAGATGCTTGTATCTCTATGGCTGCCTCCGTTCCTTTCTGGCAGCGGGAAGTGAGATCTTCCCGCCATTTACAAAGGAATGTAATCTACCCCAAATCCATGTTAAAGTGGATGCATTACTATCACGCTGGGTAGACTGAATTGTGCAATGAATACACTACGGCATTTGGTAATTAAATAAACGAACTGATATGAAATGAAGGGTAAGTGACATTTTGGTAATTTTTGAGTTACAAAGTAAAATGTGCCATCCTTCAATTTTTGAATGAAATTGCCATGTCATACAATTTACATTTGAGTCAGTGAAGCCTTCTGAAATTGGCAAATACAACACAAAAACAATTTATCTACAGTATAGGTTCTAGTAACTTTTTTCTTAATGAACTCAGAAATGACCAAAATGTCACTTACCCTGTTTTGCCCCCAAGCCCTTCCAATAATAAATGAGATGTTCTATTTGTGTCCGACAAATAACGGGGAAGGCTATGTTTGACTCTAATTTAGAAGGTTTCTTTCTCTTGAAGCTATGTTTGACTCTAATTTAGGAGGTTTCTTTCTCTTGAAGCTATGTTTGACTTTAATTTATAACGTTTCTTTTTCTTGAAGCTATGTTTGGCTAAGTAAGAAGGTTTCTTTTTCTTGAAGCTATGTTTGACTCTAATTTAGGTAGTTTCTTTCTCTTGAAGCTATGCTTGACTCTAATTTAGGAGGTTGCTTTCTCTTGAAGCTATGTTTGACTCTAATTTAGGTAGTTTCTTTCTCTTGAAGCTATGCTTGACTCTAATTTAGGAGGTTGCTTTCTCTTGAAACTATGTTTGACTCTAATTTAGGAGGTTTCTTTCTCTTGAAGCTATGTTTGACTTTAATTTATAACGTTTCTATTTCTTGAAGCTATGTTTGGTTAAGTAAGAGGTTTCTTTTTCTTGAAGCTATGTTTGACTCTAATTTAGGTAGTTTCTTTCTCTTGAAGCTATGCTTGATTCTAATTTAGGTTGTTTCTTTCTCTTAAAGCTATGCTTGACTCTAATTTAGGTAGTTTCCTTCTTTTGAAGATATGCTTGACTAATTTTGGACGTTTCTGTTTCTTGAAACTATGCTTGACTCTAATTTAGGACGTTTCGTTCTCTTGAAGCTATGTTTGACTTTAATTTAGGTTGTTTCTTTTTCTTGAAGCTATGCTTTACTCTAATTTAGGTTCTTTCTTTCTCTTGAAGCTATGCTTTACTCTAATTTAGGTAGTTTCTTTCTCTTAAAGCTATGCTTGACTCTAATTTAGGAGGTTTCTCTTCCTTGAAGCTATGCTTGACTCTAATTTAGGTGGTTTATTTCTCTTGAACCTATGTTTGACTCTAAATTAGGAGGTTTCTTTCTCTTAAAGCAATGCTTTACTCTAATTTACGTTGTTTCTTTCTCTTAAAGCTATGCTTGACTCTAATTTAGGTAGTTTCTTTCTCTTGAAGCTATGCTTGACTAATTTAGGACGTTTCTGATTCTTGAAGCTATGCTTGACTCTAATTTAGGACGTTTCGTTCTCTTGAAGCCATGTTTGACTTTAATTTAGGTTGTTTCTTTCTCTTGAAGCTATGCTTTACTCTAATTTAGGTTCTTTCTTTCTCTTGAAGCTATGCTTTACTCTAATTTAGGTAGTTTCTTTCTCTTAAAGCTATGCTTGACTCTAATTTAGGAGGTTTCTCTTCCTTGAAGCTATGCTTGACTCTAATTTAGGTGGTTTATTTCTCTTGAACCTATGTTTGACTCTAAATTAGGAGGTTTCTTTCTCTTAAAGCAATGCTTTACTCTAATTTACGTTGTTTCTTTCTCTTAAAGCTATGCTTGACTCTAATTTAGGTAGTTTCTTTCTCTTGAAGCTATGCTTGACTAATTTAGGACGTTTCTGATTCTTGAAGCTATGCTTGACTCTAATTTAGGACGTTTCGTTCTCTTGAAGCCATGTTTGACTTTAATTTAGGTTGTTTCTTTCTCTTGAAGCTATGCTTTACTCTAATTTAGGAGGTTACTTTCTCTTGAGGTATGTTTGACTCTAATTTAGGACGTTTCTTCTTCTATTGTCAGAATTTCCTAGTTATTTTATATATTCTCAATATGCAGTATTTTGAGGTAAATATTTCATGGATTCAGTCAAGGTATGATGATATCTGGCACTGTAGAGAAATGAATATAATATTCAGTATTGCAGGTATGTTATTGCTTTTCATATTTTTATTTTAATAAATACTCCTGATCCGAGCGATTATTTTCGTAACTACCTCTGCTGTTTTAACTTTATGAATTAATTAATATATACCTCGGTACTCTTGAAAATTAATAATTAATAAATTATGGCTTATACATAAAGAGTAATAGTTCGATTATGTATAGCCTTGTTCACAATTAAAATTAGGTATAAATTCGTTGTCAGCCACTGGATATAATTACATACCGGCATAATGATACCAGGTCCCGGTGCCGGAACGTGGCCCGAAGGTTGCGAAACACTGCTATGAGCCTCTGATGTGGATAATTAACTGTTAGGATTCTTCAGATGAAAATATAACTTTCGTGATTTGTATCTCGATAATGACTTTCTCATTATAGCGACATTTTTTATTTACAAAAATGTCTGTTACCTCATTATTTAATGTTATGAATTCGTCTAAAGTGAAAACAAGGTCGACAAATAAAGTACTTATTCCAACTTGAATAATGTTTGTAACTAAATGGATATTACTGAGCGTAAATACTAAATTTGCGTAATGCGAAACCATTTAAACCCATTCGTACACAAACCATAGGTCATTTATTATAAGTTATTAGTAATTTATTATTGCTGTTATTACAGCATAGTATTTACTGCAAACTAAATTTTAACACTAACTAGCTACGTCACTATACTAAAAATCTGACTCTACATTCAACTAACAACATCGACATCCACAATCACTTCTATATAGGTAACAACGCACGAGTGAGAGGCTATGAAACTATGGTCAAAGCTAAACTAACAAGTTCACTTCACAAGGTATCTACAGTACACGAACTTAACCATGCACACGGGTGACAGATGCCTAAAGCGAACACAACACATGCCTACAGTGCTAACACACACCTCTATTCACACACAGACTGCTCAACCAACCCAAAGTTTTCGAACAGTACAAAGTATAGGAAGAAATTTGAAGGCTGTTCGAAAACTTTGGTGTCAAAAATGAATTTCAAACTAAGAAAAATATCGCAAGCAAAAAAATGATGAAATGCAGAAGTTGATCTGTATGTTTATGTAATGAAACTTTTACGAACAGCCTCCAAACTCTTGAGTTATGATAAATATTATACTTTCTGTAGAATTTATGGAATATTTTGTGTATTATTACATTTCGCAGGTGAACTGACAAAAAGCGAAAACATGACTGACACATTCAACATAACAATGCGGGGAAACTTCACCTGCGAAATTGTTTTTCTTATTCGTGTGAATATACTGTTCGAAATTTTTTGGATTTGGGTCACGTCTCCAAAATACTAACCCGCGATTGTTGGAGAATTGAAGAAGGCGGGACCTTAACCCACGCCTTGGTTGAGCTTGGGGACCATCCGTGGATGCGATGCCTGTGTGTCTCTGACTACAAAAAGAGGAAGAAAAAAGTGTCAACATCCCTTAATTTAGTGTACAAATACGTTTTCCTTAAAACTTCATATTAAAAATATACAGTTAACATGTCCTATATACAGCTTCTAAATTTCGTTCATGCATATCATCATAACTAAGAGATGCGCGACATATCATTACATTTGTTAAGTAATGCAAACTATTGAATAAATAATGTGAGTTCATTGTACATGCAGTGCATAGCAATATTTTAATTTGCATGATCACTAACAGAGTCACACCGGATCCGACACGACGAGTCACAGCGACACGATGCGGCAAGACTAGTAAATTCTTTGGTCAAAACCTGATAGAAGATTTTGTTCATGTGCGCAATAGGTCTAGGTCTGTCTTTTGTAATTTGAAAAACGGGTAACGATGCATTACAACAGTTTACAGCAGAACAAATGTATCAATGTGCATGTAGAATAGATGTATCAGTTTATATGTTGTGAATTGAATACATTTCTAGCAAATAACTGGTTAGGAAATACGATATTAACAATTTAATGTACGATTCAATGACTGCATTTAATTTCTTGCTTCAAGTTGCTCCCGTTTACGGTCTGTGATTAGATGTCTGTGCTTGAAGTGAATGGATTAGCGCATGCGCAGTTTTGTCGTAAGCTGCTCCACGTCAGACAAAATTCCACGGATCTTCGTTGTTTTGTCGCAAACCGTCGCAACCTGTCGCAAGGTGACTCGAGTCAAATGTTTCGTACGGTGTGCGGTCTTCCCCAAGGGATAATGGTAAAACCTTCCACAAGGGACAATGGTAAAACCTTCCCTGAGACGGTTTGAGACAAGAATGACTCGTCGCGTCGTGTCGTGTCGGATCCAGTGTGTGGATAGCCAAGATCATTACGAGTTTTAAAAGCAATGTGTTGAATTCTCTAGTTTGTATCTGCCAGTAATTTTAATATGTGACATTACTGTTTCGATTGAGCATAATTATGTCAATTAAGTTCAATTTTAATAATTAATAGTTTCATAATTACTTCAAATATTGTACCAAAGTTATAAATATTCCAAATAGGAAAAGGTCTACATCTTCTTGTAAATATGATTTACTTATGGACGCGCTTAAAATTGCTGAATAAGATATCAAAATTAATTTTTGAAGTAATTCTGTGGAAACTGTATTAGGGACTCAAAATGTAATTTTAATTCTGGTTTTGAAATTCATTTTTTATACTTACCAGAAGATAAGGAAATTGGAAAGACATTTTAGGATCATAAGATATTATTCTCTTATGTTAAAATATCCAGTTGCCGCTGCAAATTTAATTTAATTTCATATGTACAGTGGGATCCATGAATATTACCGTGCAAATTGTCGATGACTATTTTCATTAATTTTCCTCTTACATATTATGTGTTTTTGAGCTGGTGTAGAAGTTATCAACAGCTTGTCTTGAGTTTCCTTTTAATTCTTGAAGCTCTTATTGGGTCAAATAAAGTGCACGAACATGGTGATGGACAATTTGCACGGTAATACTCATGGATCTCACTGTACATGACTACTGAGGGGGGGGATCTTTGTTTATAGACTATACAAAGTGTTCGTTGATGAGGTTGGCATTTTGATGGATGAAACATATTTGTTTGTTTACCATTCACTAAGCAAGCGATGCTAATGACGTGTAATTATGCTGGCATTATTTAATTATAAACTCCAATATCTACTGCTATGTAGTCGATTGCTAGTCTCACGTTTAATGCACACAGATTACTTTCGTTCGGTCATATTCGTTCGAGTCTCGCGCCCTCGAGCGTATACAATAAAAGATCATTTTAATGTCACAATAATCGTAGACGAATGTAAAATATTCGTCGTGGCAGTTTCAGCCCACAATCATCTGTTCCATTTTCATGTATCACTATGTATTGACTCGCGTACTTTCGACGTGGCCCTTGGCCACGTCTTGTACGCTCGCATGCGTGACCTTGGGCCACGTTGTGGGCGCAATCATATTATAGATGAGGTTCTTCATAGATCTTAATGACTTTGAAAATATCTGCATGTTGTTTTGGATGAAGGGGAACAAGTGTATAAGTTTGCTAATTTGAAAAGTTCAGAAAATAATTTTGTGCGGGTACTCTAATATTGTAAAAATATTCAACACGTTATTATCTATTTTCATAATAATAAATTGGGTAAATATTATCCGTTTCAAAATAGTTAGGTATTTCATATAAACAAATTGAATGGCGACACTATATTGGAAAAGCAGTACTTACGTCTTTTGTCATTTTTTTAACCGTAACTTAAAAATAATTGTTTTCCGTGATTTCGTGCGCTCGCCGACGTGGTTTCCTTATTTAGAAAGTAATGAACGTAACTTTGTTTGTGTACGGGCTCTAATATGGTACATACAAAATGTATATACAAAATATTCAAAACTATCTATTTTCTTAATAATAAAGTGAGTAAGCAATAACCGTTTCAAGATAGTTAGTTAGATTTCTTGTATAAACGAATTCAATAGCGACATTAAATTGAAAAAGCAATATTTACGTCTTTTGTCATTTTCACATTTGTAAACGTAATAGAAAAATAATTATTTTCCGTCTTTTGCCATCAAATTCCTACCTCTCCTCTGTAATAAATTCTGATGCTCATGTTTTGAAATTAGGAAAGTCTAGCATAATTCACTTACAGTAGTTTCCCGGTTGAAAATAAACTTTCTTCAAGTTCCCTAGCAACGTCCGTTTCCATGGACAACAACAAGCACGGCTAGCTCTAATGAATTGTTTGTTATTATACCCCTAAACATTTAGTTAAAACAAGCACGATGTAGATATTTTCACATTGAGTATAATAGTATATGCGTAATTGTGTTTGGACTGAATTATCTTTTTATGTAGATGTCACCCTTGTTTGAGGCACCTTTTCAAAAGCAAGAGTTGATTCATCTGTGTGTGATCTGTGAGAAATATAATGTAGCTAGACAATTAAGAATTGAAGGAAACAATGTGAGCAAAAAAGAAAAGCCTTGCAAACGGTTGCTAAGGACGTGAAAAAAGGGCATTTTCACCCTTAAGGAAGGGCTAATTGAGCGATTTTTGAATTTTCTCTGCCTTTTGGGACGATTTCATGGGGGGTCGTAATCGGGCATTTTTCGCCTCCGGGGCTTCCTTCATGGAGAACATTTATGTCAGTGTGTCAGTCAGTGGTGGGATTGGGGCTATATATATATTAGACTCGCGTACTTTCGACGTGGCCTTTGGCCACGTCTTGTACCCTCACATGCGTAACCTTCAGCCACGTTGTGGGCGCAATCATATTATAGATGGGGTAAAATATCTGCATGTTCTATTGGATGAAGGGGGGACAAGTGAATAAGTTCGCTAATTTGAAAAGTTTAAAAAGTAACTTTATGTGTGTATGGCCTCTAATAAGGTACAAATATTCAGAATATTATTATATATTTTCTTAATGATAAACTGAGTAAGTAATAACCGTTTCAAGATAATTAGTTTGATATCTTGCATAAACGAATTCAATAGCGACACTAAATTGGAAATGCAATATTTACGTCTTTTGTCATTTTCAAATTTTTAAACGTAATTAGAAAATATTTATTTTTCGTCATTTCCCTAAAATTCCCACCTTGCCTCTGACGCTTGTATTTTAAAGTACGAAAAGTCTAGCATAATTCACTTACAGTAGTTTTCTGGGTGAAATAAACTTTCTTTAAGTTCCCTAGCAACGTCCGTTTCCATGGTGAACAACAAGAACAGCAAGCTCTAAGGAATTGCATGTCATTATACCCCATAAACATTTAGTTAAAACAACCACGATGTAGATAATATTTTCGCATTGAGTTTAACAATATATACGTAATTGTATCTGGGCTGAAACTCCTTATGTAGATGTCACCCCTGTTTGAGCCACCTTTTCAAAGTCAGGAGTTGATTCATCTGTGTGTTGTAGATCTGTGAGAAATATAATGTATCTCGACAATGCCCGTGTCAACGGTTGCTAAGGACTTGAGAAAAGGGCATTTTCACCCTTAAGGAAGGGCCGGTTGAGCGATTTTTTAATTTTCTCGGCCTTTTGGGACGATTTCATGGGGGGTCGTAATCGGGCGTTTTTCGCCTCCGGGGCTTACTTCATGGAGAACATTTATGTCAGTGAGTCAGTGAGTCAGTGGTGGGATTGGGGCTTTATATATTGTAGAGAAGAGATATGGAGACCATTAGACCGAGAAAACCTCGTCATGTTAATATTCACACTTGTTTATTTCCTGAACTTGTCCGACCAGCGAGTGATCCCAAGAATGCGCTAGCTTGTAACTTCCGTAAAAACCAGGAACTGGAAAGGCAAACGCGTGGATCTAAACAGGATCTACCGCGTTTGAAAGGTTTAACAACCTTTCGACGCCTAGAATGATAAAAGCAAGCTCCTACCCGGAGCTAGCTCTCTTTTGATTCTGACACTCATCGACGCTACATGGATAACTAGTCCGATTACTTTACAACACGTTACACTGCTAACTACGACGATGGAACACGGAGTTACCGCTGCCTATACGGCGTACGCTTTTAGAAGGAACATGAGTTCGGCCAATACCCAGCCAGTGCTACTGCGCCGTTGCCAAACTAACTGCTAGCGCAAGGGAAGGACAGAAGATTCGCGATGTATCCATTATTTTGATAATGCATGTACAGTATATATGAGTACAGTGAAATAATATACAGTATACCCTCGTTAACACGAATCCCAAGGGACCGAAAAATCAAGAGTTCGTGTTAAAAAAAAAATCGTGCTAACCGGGGACTCAAATTTTATTGTTGCAATACAGTTCTTTCTACACATTAACCATTTACAATACTTATTTTGTATGTCACCATAGAAAACACTACTACATTAATTATTTTTTTAAAAAAGTACTCACAGATCATTTTCTGGTGAAAAACAGTTCTGTATGTGTTGTGATGACACAGATTCCCAAGATGCGGTGATAGTTTTTATTGTATCAAGCACACTCCTACTTGGGGTTTCAGTCTTCTACGTTTTAAAGAATAGAAAAACACATCGGAACACACAACTGAATTTGTTGGTTAAATACGTATAAGCTCATTGTTGACGCGGTGATGGCGATTGTCGAGCAATTGCACCCAAGTTTTAATATTTATGTTACTCGTACTGGCTATGTTTTAAAGAATAGAAAAACACCTTTGAAGCACATTGTGATCTTAATCTGTTGGTTACAATACTGTATAAGTTGATTGTTGGCAAGATGATAGAGATTGTTGAGCGATTTCTTACATACCTAGCAGAGGAACGACAGAGGAACAACAAAAAAAAAATATGAAAAAATTTGAAAGTTCGTGTTAAATGAGATCTAATGACACAACGGACTGAAAAACAGTTCGTAATTCGTGGTAACCGTAATTCGCGTTAACCCATAAAACTTTCTATAAGATATAATACATCCCTGCCGGGACCAACATTTTGTTCATGTTAACCGAGTGTTCGTCTTAAGCGAGTTTGTGTTAACGAGGGTTTACTGTAGTGAATATTTCTACACAGGATTATAATATCATATCACTGTAGCATATACGAGAAACCCATACCTGAAAGAAGCTCTCGTCGTCTACCTCGGTCTCCGTGTCACTCATTTCACTCATTTCCGAGTCACTCTCCTGGAGGTTAATGATTAGATTTTGCACCCTTGGTGCCTGTACTACTGGTGCTAGGTTTCGAGAGTGACATTACTTAAAATAAAAAGAACACACGGAACACACATTATTGTACGAAAGGGCTGTATTTAATCTTTCCACAAACTGTTCTTTGTGGCGCACGAGTGAACGATAAGCGAATAATTTTACATCAGCATTGCTACGAAAACGCTGAACTCAAACTGTTCTTTGTGGCGCACGAGTGAACGATAAGCGAATAATTTTACATCAGCATTGCTACGAAAACGCTGAACTCAAACTGACCCAGACTTTCAATGTTCGAGAACAATGAAGGGTCATTGTTTATATCGAGACGAATTTAACACCCACAGTTTTCCTTAGACACAACAACTCAGCTGCGTCAACACGGTGGCAATGAAAAAAAAAAGGCTGAAGGAAATGAAAGGTGACGTTTCCCTTGTTTCTTCAAGGAACGATAACTCCGTCTGTAGGCGACGGAAATTCATGGGACTTGGACAGTTAGGTTCAAAATGTCTTTCCCCATCTTATGATGAACCTTAAAGTGGCGAGTTTTATGAAAACATCTTGCGCGCAAGAAAAATACAGAACACGGCTTTTAACTTCCGCGCCGCAGTCTCCTAACTGTACAACGTTGCACTCCTGCCATTGGCTCATTGCCACGCACACCCTCTACGTGGCCCCTCCCTATATCGCTTCTAAAAGCGTGCGTCGTATAGCATGCTACAAGGCGCAAGGGATCGCTTGGCTTGGTGAACTGAGGGTCGCTGGATAGAACCTTGGAACTGTCACGATTCGGTCTGCGAGAAGCATTAGGACAAGACATCACACACATCTACCAGGTATGAACAAGCGTGAATAACCTTTTACACCAACTTTCCATATCTCTACCCTCCTACGGAGCAGGTTCAGCCATCAGATATTATTAAGCTCTACCTAAATGTTTAAATGAAACTTCCCTGTGACCTCTCAAAGCCCAGGTAAACGGGCTTACAACATGGTGGAGGTGCTTCAGGCCCTTTTTGCAATTAAGTACCCTCCTGTACGAATTGCTTTACATTAAATTATTCTCTCCCCCCCTCCCTCCCACTTTGGGAGCATTTTTAAAGTAAATTTTTAGTAATTCCAATTCATACTCCCACAGTACGCTTAAGATGCGTCAGACCCAGTGACAATTAAGTGTATTACCCTATGGAAAACAACCCCTCTTTTTCTTTTATGCCGAGCCCCCCCCCCCTTTTTCAACAAAATCTAGTTCTTCTGCATAACATGTATTCAAGCATCATTCACACAGGAATGAGAACACTTGCTTATACTTATTTGACCAGCGATATATTAATGACATAAATAACTGTATACCCATACTTTCATTTGTTCTTTGGTCAGCACGACGAACCTTCGTTTATGAATACGTCACAGATAGCGTTGCACGAACACCTAGATTCCTCCCTCGACCAAATCATAGAGTTAGCAACTGCAATCACGGCAAATCCAATAAATTCACGACCTTTATCCCCAATTCCCTCCCCTCCACTAACACGGTTAAGGTCTGCTAATAGAAATTACCCTCAATTTGTCCTTGGACTACAAACACCCAACAAAAACCAACCTCAGCCCTTAGCAAGTACCCCAGCTCCCGTTTCAACTTCCTCTAACACTGTTAATAGTTCTGGTAATGTAGCTGTACAAATTTCCACCACTAACATGGCCACCCCAATCCCCACTGCGTTGTACCCGGCACCATTTAGCGGAAATGACCCTAAGCACATTGACTCATTTTTCCTTAAGTTTCAAAATGTAGCACACGCCGCAGGATGGTCGGAAGCTAAGCGTAAAGAGATGTTACCTTTATTTTTGACGGACACCGCTTTAACTTATTTTCATGACATACAGAAACGACCCAATTTTGTAGACTTGACATACACCCATATCAAAGACGAGCTAAATACGCTATTTAAGGGATCATACTTGTCAGCAGATCCTGTACAGATAATTCTCCAAAAGAAACAGATGATTAGTGAACCGATCCACACCTACGTTATTGCTAAAAAGGCATTAGTCCAGCAATACTTCCCGAACGCCACTGAAGAACAAACTCTCTCTTACATCATCACGGGACTGCGAGCCAAATACATTGGCTGTTTAACCAACAAGCATTTTGCTAGAACAGAAGAATTAATTGCCCACCTACAGAATTTCGAACGCCAGCAGTCATTAATTAATTCCCGTATGTTGGAAGAGAAATTGGAAATTGATCAGGCAATCGCTCAGGCGAGCTTGCCCCAGACATTCATCCCGACACCACTTCACAGCTGTTCGCATGCACAGGTCTATTCCCCCCTCCCCAGTAATGCATTGAACCCGAGTCAACAGTTTGTGTCATACAACCAGTGTCCATCTCCTTTTCCCCCACCATCGACTCATCAAGTCCAAAGTCTACAGTCCAATCCCGCTTCCGTAAATAGTTCCCACACAGTGTATCAAGGAATGTATCATGCACCGAGTTCTGATAGTGTCCGCTGCGCGGCGACACCAGCCGTACCCAGAGTAGAACACGCTCCAAGTGCTACCTCTAGTGATGAAATAAACAAACTTTCGTCACAAATCTCGACCTTAGCTCTGCACTCAACCGAAGAGATGAACGCGAGTTCTCTCTTCAATCTTTGCTCAAATGTGCTGGAATTTGCGAAAACGGCTAATCAAAACGCACATAACAGAGGTTTCAACAAGGGGAATAATAACTCCTCTTCCTACAGAAATAATAATAATCATAGAGCTAATCACAGAGGTAATTATAGATCGAACTCACGAGGCCAATTCAGAGGTCATGGTAACAAGAGGTTTCAACGTCGAGATCAGGCTATTCGCGACGATGCAAATACCTCAGCCTGTAAGTTCTGTGGTCGTTATAATCACGAGAGCGACAACTGCTTTTACAAACCACAACGAGAGAGTAGTTTAAACTAAAATCGTCTTCGACTTGCAGGAACGAAATCGAAGATAATACCAGATTAGACAAAGTTCCTATAATTGAGAGAAATGGCCTATACTTTATTAATAGTAGCATACAAGGAAAACAGGTAGATTTACTTATTGACGTGGGTTCCCAAATCTCAATTTATCCTTCCCACCTACTTCCTACCGAAAGAAAAACATACAAGGTACAATCCACAATCCAAGGTGTGTCCGGATCGAAACTGAGTGTGTCTGAAATTGTAGTTCTTCCTATCATAATTGGAAAGCGTAAATATTCGCACCCATTTAGAATAGTAGATTCAACTAACGTCCCTCCCCTTTTAGGAAATGACTTTTTACGAACGCAGAGGTGCGAAATGTCGCTAAAAGACAATACAATAACTATTTATCATTTAGGACGTACTCCAGATTATAGTAATTTAAGATCAAAGTACAAGACTCACCAGCTGTCGCATGACATATTTACCCAAATTGAAAATGCAAATGTGTATGAGGGAAAAGCTACCCTTTCAAACACAATTCAGTTAAGTCCACGAACAGAAACTTATATCAATTTGAACATTACCACTACGACACCTAATACCCATAAGCCTGTACTTTTTACACCATCTGCTTCCCTTATGGCCCAGCATCCAGTAGCCCTTCCCAATGATACAGTAAACACTCAGTCACCTGTAATTCCCAAAGACAACCCTATAGAAAAGACTAATCTTGACAAGAAAGATGATGATGATGACTTATTCTTTCATCAAGTATTTCATGCACAAACAGCAGATTTTGATATTAGTTCAGAACAACGTAAAGACCCCTATTTCAGAGACATTATTGACTTATTAGAAAACAAAGACAAACCTAGTAATCCTAAACTAGAAAAGCTTTCGTATTCTTATGTACTCAAAAATGGAGTCTTATACAGGACTAATAAAATCAAAACTGGTAATCGGGATAGACTTTGTATTCCCCATGCATTAAGAAATCAAGTTTTCGATCTTATTCATGCACACAAAATGAACGGAAGTCACCAAGGTGCACAAAAGACATATAATTTAATGCTTATGCGCTACTTTTTCCCTAATATGAAGAAATTTGTGTACGATAAGGTTAGACATTGCATCCCTTGTCAGATTTCAAAGAAACCACAAGGTTCTATACCGCATACGCTGCAAACATTTCAACCAGCCCAAATTCCTTTCCAACGAATTCATATTGACGTATGTGGTCCTTTAGTCTCTTCAAAAACGCACAAATACAAATATTTCCTATCGGTAGTTGATAGTTGTACAAGGTATGTAATTACAGCTCCTTTGGCTAATCACGATGCACAAAACATAGCAACAGCTTTAGTTGAGAAAGTCTTTTTAGTCCATGGCATCCCGGAAACGATCTATTTAGATCGTTCAACGCCCAATTCAAGTTTACTCTTACGAGAGTTAGCTAATATTACAGGCGTACAACTAAAATATGTAGATACTTGTGCCCATTTCACGAATGGATTAGTTGAAAGTTCATTTAGTTACTTAAAGAAAGCTATGAGAGTTTTTGTGTTAGAAAAGAAGGATTCATGGTGTGACTATTTAGCAAGCGCAGCGTTCAGCCACAACGTTACAATCCATTCTGGATCCCTCCAGAGCCCGTATTTTACTTTATTTGGCTACAACCCAAGGATCTTAGCTGACGCAGTCCTTCCTTCGAACCCCGACAATGTTTCCCAGACGAACGCACAGAGACTTGACCTACTGACATCCATACGAAAGACCGCTCACGACAACCTGCATAAGCGTTACGAACAAGCAGAAAAAGTACGCAGACAGTACTTCTAGACAAATACAATACTCACCAGGACAACATGTATGGATTCTAGATGCCACTCCAACTCCAGGCGTGTCAAAAGCCTTTGCGTCCTCTTATAAGTACAAAGGAACTATTCTTCGTAAAGTTAACGAGAATTCCTACGAAGTTACTTACATCGACGGCAGAAACAAGGAGAAATCTGACACTATTACTATTTCTAGACTCAAAGCCCGCTACGACTAGTGCCATAAAAACCCCACTAACATTCATTAACACTCCACACCGTTCTCCCTCTCTTTAGCCTCATCGCTCCGTACATTGCACATACTAGCTTCCCATGATCCAGCATTTTCTCACGCTCATCGACTCCCCTCCCCCCTCTTTCCACTTCCAGTGCTCGCACTGCATTTCTGCGTTAGAACGAACTCATTTTTATTTTTAATACAACATGGTTATTTTTATTTTTAACAAGATCAGGATTACAGAATGCTATCTCATTCGTCGGAACATTTATAATACATCTCTTGCCTAATAATTAATTTTTTTTTTACAGATATTTTAATGTTATTTTATAATTTGCGTTTAAACGCATAGTAATAGTCAGAACATATCACTTAGCTGATTTGACTAATAAGTACTTAGTGTGTTTATGATTCTAACTAGCAAATATTTTTTTTTCCCCATTTGCTGGTACATATACGCTCAAATGAAGAAAAAGTACAAAGAAATAAAGAACGAATGAACTAAGATAGAACAAGATGAACGATTTAAAGACCAAATGAACTGCGTAGAACTTGCTGAACTTTTGGCTTTTTGGCCATAGCAATTTTTTTTATTTACGCTCAGGTGTAACGCGAACTGCTTCTTTGAAAGCTGCAATGCACTAAATATGTTAATAAAGCATATAATAAAATAGGCAAATGTTCCCACTCTCTACTTTAATTTTATAGTTCAAATATTGATAGCATACAACATGGTATAGCTCATATCCCATGAAATTACAACCTACTCTATTTTTCAATGAACTAATACACAAATATATTACTTACTCTTTTTCACTTCTTTTTCAATTTTTTTTATTAGCAGCGAATCGAAGGCGCTTAAACCTTTGTCCACAAGACACGTAAAATTCTAGCAATTGCTTTTATAAACGACATTTACACATATTACAGAAGGAAATGTCTCGTAATCACTTAGTTCGTTCTATTATCGCCGAATTCCCCTTTCTTTTCTCATTTCAGACCCCTACAACAAGATGTCTCCAGCTCATTATGCTATTATCGCATCCATCGTAATAGCTCTTCTTGGCATACTTATTTTATTGGCATTATTAATTATATCTTGCTGTCGTTCACCCAAATCACCTGTCACCACACCACAACTACGATTAAACAAACTTTCCATCAGTGCCCCGATTGCTTTACAATCACTTTCACATGCCCCGGAGACACCAGTCATTCCCACACCACCCCCTCTTCCCCCGGCCCCTTTCACTACTGGTACGAAACAGATAAATACTCCAACTCAATGTACCACCATTCTTTTGAAAGGACGCCGACTTCCGGCACCTCAAGTCAAGCCACCGCCGCCCCCGGCCCCTATCCCGGCTAAGCCGACTATTCCACCTATTCCCCCCTCATTCCCCCCCGGCGAACTTCCCTCATGTAAACCTGTTAGTTATAAACAGGCCCCCTTAAAAACACTACTTCATATAAGCAACAACGCCCCTTCGCCGTCATTCAAATTAGACATTACCTCCCCTCCCCCCCAAACTAATTCACCAGTTTTAACTGAAAGTCCCTTTTCAATCGATTTTATAACCCGTCATCACTTATTGTAACTCTGCTCCACTACCTTTTGCTTTTCCTAATTTTTCCCTTTTTGCGCTTGTTTCATTCTCATCGCCACGGATGTTACTGGACCCATGACGACCACCGGCTTGTACCATCGAGCGACAGACCTAGGCTCATCGCAGAGACCAACGACGATCTTGTGGAGTTCCAGCACCAACAAGGACCCGTTCCCGTCTGGATCCCATGGCTGATTTTTCCATCTCCCGCGCCGCGACCCAGATGTGGAGCGCTTTACCCAGGACGTTTCTTGCCCCGAAGCGCCATCGCAAATTTGACTTCCAGACTCAACTTCGCTGACGTCACGGCGATCTACATCGACAGGCCCCGCCCACTTCGTGCGTAATGCCCGTGTTTACTGACGACACATGATACTTATTGTTATTTTTCATCGGCTAAAAGTGTTCCGGTGCTCAGCTACTTCAACTACCGTAAGGCACACGCAATTAGTACACACGCATGTCCTTTACAGTGCCAAAGTTTGTGCCCATGGGTGCTACCCATATTGGATTAGAGATACGTCTCTTTCTTTTGTGTTTTTTTTTTATCGTCAGCTGCACAGCACGTCCAGCCTATGGCGGCATGCAGTTTACAGAGTTGCCATAGGTAACATACCTCAAGGCTCCGCCCAGCATCATATGTTATGCCGAGTGTACTTTGAACTCAGCAAACAGTAAATACAACCGCGTGCGGTTCCCGGCGTTTCTACACACTGTGCTGACATGTATTTTTTTATTATTATTATTGTGCTGTCATCACTCAACCAAAACTAGTTCAGTGTCACACTTATGTAATTATTTTTATCCATGCCTCAAGACTTAGTTATTGTGCTCGTACTTTTTGAGTTTATAAGAGGCTATGACCTACAATTTAATTTTTTTTATTCTACGTGTTTTTATATTTATTTTTCTCAACGGTGTTTGGTGCCACGATATGATATGACTCTTCTGGTGATTTCAATTTTTTTTTATGGTGAAGCGATTCTTCTAGTGATTTACTGTATTGGTTTCTCCGAGTTTTGATATGTTAATAAATCATAATTTTTAAATATAACCTACTCCGGACGAGGTAGTCGACCATCACAGAGTGGTTCGATTATTTCAACAAGGGGAATGTAGAGATATGGAGACCATTAGACCGAGAAAACCTCGTCATGTTAATATTCACACTTGTTTATTTCCTGAACTTGTCCGACCAGCGAGTGATCCCAAGAATGCGCTAGCTTGTAACTTCCGTAAAAACCAGGAACTGGAAAGGCAAACGCGTGGATCTAAACAGGATCTACCGCGTTTGAAAGGTTTAACAACCTTTCGACGCCTAGAATGATAAAAGCAAGCTCCTACCCGGAGCTAGCTCTCTTTTGATTCTGACACTCATCGACGTTACATGGATAACTAGTCCGATTACTTTACAACACGTTACACTGCTAACTACGACGATGGAACACGGAGTTACCGCTGCCTAGCATGCTACAAGGCGCAAGGGATCGCTTGGCTTGGTGAACTGAGGGTCGCTGGATAGAACCTTGGAACTGTCACGATTCGGTCTGCGAGAAGCATTAGGACAAGACATCACACACATCTACCAGGTATGAACAAGCGTGAATAACCTTTTACACCAACTTTCCATATCTCTACCCTCCTACGGAGCAGGTTCAGCCATCAGATATTATTAAGCTCTACCTAAATGTTTAAATGAAACTTCCCTGTGACCTCTCAAAGCCCAGGTAAACGGGCTTACAACAATATATTGGACTCGCGTACTTTCGACGTGGCCTTTGGCCACGTCTAGTACGCTCGCATGCTTGACCTTCGGCCACGTTGTGAATGCAATCACGTTATAGATGGGGTTCCTCAATGATCTTAATGACTTTGAAAATGTCTGCATGTTGTATTGGATGATGGGGAACATATAACTTTGAAAAGTTTAGAAAGTAACTTTATGTGTGTATGGGCTCTATTAAGGTACAAATATTCAAACTATTATTGTCTATTTTCTTAATAATGAACTGAGTAAGTAATAACCGTTTCAAGATAATTAGTTGGATGTTTTGCATTTACGAATTAAATTGCGACACTAAATTGAAAATGCTATATTTACTTCTTTTGTCATTTTCACATTTTTGAACGTAATTGGATAATAACTGTTTTCCGTCATTCCCCTCAAATGCCTACCTTGCCTCTGTAATAAATTCTGATGCTCACATTTTGAAATTCGAAGAGTCTAGCATAATTCCCTTACAGTAGTTTTCGGGGTGAAAATAAACATTCTTTAAGTTCCCTAGCAACGTCCGTTTCCATGGACAACAACAGGCACGGCAAGCTCTAAGGAATTGCATGTCATTATACCCCCTAAACATTTAGTTAAAACAAGCACGATGTAGATATTTACGCATTGAGTATAACAATATATACGTAATTGTATCTGGGCTGAAACTCCTTATTATGTAGATGTCACCCTTGTTTCAGGCACCTTTTCAAAGTCATGAGTTCATTCATCTGTGTGCTATTGATCTGTGAGAAATATAATGCAGCTAGACAATTAAGAATTGAAGGAAACAATGTGTGCGAAAGAAATGCCCGTGGCAACGGTTGCTAAGGACGTGAAAAAAGGGCATTTTCACCCTCAAGGAAGGGCAAAGTGAGCGATTTCTTAATTTTCTCGGCCTTTTGGGACGATTTCATGGGGGGTCGTAATCGGGCATTTTTCGCCTCCGGGGCTTCCTTCATGGAGAACATTTATGTCAGTGAGTCAGTGAGTGAGTGGTGGGATTGGGGCTTTATATATATTGGACTCGCGTACTTTCGACGTGGCCTTTGGCCACGTCTTGTACGCTCGCATGCGTGACCTTCGGCCACGTTGCGGGCGCAATCATGTTATAGATGGGGTTCCTCAATGATCTTAATGGCTTTGAAAATATCTGCATGTTGTATTGGATGATGGTTTGAAAAGTTTAGAAAGTAACTTTATATGTGTATGGGCTCTAATAAGGTATAAATATTCATACTATTATTGTCTATTTTCTTAATAATGAACTGAGTAATTAATAACCGTTTCAAGATAAGTAGCTGGATGTTTTGCTTAAACGAATTGAAAAGCGACTAAATTGAAAATGCAATATTTACGTATTTTGTTATTTTCACATTTTTGAACGTAATTGGATAATAACTGTTTTCCGTCATTCCCCTCAAATTCCTACCTTGCCTCTGTAATAAATTCTGATGCTCGTATTTTGAAATTCGAAAAGTCTAGCATAATCCTATTACAATAGTTTCCGGGGTAAAAATAAACTTTCTTTAAGTTCCCTAGCAACGTCCGTTTCCATGGACAACAACAGGCACGGCAAGCTCTAAGAAATTGCATGTCATTATACCCCCTAAACATTTAGTTTAAACAAGCACGATGTAGATATTTTCGCATTGAGTATAACAATATATACGTAATTGTATCTGGACTGAAACTCCGTATTATGTAGATGTCGCCCTTGTTTGAGGCACCTTTTCAAAACCAGGAGTTCATTCATCTGTGTGTAATCTGTGAGAAATATAATGTAGCTAGACAATGAAGAATTGAAGGAAACAATGTGAGCAAAAAAGAAAAGCCTTGGAAACGGTTGGTAAGGACGTGAAAAAAGGGCATTTTCACCCTTAAAGAAGGGCCAATTGAGCAATTTTTGAATTTTCTCGGTCTTTTGGGACAATTTCATGGGGGGTCGTAATCGGGCATTTTTCGCCTCCGGGGCTTCCTTCATGGAGAACATTTATGTCAGTGAGTGGTGGGATTGGGGCTATATATATATTGCATGGATAAGATAGACTAAACTACATTTTAATATGGAAATTATTTCTGTGTTCACTTAAGTTTCAATTTCACGTCATTCGCTTCACGATCCATATTTGAGGTCCCACTACCACAGACAAATTACGATTATACGTGTACTTCTGGGCTTCGAGCGTATACCGCTCGTTTTGCCTGTTCGAGCGTTATTCGCTCGAGCAAAGAAGCTCTCGATTCCGCACGCTATCTAGCGTCGTCCGGGCGAACTATTTGACGCTCGAACGAAATCCTCTTCCTGCAGCACTCTAATGCACAACACTTGTGTATTCTCCTGTTGAAAGGATTATCACAGATAAAGATATATAAGTTTTCAATGCCGAACCACTGAGGCAGAACTTAGGCTTCGCAGGTAGAAGGTTTTCTCGGACTCCATCGCTTCAGGGCAATGGTTCCGGTGAAGTCAGGTTTGGCAGCTGTTGAAATTTAGCAGTGCCATCTCTTGTTCTGTTTGTTAGAATAAGTGGAAGCAAAATTGCAAGTTGTGCCTCTCAGCGCCTCTTAGCGGATTTTTACAAAACTTCTTGCGAATAGGGATTCTCAGCAGGAGTTCAGTGCACCGGGTTTCCTGCCTTAGATGAACATATCTGCGTATATATCTTTATATGTGGTATTATGAATACTTTGAGGTATACAGGATTTTCAATATATACGTGCTTTATGAATGATTAGGTGGTTCAGTCGGTACAGCCTGCAATTGCCACGCGGTAGACCCGGCTTTAACTTCCGGAGGTGAATGATCCGAGATTCCGTCCCTGCATCAAACATCTTCATTACTCGTCCAGCTTGTAATAAATAGTGAGTAAAGGCAACCGGAGATTTGTGCTGATCACGTCACCTCCAGTATGGTCGAGATGGAAAAGGTACTCAATCCTACAACTTCACTACGCGTGTTCTTTCATGACATGACGCAATGAACAGGGGACAGCTTTACATTTTTGTTGATTTA
Source organism: Lepisma saccharinum (assembly GCF_977018435.1). Taxonomy (NCBI): domain Eukaryota; kingdom Metazoa; phylum Arthropoda; class Insecta; order Zygentoma; family Lepismatidae; genus Lepisma; species Lepisma saccharinum. Next base: position 6,207,388 of record NC_139246.1, read on the forward strand.
CGATTGGTGGATACTTCAACATAGAATATCCATAAATTGATTGGTTTGGAAAGCGAGTGGGCGGAGCAAAGTACTACACGCTGCTGCAAACACTGGTAACTAAGATCCCTTTTCCCTCCACAGCTTCCCGGACAGAGTACACACTGTAAGATTTTTATCCAAGTTGAAAATAATGACACGATTGAAAAAAATCGCAGTTTATGCGAAGGGCATTAATATTGTAATATTGATTCTTATCTTACAAGAATCATTATTAGTATAAGAAGAAAATTTCCGTACATGTGATACAAACAAAGATATAAGCCATAATGTTGGTGTCTCAAAGATGGCTCAGTTGTAGCAACGCCTTGTAATCAAGTGGTCCCGGGTTCGATACCCGGTGGAGGCACATAGTGATTCGGATTCCACTTAAAACTGTAGGACCAGTCCCAATTAGCCTTACTGTGCATAAAATCAACAAGCCATAATGTTGTATACAGGAATACATGGCGGCCATATTGGAAAATCCGCCATATTTGGCGTACGCCAACTCGTAAAGTGGTAAACTTTTCGCCACTGTTTGCTCTAGTTATTCTAAGATGCCATTCAAAGAAATTGTTTTACAATTACTTCAAGGATCATCTCATTTTTTAGCTAAAAATTTCAATATAAAATCACCCACCCGTGGAATCGAACTGGAGTCCTGCATGTAACAGTCGGACGCCTATCTGACTCTAATTAACCATTTACAAGGGCCAAATTAACAACAACAGATTCTAAACAGCAAATTAGCAGCAATCCTTTCCGGCCTGCCGAGTGCCAATTACTCGCGACAAATGAACATGATCTGCCTCGCAAGGAAGCGGAGAGAGAGAGAGAGAGTCCTCTGGCGAGCGACGAAGCTATTGTGCTCGGCTCATTATATCGGTCTCCGTGTGACAACAAGAGAAACAAAGGGTCCTTATCTGGAAGTGGTCCTGGAAGGGAGGGAGGCTGGCAATCAGTCTCCTCATCAATCACTCTCCACTCTTGCTCCTGCGGGAGGAGTCATTCTTCTTCTTCGATCGGCGGCCTCAAAGAAACACATTAGGAGCCGAGCACGAAACCGTGTTTAAAGGAGATGGGCGGAAGATTTCCAGTTCGCTATGTGTATAACAGAATTTTAAAAGGGTTGAGGGCATGTGAATTTATATCTGACCATCTTTCATCGTTCCGACTAATAATGGTGATAAATTTCACTTTTATGACACGTGACTTTTCATGTACATGATTTTGAGATCGTCCATTATACAGAGCATTCCCTGACATTCGCTACGAGACTCGGCGGCAAGCGGCCCGGCGTCAGCGCTTGTCTTTCCCGGCGAACGGGGTCCGCGACAGTCGCTAGAGTCGGCTATTAAAATTACAGATTTCATATTGTGTTCTAACCTTGACTACAGTAGGTGTTGGAAATGATGTCCCTCTGCTGCGACACATTCCTGGCCTCTCGGAAGAAAATTGGCATTTAAACGTACAAGTTCGTGTACTGTAATTCTCCCGATTTCTCGACCAATACTCTCTTTTAACTCACGGATGGTGTGCGGATTGTCTTTGTATACATTATTTTTAGATTTCCCCATAAATAAAATTCTCAGGCTGACAAATCGGGGGACCTAGAGGGTTTTTGTGAGAGGCGGCGGATAGATTTCCGAGGAGACTGTTCTAACCTTTGTCCTATCTCATCGAGTTTTTCCTCAGTAAGTACACGTGGGTTTTTCTTTCCACTTTTATTCAGAACTGACCCTGTTACTCTAAACTTTTCTACAAGGTTTAATATAGTGAAACTATGTGGAACGGGAACACCAGTAAATTTTGTTGCAAAACATCCACAATTCCTCTTTCCGAAGTAACACTCGACAAGATAAATCCTTTGTTGTATGTAAACTTTTGAGGTGCCATATTAAGCCACAATCTTCAACACACGGACACGACACAACACAACTTCCGAGGGAGGATTATACTGGCGTCAGTCTGCAACGTCAACAGAAAGGGAAAGAGAGCGAAGGCAGGGAGAGCGAAAAAACAGACTGTAGCGTGCGACTGTCGCGGACCCCGTTCGCCGGGAAAGACAAGCGCTGACGCCGGGCCGCTTACCGCCGAGTCTCGTAGCGAATGTCAGGGAATGCTCTGTATATACAGGGTGTTTAAGTGATTTTAATTCAAACTGGCAGGGTGACATACATTCAAGTACAAACACGTCGTCATTAAATTTTATACGTAACGTAGAAATTCGACAGTATTTGGGGACCTGCGGATGGAAAGGCAATGTAATTTTCGTACGCACCTTCGGAATTTTGCTGCGGCCTAAATGTCTTAACTTTTCTGCGCATACGCGTGATGAAAGCAGCGGGGGATGAAAAGGCAGGTTGGGACTTGAAGGAACCGGTGGCGATATTTGCCCTGCTCTGCTCTGCCAAGACCCAGCTATTGCCAACAACGATAATCCTTGAGTTACCACCGCTGAAAGGTCGACCCCTGGGGACCCCCTGTGTACAAAGCATGTAGTACGGGATTATCTGAGCTTGTGCTTGGAAGAACTGGGCTCCTAGGGAAGGGCGTACGGATGAAAGTATACGTCGCAGTATATGTCTCAGCAACCTGGCGTAACGTACTTGCGGATTTACGTTGCGTATTTACACGCAAGTATTTGGGCCGCTTAAGGAGTGACCCTTTCACATACTACACCCAACGGCGAAAGAAACAGTAGGCGAATTGTCCACCATCATTTTAATTAAGTCTGTATTACACATTGTAATGAAATTGAATTGAAATAATGACGTCAATAAGCAAAGAACATGCTTCGAACCAACATAGTTTCATTCCCTAAAACCACACAGGATGTATAGAATAAAAAAGTAATTAAAATTGCGGTGGAAAATTTGCCTACCATTATCTTTGCTGTTGACTGTACACCCAAATGTCAACCTTACTTTTACGTAGTAGACCCTCGTCTGCATTTCGTAGACTAACGAGGCTCTGGCGTCTCGACCTGAGTGCCCCTTTACAACCTCAGCTTTCAACCCATGTAAGAATATTTTAGTCATCAGACACGTTTCATTTTAGTTATTGTAAGGGGCTGAACCCCGTATAATGTGACGGGTGGAAAGTAGCTTAAGTGCTGACGCACCCAAAATTTCAAATTCAATCAAATCAATAAAACTTGCAGGGTGGATGGAGACTGGCCCAAGTACCAATATGAGATATGGAACCCATGTTCGGAAACGCGTCGTTAAAACGTTATAAGCCAAAACTAGTTGGGGGCTGTGCATGACAGTAGAATGAGACAACTGGGTCATTCCACGTCAATTCGACCAGGCCATGTCACCCACCATCCCCGATTTTGATGAAATTCGGTATACTTATAGAACTTTTAATGCTGATTACAAAAATGACAACTTTTTTTAAATTGGTCAAGGGGTTCAAAAGTTACGAGCTTTTTAAGAACTCCGTGTACGCCACATGCAGCTCCACTTTGAATGACACGCATTAGGTTATAAACGATCGTATCTTCCCTCGGGTTTGCCGTAGAAACTTTGAGTTTGTTTTATTTTGTTCAGAATAGTATAAGCTTTCATTTAAATTACGTTCCAGATGAATGCATCAATAAACATGTATTTTATATATAGTTTTATGTATTTTTTTAGAAAAATAAATGACTAACTTCAAGAGCAAATTTCATGCAATGCCCCCCCTTCAATTTCCCCCCAATTTTATATGTAGGTAGCTCCGAGTGTGTACTAATGCCCGATGGAAAAATTGGGATGGGCGGTTCAGAGACAGGGTGATAAAAAAATAATTTGCATAAAATGACATTAAAAGTAAATCTTATTAAAAATGCTTATGTATTTAGCACAAAGCCTGAAGTACATTATGTTTCAAGCTACAATATTCAAAATTTATGTTCACTATGTGTGAATGTAAGCATAGGCGTAACCTGGCGGGGGCAAAGGGAAGCACTTGCCCTATCCCAAATTTATATATTAATTAAAATTTGCAAGTAATAATTACAGTGGAACCCCGATTTAAGTTCCTCGATTTTACATTTTCCTTCATTTTGCATTCAATCTTGGTGGTCCCAACATAGCAAATTGTTCAGAAATTTTCCAAGATTTTACATTTTCCCACGTATTAAGTTTTTCAGCCTGGTCTCCTGGATAACGTAAAATCGAGGTTCCACTGTATCTATGTTAGTTTCAACAGTCTTCATTTTTTAAAAAAAAATATATGTTATATAATTATATATATAATCATTATTAACATTCCCAAGTTTAGCAAATTTATCTTCGAGAACATTCTTTTGGACATTTTATCTGTAGCGGTATATTTTGTGCTTTTAAGCTGATTCTCAGCAACATACACAATATACACTACCATACATTTTTGAATCCTTGTCCCGAGGTTCAAAACTTGCAGTACCTGAAGTTCTGTGGATGCTAGTTTAGGCAATAGACACGTACCTCTTCAAATTACAACTTAACGCCCATTTCCTTTTAGATATATATAGGTTTATTCATAATATATTTACAGAAAAGGATTCTTGGCCGTTATTCACAAAATTACATTCCGGTGTACCCTGTCCCCCCTTCCCGAAGAGAGTGTGTAGACTCGCGTAGCCACTGGCTCCACGAGTAAAAAAAATATAACCCTCAGTACCAAAAAAGGTGGCTGAAGGTATGTGTGTTGTGTACCCGGTTTCCCACATGAAATGAACTATTGGAATAATGTGAAGAGAGCAAGTGTGTGTACTAAAAGAAAGAAAGTTAACATCCCCGCCGTCGGTTCACATAGTAAGGAAAGAATGCTCGCCCAGCCGCTCCCCTCAGAAAAAAATATACCTCTTTCATTGCTGTACTCCGCCAAATATCTGAGGCCGACTGCTCCTCTGCCCTTCCTATTTATAGGCCCCGCTAATGACCTAAACCGTTACTGGAAACTTACCGCTCCCCCAACGGCCAAGAACCCAAACGTACAGGAATACATAGACATACACAATTTATAACATAAAAAAGGATCCAGTAATGATCGCATCATTACATATCTCAATATGGAAGTTCTTTTTTGGCTACTCTTCATGGGGATACTTAATATGAAGTAAGAATTAATACTACACATTTGTGCTGATGGAAGTTTTTCAAATAGAGCTTTTTCGCCACATACCACAGAAAATATCCTTGTGACGGGATGGTTGGAACAGTAAAAATACTTGTATAGACTTCTATAGTATAAAGCAACAAGTACGGCAATTATGTACCAATTCCGTAGAAATAGTATTCAAGACATAAATTTCTTAGTAATCATCTAGGGTGAGGTGAAATGACAACAACCCACAGTACAATGTGTCAGCGATTGCAAAGTACTACAACAGAACCAGGAATTATGCACCATTTTAAATTTACAGGTTCCGTAAGTTACTTTTTACAAGTAACTGAGTTACAGTCAATCATTAAAAAAGTTACTCAGTTATTGTTACTGGTACTTTGAAAGTAACTGTACTCAGTTATTGTTACTGGTACTTTGAAAGTAACTGAGTTTCTTTTACAGTTACTGTAACAGTAACGTACTGTTAATGATCATTGATTTTGTGTAACTTCCGTGTTTTACTTATGTTTCTAGAACATAATATGCATTCATATATTTACATTATTACTGCTAATAAATGATGGAAAACACAGTCAGCTTTGCTTGAACAATTATAATTAAGAAATCATTTGTATGCTGACCACGGTATTTTGAATATGGTGTCATTGATTCCACTTGCACCTATTTCTTTCTCCTCCATTCCAAGTTCAACAAGATCCAAAGATCCACTCCCTCGACAATGACTTTTTCCTAGCTGGACAACCACATTCCAAACGAATGCAGCAGTCTACCAAAAACAATGGAGTTTTCACATACAATTAGAAATGAATTACAGTAAAGCGTGGATGTTCTCAATTTAGCATGCAACAAAGCATAGCTTCCTTGCCAGCAATTCCAAGACAATCCTTTCACGTAGCATCCGGAGAAGGTGCATATTTTATTTTTATAGACTGGAACAGAATTGTCCAATTTAGCTATTTCCCTACTGCAAAAAGTAACTCTGTTACCGTTGTTAACGTTACAAGTACTTACTTTTAAAAGTAGCTAGTTACAGTTAGAATTCCTAAATAAAAAATAACTGTACTTGTAACTTTGTAACTACTTACTTTGAAACACTAGTTGTTTAACAGTCAGAGCAAAAATAGTAAGTGCTGATGTGATATGTTTTGTATAACTGTATGGTTTGACTTTTGTGAAGAAGTGGCTTTCCGAATTCGAACTTTAAACAGTTATGTAGTAGCATGTGTGTGCGTGACTCAAACTTGATTGTAGGATTGCTTGAAAAGTCCACGTGAATGTGAAGATGCAACTATTAAATTCTTGCATGCACTTGGTCCACCAACTTCCTACTACTGGCCAAAAAGTATGCTGTGTCCAGTGGACATTAACAACAAAAATGGATGGACATATGAACTTAGTGATGTCAACTACTTTAGTGTGTTTAAAATGGTCAAAATATCCATCTAAAATGTGAACGGCACAATTTATAGTACATGAAATTTTGGCAAGGCATAGAGTACAATTTTTAGGTGCTATCTTAATGGGTGTCACTTGGAAACTATCTTCGGGTTGGGATAATCACAAAGTTTTCCATCGCATAAAAATAGTGTCCAGGATTATTTGATAAATACATTTGAAAAATCACAAATATTACTCTATATTCGTTTGATCCTCAAGTGCCAGGAGGATCACAAAATATATTTAACTTGCAAATTTTAATTAATATATAAATTTGGGATAGGGCAAGTGCTTCCCTTTGCCCCCGCCAGGTTACGCCTATGCTTACATTCACACATAGTGAACATAAATTTTGAATATTGTAGCTTGAAACATAATGTACTTCAGGCTTTGTGCTAAATACATAAGCATTTTTAATAAGATTTACTTTTAATGTCATTTTATGCAAATTATTTTTTTATCACCCTGTCTCTGAACCGCCCATCCCAATTTTTCCATCGGGCATTAGTACACACTCGGAGCTACCTACATATAAAATTGGGGGGAAATTGAAGGGGGGGCATTGCATGAAATTTGCTCTTGAAGTTAGTCATTTATTTTTCTAAAAAAATACATAAAACTATATATAAAATACATGTTTATTGATGCATTCATCTGGAACGTAATTTAAATGAAAGCTTATACTATTCTGAACAAAATAAAACAAACTCAAAGTTTCTACGGCAAACCCGAGGGAAGATACGATCGTTTATAACCTAATGCGTGTCATTCAAAGTGGAGCTGCATGTGGCGTACACGGAGTTCTTAAAAAGCTCGTAACTTTTGAACCCCTTGACCAATTTTTGTAATCAGCATTAAAAGTTCTATAAGTATACAGAATTTCATCAAAATCGGGGATGGTGGGTGACATTTTCACAAAATTCTGGATGATTTGACATGGAATGACCCAACTGTAATATGCAGGCTTGTAGATTTAATACGGACGGTACCACAACGTATCGTAGCACTCTGCGACAAAAACATGACAGTAGTTGTTCAAAATGGCGGCCACCAGCGTCGAAACAGGCACGACAGCATCGCAAGACGACATTGTTCGTTGTAACGACATCACAGGCAGCAAGGAGTCTTGCCAGCAGGTCCTCTTCACTCCCATCCAGTGTCTGGTAGACAACACTTTTAACGTGGCTCCACAAGAAAAATCGAGTGGTGTCAGAACAGGTGATTAAAAAGTAACGGTTTACTGCCAAAAGTAACGGTTTTGCTGTTATTATACTTCCAAAAGTAACGGTTTACTGCCAAAAGTAAAGGTTTTGCTGTTATTATACTTTCAAAAGTAACGGTTTACTTCCAAAAGTAACGGTTCACTGTTATTATGCTTCCAAAAGTATTTTTAATTACTATTACAAATAATTTCAATACAATTTCTAAACTGATTTTGCAGTCTAACATTCCTACATGCAAACTTGTATCCCACTTTTGTGGGGTAAGAATACATTTTAGATATGCATTATAAAAACACAGATTATAACAAATATATTCAACATGTTAATCTGAGGCCTAGAGAAACTGAAAGAAGAATGTTTGAGGTTTGTTAGGTATAAGTTTTAAGATTCTGTCTGCTTTGGCAGCTTAGATATATGCAATCAAAAACTAAGTGAGCACCCGCTATACTCTATAGTAGATACTACATAATAAATATTTTTCAATTCTCTCTCGTTTGGTATTAACTTACTTTCAGGTCATTGCTTCATCAGGGCAGATGAAAAACAATGATCTCATTCGCTTCTAAACATTAGCGTCCTCCATTGTTTTAAAATTTAGTTGATCTTGTCTCGTTCTCAATATCATTTTTTGTTCATGTGAATATACCATATTGCTGTTTCGTCACGTACAGTGTACTGTGGTCCATGAACATTTCCTTGAGTTTGATGGTCATTTTCGACTGTTGATACTTCACTGTTGCTATGGTGATCACTAATGCCAGGCTGCTCCACATTACTATCTTCTGAAAAACTAAATATGCTGACCAAGGCAGTAATTTATTTTATTATAAAACATAAACTAAACGTAACGTTTCAACCTTCTAGCAAGGTCTTCTTCAGACTCTGCACCAAGTACAAATGTAACAACGTACAAAACAGGACGATATATATACACAAACATTACTCCCCTCCAGACTATTAGAAAGTTGTTCTGGAACATTCTAGCAGGTGGCTTTACCTTATCAACTGTACTTGCACCTGAAGGCTAAACATATTTTCTCCCATCTAGAATGTGGTTGGACTCTTTATCTCACGCTCTTTTTCCTCATTCTTCTTCCTTCTTCTTTCCTCTTTCTCTCTTGTCCTTTCCACTCTTTCTAACACCTTCTTCCATTCTTTGTTTATCTTCAGCCCCCCCATACCAGTTCATTGTGTCTTCTTCGCCTTTCTTCTCTATTTCCTTGGCCTCCTTCCATTTTCTCACTAGTATGTATTCTCTTGTCCCTTCCTATCTGCTTAGCCTCATCCCACTCTATGTCATATCCTGTTTCTCTCGTGTGTTTAAATATCGCATTTCTCTCTCTCTTAAGTCGTACATCATCCCTATGTTATTTCAACCTGTCTTTCAGCCTCTTTTTCGTTTCTCCTATGTACACACTGACAGTCTTTAAATTTCACTTCGTAGATAATCCCTTCCTCTTCCTCTGTTTTCCTTTTTCTTGTTTGCATTCTTCGCTATACTTAAGATGCTTCTCCCTCCCTTCCTGTGAGTTTAGTTTATGTTTTATAATAAAATAAATTATTGCCTTGGTCAGCATATTTAGTTTTTCATATCATGGAAACAAGGCTTAATGGTGTTACTATCTTCTGAGTAAAGAATATCGCACTGCTCCTCACTACACTTTCATAGTCCCATTAACCGTTGCAATATATGAGTATTGTCCATCATGAAGAAAGTCACTTAAACAGAATAAAACCAATGAAATTCACGAAAAAAAAAGAAAAAAAAAACTGTCCCTCGGTTGGTCGACATGTAACATGTCGACGCTAACATTTTGACAAATTGTTGACAGAATCAAGGCACAGCTCCTAACAACGGAAGGGAACACTCCCCCCTATTATATTTCGCCAATCGTAATAAAACAAAATACAGCTAGACCGCGTTTCAGAGCGTTCTTATTTTACAATAAATATATAAGCAGACGAATTTCAATTTTAGCGCAGCGCTAATATGTCGACCAACGACGGGTTAATATCGACTCTGTGATGTCCGTGTCCATTTTTTGTTCCAATGACCTCCTACAATAGACGCTTTCAACCATTTGCATAGACTGAGTTTCAGAGAGCAAAGACTCATATTTTATTGAAGATCTTCCAGCTGCAGCTGTCTGTGGCTACCAACTCCAGGAAGTCTATTTTCGACTAAATCCATGAGCGACTTTCGAAGTGAGCAGTTTTGGAAATCAGGTTAGGCTTAGTGAGCATGAATATTTGATTGTCTTAGGAGCTTTTATTCGATCGTTCGACTCCACCTGGTTCTCCGTTGGAGGAAGAAGAAAGTTCCATTCTTCTTCTTCTTATCTTCTTCTTCTTCATTCAAGACTTGGATGCTCCAGACGACTGTCGCCCTCTGAGGAACAATTCTATTCTTCACGGAGACAACTGGATGCTTTTACTAGAAACAACAATGTTGTTTTTGCTCGTTTGCTAACGGTCATGTTGCACGCCATTGTTGACTTTTACTAACAATGTTTGACGTCAAATAACTGCAATGGAACGTACATAAATTGTTGCGATTCCAATATTTGGAAATTTTACTGCTTTCAAGTTCTGATATTAATCCGTTACATCTACGTACCTCAAAAATATTAATGGATCGGTATTGTGAACTCATCCGTGAAACAAGAAGTCACTTAACTGAATAATCTGCATTCCATATTATGGAACAGTTTAATGTTATGTAAATATTAATAAAGTTATCCGGGAAGCATGTCAAATGTTCAATTAGCGCTTGGTTTTATTTCGAAAACATCACCGAATCGAAATAACGTGACCACCAGTACCTCAGGAACAACTGGAATGCTGAACTAATACTTAGAATCGATATTTGTTATTATGCTCATAATATTTTTATGTGATTTTTCCTAATGATTGATTGATTGATAAATTTGGTTTAGTTTACTTCGCTATTCTGCCACTTTCGGCTAATTGCGAAGATAAGGATGAGTGATGAAATTGATGAGTGGACACTCACAAAGAACGCCCATGAGCAGGCAGGGATTCGAATCCGGGCCACCTGCCGTCGACGCTCTCAGTGCTAACCACTCTGCCACGGAGGTCGGCTGTTAATATTCAGTATATGAATCTGAAGTATAGTTTGTCAACAACAAATCTGAATTATTTGCTTGTGCTTTCTATCTTGGTTCAGAAACCCACTTGTAGTGCAATGCTTCAAAAATGTTGATTTCTTCCAAAACAGTAAATTTCCTTGACATTTCCAGGACTTTTCCAGAAAATATCGCCGCAACCAAATTGCGCACACTTTAGATCCAGGATTGGGCACAAATCTCACTGACCTGTTTCGCGAACAGATTTTGATTCAACGTTGCCACTTTGATAGCTTTAAAGTCTGTGCGCAAAACTGTTTTTTTCTTTAGACAAGAAGGGAGAGAGAAATTAGGAATAAAATAGTAAATCTCTTAAGGATTAAATGAAAAATATAATTTCGCCAGTAAATGTAGCAAGTCGAGATACCAATTTACATAATACAGTAAGTCACTATTGATGTTTTCAAGATAAAATGTTCATACCAATTTACTCAAACTCAAAAGTTAAGTTAGGTCAGGTTAATGACTGCACAACAAACACTTCTGTCAATCGAAGCTCGTGACCTTCGGTATAAATACGGAGATACACCGACCATTACATTCTAGTCCACCAATCAGGTTCATCCTCTATGCCTATCTAATGCTACCCTTACAGTGAGAACGGCTTGAGAACATTTCACATCTGACAACATTGCCTCATTTTTTGTGCGCAATCCTGTACATTGTGACAGCTTGTCAACGGCTTATCAGATACCACTGATAAAACCAGGAAAAGTGTGCGCAATCCGGCTGTAGCCGAAAAAATTAATTCTCTGACTTTTCCAGGATTTCCATATTGAAGGCGCCATAATAAAACTTCACACACACGGGAGATTTTCTCAACACAACATGCCGCCAAAACTATTTCAGGTGCAAGTATTATTCCTACTGGTCAGTGTACATATTTACTCCAACCCGCTAATCGCCCGTTGAATTGCAACAGAGCGCCTTTGTTCCCGTAATGACGCCTGGACAACAAATCATTTCAAACAATAACGAACATCCTCTTGTTTCATTCAATCCCCCCTTCCCACCATTATTGTAAGCAAAGCCTTTGTTGTGTCTACAGCTTAACATACGTGTCTGTTGTTGAGCCATAACTGCAACACAGAAAGATGCGTGCAAAATCAAGCAAGGGGTTGTAAACAACTGTTTATACTCCTGCATAAATTATAAAATGAAATACGTGCGTGTGTTTCGAGTAATAATAGTCCCATAAAAATGGTGATGAAATAACCGTTCAATTAAGATTTATACAAAGTGTAATTCTACCATAAAATTACGTGTAGTAAAATCTCGTTAATGAGGACCCCGGTAAGCCGGACTTCGCTTAATCCGGACAGACTAAAGGCAAAGAATAGCTAAATGCAAGGTTTTAAATGTAGCTAGAAGTCAACAAGAGATCTTCCTAAAGAAAAGGCAGTCAACCACTGATGAAACTCTGTTTCCCGCAGACTTTGTACCGTACTGTATAGTGTATTTGTGCCTATGCCCTTTAAATGCACCATAATAAACGTGTTTTATTGCTATAAACGTAGTTCTAATGCACTTTATACTGTTTTTTTTTTAGGTTTTTTCAGTTAATCCGGACTTCCGTTAAACCGGTCAACTTATCCCCCATTAGTCCGAATCAACGAGATTTTACTGTATTTGCACTGTTTGTTAAAATTAAAATCATCTTCCATCTATGGAGACGAAAACGTGTTAAATATTTACTGAAATATTGAAATTAAAGTAAGAACATTATGTTAATATGTGAAGTGTAAAGAATGTATGCTCTTTACAAAGATTTTCAATATTTTGTTTTATGTTCAAAAATATGTACAGTAAAACCTAGTTAATCCGGACTAATGGGGGGATAAGTTTACCGGTTTAACAAAAGTCCGGATTAACTTAAATAACCTAAAAGAACAGTAGAAAGTGTATTAAAACTCCGTTTATAGCAACAAAACAAGTGTATTATAGTGTATTTAAAGGGAATGGGCCTAAATACACTATACAGTACAGTACAAAGTCTGCGGGAAACAGAATTTCATCAGTGGTTGACTGCCTTTTCTATGGGAAGTTCTCTTATTGAATTCTAGCCACATTTATAACCTTGCATTTTCTTTGCCTTTTGCCTGTCCGGATTAAGCGAAGTCTGGCTTATCGGGGTCCGGATTAACGAGGTGTTACTGTACTTTTAGGGTTCTATAGATAGTATGTTGCATAGGAATATGCCCTTTGGTTTCAATCCTCATCCAAGAATACAATGTGATGGTCTGAGAAAATCTCCAGTTATATGTATTTTGATAAGTAGATTCTTTATCAAAAATAGTGGTAACGTTACCTTTAATTTCATTGCTAATTATTCAACACATAAAAGAGAAATAAAGGAAAAACACTCGATGCTCTAAGAACGCAAGGAAACGGCGGCTCAGGCAAGCCCTGGCTCTTAGAGATCTGTTGGGCATACATTTTTAGTCTTCAAACATAGCTGAAATTCAAGTACGTTAAAGGAACACTATAATTGTAAGTCACTTTAAATTGCATCGGTATTTACATTTTGTATTGAGAATTGTAAGGATCTTGGTTACATTAAGTTTTAAAAAGCAAAATAACAACGATAACAACATTCTGAAGCAGCCGGTTTTGTATGTACATCTAAATATACTTTTTCGCTGACAAGTAGTTTTCAAGTACAAAGAGTATGCATATTTTAGTTGAGAACGTATTTTTAATTCGACTTAGCTATATTTTTACGTCAGTGTCGCGTGTGAATAAGAGCATTGCATCCCGCAATCCTTACGTGTATGTTGCGCCGCAAGACTGAAGAGTTAAGTGGGTTGCTTGTACCTCAGGATACTATCTGTAAAAATGTTATCTTCGTCAAACCAAATGAACATGATTTAATATCATCTGTAAAATTCGGTACTACAACGTCCAACGTGACGTCACGTGACTTTGAATTTAGCAACGCCATCTCCTGTTTGATCCAGAAGTAAAAGCGGGCGGCTCCAAGCGGACGATACGAGAACTTCTTGCAGACGCCAATTTAAAGCGAAGAAGGTTTGATGCCTCAGTTCAATGTCTGCCTAATACATTTGTCTGTGGTCCAATCCTTATTCAGATTTTAAATTTCAAGTTCACTTTATGCAAAGATATGCTAATCGGGACTGGACCTACAGTTTAAAGCAGGATTCAACCCACTATGTGCCTGTACCGGGTATTCAACCAGGGGTCCCTTACTTACAAGGCCACGACGTTACCACTAAGTCAACATGGGGACCTCAACCCTTCTTAAAGAACACCAAATCGATAGCGCGTTTCCACCTGGTGGTGAACATTTGTACTGTTTTTCGCCAGTATTCACTTCCCCGTGGTCCCCATAACCTCTATACCAAGTTTCACCGCAATTCTTTGCATCGAACGGGCACCAGAGGGCTCTGAATAGGGAACTTCAATTCTCAGCACCACATTTCCACCTGGTGGTGGAAATTGTTACTCTTTCTCGTCAGTATTCGCTTCCCCATTGTTCCCAAGGTCTCTGTACCAAGTTTCACAACAATCTTTTGCTTCAAAAGGGTACCAGAGGGCTCTGAATGAGTAACTTCAATTCTCAGCGCCACATTTCTACCTGGTGGTGAAACTTTGTAGTATTTCTCGTCAGTATTCGATTCCCCATGGTTCTCATAGTCTCTGTACCAAATTTCACAGCAATCCGTTACTTCGAACAGGTACAAGAGGACTTTGAGTAGGGCAACTTTAATTGTGTGCACACGTTATGTAGTTAGAACTGGTACATATGCTTGGAGCTGAAACCACTACAAAATTTATTTTATTTTATGCAAATGCCTAGTGAAGCACGTTATTGCTTTCATTTATTCATTCTGCTCTGTTTCCTCTTGTGGTTACCCTATCGGCAGGCGAACGTGGAACTCAATGATTAGAATAAATTAATGAGTAGGTGGAGATTAGCTACACCTACGAGAGTTGCGAGAAGAAGAAAGGCATATTATTAATGCATTAAGCTGCACTACTATATACGGTTTACATACATGTCTTTTTACTCGCCCTTGCTGGTCTTTCAAGCAGTATTTTTGCATCCAGGGTTACTTCATTACAAAACCCATGTGGAAATCGCAACTGGAGGCGTGGCTACTCGCAACGGCCAATAGAAGCCAATGACGGAACAGTCCATCAACTACATGCATCGTGAAGGAAGTTAAACCTAAAATCAAGTGGATCCGGTGTGGGAAAATTACCAACAGCATCAAACCTTATATGCCTAACCTAACACAAGCATTATCAAACTTAACACTCTCAACCTAACAAAAACATAAAGAATCGTCAAACGCAACACTCTCAACCTAACAAAAACATAAAGCATCATCAAACTTAACACTCTCAACCTAACAAAAACATAAAGCGCCATCAAACTTAACACTCTCAATCTAACAAAAACATAAAGCATTATCAATCTTAAAACTCTCAACCTAAGAAAAACAAAGCTTCATCAAACTTAACAGTCTCAACCTAACAAGAACATAATGCATCATCAAATGTAACACACTCAACCTAACAAAAACATAAAGCATCATCAAATGTAACACTCTCAACCTAACAAAAACATAGAGAATCATCAAACGTAACACTCTCAACCTAACAAAAACATAAAGCATCATCAAACTTAACACTCTCAACCTAACAAAAACATAATGGATCATCAAACGTAACACTCTCAACCTAACAAAAACATAAAGCTTCATCAAACTTAACACTCTCAACCTAACAAAAACAAAGATTCATCAAACTTAACAGTCTCAACCTAAGAAAAACATAAAGCTTCATCAAACTCAACACTCTCAACCTAACAAAAACATAATGGATCATCAAACGTAACACTCTCAACCTAACAAAAACATAAAGCTTCATCAAACTTAACACTCCCAACCTAACAAAAACATAAAGCGCCATCAAACTTAACACTCTCAACCTATCAAAAACATAATGGATCATCAAACGTAACACTCTCAACCTAACAAAAACATAAAGCATTATCAATCATAAAACTCTCAACCTAACAAAAACATAAAGCATCATCAAATGTAACACTCTCAACCTAACAAAAACATAAAGCTTCATCAAACGTAACACTCTCAACCTAACAAAAACATAGAGAATCATCAAACGTAACACTCTCAACCTAACAAAAACATAAAGCGTCAACAAACTTAACACTCTCAACCTAACAAGAACATAAAGCGCCATCAAACTTAACACACTCAACCTAACAGAAACATAATGGATCATCAAACGTAACACTCTCAACCTAACAAAAACAAAGCTTCATCAAACTTAACACTCTCAACCTAACAAAAACAAAGATTCATCAAACTTAACAGTCTCAACCTAACAAAAACATAATGGATCATCAAACGTAACACTCTCAACCTAACAAAAACATAAAGCATTATCAATCATAAAACTCTGAACCTAACAAAAACATAGAGAATCATCAAACGTAACACTCTCAACCTAACAAAAACATAAAGCGCCATCAAACTTAACACACTCAACCTAACAGAAACATAATGGATCATCAAACGTAACACTCTCAACCTAACAAAAACATAAAGCTTCATCAAACTTAACACTCTCAACCTAACAAAAACAAAGATTCATCAAACTTAACAGTCTCAACCTAACAAAAACATAATGGATCATCAAACGTAACACTCTCAACCTAACAAAAACATAAAGCATTATCAATCATAAAACTCTGAACCTAACAAAAACATAAAGCATCATCAAATGTAACACTCTCAACCTAACAAAAACATAAAGCTTCATCAAACTTAACAGTCTCAACCTAACAAAAACATAATGGATCATCAAACGTAACACTCTCAACCTAACAAAAACATAGAGAATCATCAAACGTAACACTCTCAACCTAACAAAAACATAAAGCGTCAACAAACTTAACACTCTCAACCTAACAAAAACATAAAGCATCATCAAACTTAACACACTCAACCTAACAGAAACATAATGCATCATCAAACTTAACACACTCAACCTAACAAACAAAGGATCAATTTTATTTATAGAAACAAAACAAAGAACTGACCAGACTAACAATTACAATCAAAATACGCCTTAAAACAATACTCTGCGAAGACATCCTTACGTTTTAATTTTTTTGTTATTTAGCATCGCTTTTATGACACTTTTGCCACGATGAAGAGAAGTGATGGAGTTGATGAAGAGATACTCACCAAGAATTCCTAGCTGGGATCCGAACCTGGGACACCTGGCGGCAAGTGTTTAATGTCCTTATAAATTGTGTGCAAAGAAAGTTCAATATACCATCATGTTGATAGAACTTATGGATAATTTGATTAAGTAATCTAGCTATGATTTACACAGGAATATTAGAGAGAAGAAAGGAATAGTGAGGAAATGGAAAGAGGCCAAGGAAATAGAGAAAAAAGGAGAAAACAGTATGAATTGCAATGGGGGACTGAAGATAAACAAAGAATGGAAATGAGTGTTATAAAGAGTGGAAAGGATGAGAGAAAGGAAGGATGAAAGAAGAAAGAAGAAAGAAAAGATGAGAGAAGTAGTCCAGGAGATAAGGAACTTCTCCAGGTCTAGATGTGAAGGAATTGATAAAGGAATTGATAAGACCAGGTACATGCCAATCACCTGTCAGGTAGAGAGTGTCTATTACCTGTCAGGAGACTTCACTCAGGAATTCCTGACAGAAAATGTCGGAGATAAGGACTGGAGCCTTATGTTGATTTGTGTATGGACTGCAAGTGTATATATAAGATGATGGTTGGATCTTTAGATCAAATTATTGTGAATATTTGTCTGAGGAAGACCCTGCTAGAGGGTGGAAACGTTACGTTTGAGTGTATTTTTTTTCTACAATACAATAAATTTTTCCTTGGTCAGCATTTGATAGTTTGAGGAATATTAGGTAAGAAAAACATATCCGCGGCATACCTACACACTATGCTGGTTGACAATATTAACAATACTACATGTAATCACGTCATCAGGGAATATTGGAATCACGTTTCAAACTGTACTTCCAATCCCAATTAACCCAAGTGGTTGAGAGAATATCCTTCCCAAAGGTTAAAAATAATTTATAATTGATCACCAGAGAGAGTTTCATGTGAAGACTAGCTAGAAAATGTTTAGATTTTGAAAAAGAGGGCAGGTTCTGCACTTGCCACAAGTGGAATAAGTTTTCAAGGAATGCCAAACTTCTATACATTTTCAGACGCAATTCATTCTTAATATATTCGATTTTACAGCAGTGGTGTAATCAGAAAATTTGACCTGGTTTACGGCAAGAATTATTATTTATTGTACATATTTATTATATATTAATAGATATAATAGAAATAAAGCACCAATGCAGGCGTACAAGTACTGTATAACAAAAATAGAACTTCGACAATTTCAAATTTTACGGAACTTTAGACATTTTTCATGAAATTTCCCTTTTATATAAAATTGCAGCTGGATTTGCCTACAGCAAGGGAAATTCCCCTTCATGTAGCAACACTGACTCTGCCAATTGCGGCACAGAAAGCAGGAAAGAACAAACAGATTTTTCCCGCCAACGTTGCTTCTAGCAGTAACTTACCACGCAGGAAGCAAGCTTTTGAATAGCCACTCGCTTCACCTCCTTCGCCTTCCCCGCATACAATCGGGAAGGAGGGGCCTCCCTGATGGCGCAGGGGTAACGTCATCGCTTTGTAATCAAGGGGTCTCGGGCTCGAAACCGTAGGCCTAGTCCCAATCACAATTAACCTTATTGTGCATAAAGTGGACTTAAAACACCAACTCAATCAATCAATCGGGAAGGAATCCAGCCGTCAGAAGGATGCAATGGAGAAAGATCAGTGGCGTACGTAAATCAATCTAAACGCGCGTCCATGAAATTAGGCGGGTGGCAGAAGTTCGCGCTGTTGCCACGTTGGAGCACAACCCTGTGTGTTTAAGAGGTTTAAGAGAATGAAAGATCTCGTTGTAGACTTGGTCTTTGTAATACATGAGATACAAACTGACAGTATTTGCTCGAAAGGTCAAGGATGACACAAAAGTGCCCCGGAGAGAGATCGGTCTGACGCACGAACTAGGCAACGCAGCTCGGTTGACGTTACCACACAGTGCGCGGGAACCAGCAACTTTTGTCCCGCTCCAGCGGAATTCTGCCCAGCCGTATATACATTAAAGCTAAAGATATATGAACAAACGCGGTATCATGGAGTATACGCCACTGTTTTACAGTATTATTGGATTAGTGTCGCTGCTGCTTCAAGACTTGCAACTGAATAAGTCTCAGACAAAGCACAGAAACTCTTTCTGCTCGTCTTGTGAACTCCATCTGACAGTGAAAGGCGCCTCGTCCGCTAAGAAAAGTTTCTCTACTGGCGTTTCCCCGTCAAAGTTGGCGCGAAGTTCTCTCGGAAACTTACTCCAAGTTCACATCCACGTGCCCCGGGGCAGGATGAACTTCAGTGTTCCACTCCTTCTTTCCTCCAGTCCACAGACACGAGAACTCGCTCCTTTATATGAGAGCATTTCGCTAGAAGTATCTCGTGTTCCAGTTTTCTAAAGACAATCCAAGATTTCACCCAATTACAATTGGAGTGGATAATGGATTTCCATTACGGTTGTTTCCTAATTGCGAACAGTCCTATTTTGCGAGCATTTAAAAGCGATGTGTCCTAATTGCTAACACATGGAACAAAAAACCACATTCGCTCGAACATAGAGTCGAATATCACTTCAATCTGACAATAATCATAGAAATATATGTGTTAAAATCCACCTGGTAGTTTTAGCCCATAATCATCTACTCATTTTCATACATCGTTATGTATTAGTAAGATGTATTAATGGGATTCGAGTGTATACCGCTCGCTTTGCCTATTCGAGCGACGATAGGACGATACCTCCATTACAATTATAGGCGTCGGGGGAGCCATTCCCCCCTGGGAATTGACATCGTATATTTCATTTTGCAAAAAAAAAAGTTTGTTATTGTTAATAACAGAAATAACGTTCATTAAATTAGTAATCGAACAGAAAACTCAAAGTAAGAACTGCTTTTAATCGAAAAGCAGAGTAAAATACAGGAAACAAGTTAAGTTTCCTTCTAATATTTTACCACTTACTCAAAAAAAAAAAAAAAATAATAATGCACCCAAAGTTTTCAAAATTTCAAAAATTTTAGTTTTACGTGAGGAATCACACAACATGAACATTATGAGTAAAATTATCCTCTTAACTTTTAAAGCTTTTTTTCCACGTAATGTGTAAAAGCTAATAACAAAATAGAGTTACTATGCATTTCAGTCGTGCTGGATATTCACTCATCTGGTGGATCAAGTACAGTAAAACTTCATTAATCCGGACTAATGGGAGATAAGTTTAACGAAAGTTCGGATTAACTGAAATAACCTAAAATAACAGTAGAAAGTGCATTAAAACTCCTGTTATAGCAACGAAACACGTTTATTATGGTGTAATTAAAGGGCATAGGCCTAAATACACTATACAGTACAGTACAAAGTCTGCGGGAAACAGAATTTCATCAGTGGTTGACTGCCTTTTCTATGGGAAGATCTCTTGTTGACTTCTAGCTACATTTATCTACAGTTATGTGTATTTTTGATAAGTAGATTCTTTATCAAAAATAGTGGAAACTTTACCTTTAATTTCATTGCTAATTATTCAACACGTAAAAGAGAAATAAAGGGAAAATACTTGATGCTCTGGCCACGCAAGGAAACGGCGGCTCAGACAGGCCCTGGCTCTTAGAGATCTGTTGCGGATGCATTTTTAGTCTTCAAACATAGCTGAAATTCAAGTACGTTAAAGGAACACTGTAATTGTAATTCACTTTAAATTGCATCGGTATTTACATTTTGTTTTGAGAATTATAAGGATTTTGGTTAAGCGAAGTCCGGCTTATCGGTGTCCTGATTAACGAGGTTTTACTGTATATAAAATTTTGCCAAGGGTATAAAAATAATAACAATAATAATTTATACTTACTGGGGGATGATGTGAATACAATTAAGAATAATGCTAAAATATTTTTCAAAACTGCTAAAGAGATAGGTTTGGAAGTTAACAAAGAGAAAACTAAATATATGTTTACAGGCCGAAACCAAGTGTTAGGTAATAATCAAAATCTAATTATTGATAACAACTCGTTTGAACCAGTTTCCAAATTCAAATACTTAGGAGTAATATTAACAAATGAAAATTATATTAAAGAGGAAATAAAAAGTAGGCTTAATTCAGGAAATGCATATTACTTCTCTCTTCATAAACTTTTGTCTTCTCGTTTAATATCTAAGAAACCAAAAGTTAAAATATACAAAACAGTAATTTTGCCTGTAGTATTATATGGATGTGAAACTTGGTCCCTTATATTGAAAGAGGAACATAAATTGAGAGTATTTGAAAATAAGATCCTTAGGAAAATCTTTGGACCTAAAAGGGATGAGGAGACAGGTGAGTGGAGAAGGTTACATAATTTAGAACTACATAATTTGTATTCATGTCCAGATATTATTAGAATAATTAAATCAAGAAGACTTAGGTGGGCAGGCCATGTGGCACGAATGGGAGAGGAAAGAGGAGTTTACAGGATTCTTGTTGGGAAACCTGATGGTAAGAGACCTGTAGGAAGGCCAAGACGAAGATGAAGGGACAACGTTGAGATGGACCTAAGGGAAATCGGTAGGGATGGAAAAGAGTATATAGAACTTGCTCAAGATAGGGAAAGATGGAAGGCCTGTGTTGCTGCAGCCATGAACCTTCGGGTTTAAGAAGGCTAGGGAGTTAGTTAGTTAGTTAGTAATAATTTATACAGACTTCTAATTAACCAAATTTTATAAATCTCCTAGCAACCCTAAAAAAGCTTTCTTCCATTGCCAAAGAATATGACTATTATGTTTGATTCATACTGAATTGTGTATTATTCGTACAGGTAGGTTAAGTTGAAACTGGGAACGTGCAAATCAGCATGTCAAGTTCTAGTTTAGTTTAGACTTCAGAAAAGCAAACCACCCTTAGTCTTATCTACCGATCGTATTTGACGCTGCAGTCAAATTGCAATTCGAAAAACTTTCACTTCCAGTCCACAACCACAAGACTGAACTGCTTGACCATTCTCGGAGGATGCTCGTTTCAAGTCGGTCTTCCACCTTTCGGACACGGCCAAAGTTGTTTGCACGTATTAAATGCCTTGGATTGGTCGACAACTGTTGTTCCTTGCTGTACAGTCACGGGCAATAACAAATGGTACACCAAAATCCTGAAATGCTCGCTATCCTGGTAGGCGTTGTGTGCGTTGAATAATCCTACGGCGATAAGTGGATAAGCAAATTTTCTATGGCAACTTCCACCACCAAAGGCGTGATTCGAACCCGGTACCGTTGGCGTCATAGCTCGATAGTCAAATCACTTCGCCAAGGGTTCCGGCTGAAGCGTGGGAAGTAGCTTGTTACAAGCATGTTACAACGGCGACCTTCAGAGGATCTTGAAACGGTTAACGACAGGATGGAGCTGGCTCAACGGCTTTAACGATCGGAAATTTGAATCCCCTTAAAATAGATCGCGATAACAGATCTCGCTCCAGTTGCAGTCCGAACGTTATAGAGTAAACAGTTGTTGTCTCCAAGTGATAGATTGAATATCGATGCTACGCTACTTATACTGAACGGAACTCCAACTGGCGGCTGGGAAACAGCGAATCAGCTATCAGTTGGATTTTCTTCGACTGAGATCGGGTATTTTCGAGTCACAAGGTACCGAACGTTGTTCCGGGATGAAACAAATGAGTGTTGGGTCCACCACATGTTGCCAAACGTACCGTAAGACGAGAAACAGTCTTCTCGGCAACGGTATTGATGGTACAACTGCACCCGTAGTCCTACATGAGGGAGTTTCACACGCAAACACGCAAATAGACAAGTGGCAAAAACAGAAGTGCGCTTGGCAACGTTGCTTCGAGATAGCGATGTGACCCCTTCAGCTTTTACTTCGCAACTTAGTTTGTTGACACCCATCTAGCCACACATCCCCGAAGATGATCGGGTGACCGAAAGGGCCAGAAATAGCCGTCAAGGTCACCCGCCCGTTGGAGTTGCATCCAGTATAGAAGCTGGGGGTTGCGCTCCCTAAAGACGTCTCATTTCATGACCGTGCCTCATCTACCAAATCAGCAGAGGACGATCATCTCTACATGAATCTACAGGTAAACGAACATCCTTTCTATTGTTATCATGATCCCACCCTGTCCAGTCAATAGAAGTGTTAAATCTTGATTGTCTTTCGTGTTCTCCTAATATCACAGTGGCGAGTCCCCTCACACATAAAAGAGGCGAGTTGCTTTGGGCTGGCTCAGCCTAGATTCGATCCCAAAAACCCAGTGTGGGGTTTAATACGTATACACACATAACGCCTTGCAGAGAAGCGTGCATTTCAGGATCTAGGTGCCCCATTTTTATTGACTGTGACTGTACAAGGATTATCCACTGTTTATGTGTAAAAGCTATGGAGATTTCAGGGTTGACATCACAACGGAAAACTCAGTGGAACAAGAATAACTTTAACTACACCAGCCTTTGATCCACACACACACAAGGGAGACAATTTCTCTACCGGAACACTTTCCCTATTCTTTCTCACCAGCCATAATTACATTAAGCCCCCTCTGTTCCAGCGTTCAGAGGAAAACTTAAAACCCTCAAAGCCCAGGATAAAGGAAGAACAACGCAGTTTCCCAGTAATTTGTCACCCATTTCGGCTGCAGCCGGCTCGGCGTGCATTACCCGTGCATGGGGGGGCTGACGCCGGCACCGAAATTAGAGTGTGTCCATGAAGCAGATTGCAGAAAGCGAGGAGGACGCGATATTTCACTAATTATTACCCGTGACCGAAATTAGCGAGATATGGCTGAACTTGCAGCCTTTGACAGCAACGCGTAACGAATTCTCGAAATAAATTCATGAATTCATGTAAACGGGGAAATGCCTTTCGCACAAAAATAACATTTCTTTACAAAATATATAACAAAAACTGAAGATGTATATGAAAATGTGATCTCAGAAAATGCACGCACTACACACACACACACACACACACACACACACACACACACCCACATATATATATGGGCCTCCCTGATAACGTAGTGGCAACGTCGTCGCCCTGGATTCGATATCCAGTGGCTGCACATAGTGTGTCGAATCCCACATTAAAACGGACCAGTACTGATTAGCCTTTCTGTGCATAAAGTTCACTTAAAACAAAGCAAATCAAATATAGGGAGCCGACCTTCGTAGAGAAGTGGTTAGCACAGCGCGCTACGGGCCTCCTTGATGGCGTAGTAGTAACGTCATCAAACAAGTGGTCCCGGGTTCGATACCCGGTGGAAATAAATAGTGATTCAGAAACAAATGAAGTGGAAGTAAATTTAGAGATATGAAGACATCTTTAAGTACAGGGCTACAATAAATTTTTCATTCGATTTCAAAACACCGTATTTTCCAAAGTATTGCACATACAGATATGAATGATACATGAAAATAACTGTAAACTCACCAACTTTGCATCGTTACACACCAGTTGGCAGCACAAGTACAGTGCCTGTACACAAACCGAGGAAAGAGTTTCTGTGTGTTGGAATATGCAAGATGTTCATCTGTTATTGCAGTATAGAGGTGCATTCAGGAGAGAGTACAGAAAAGAACACTGGTAGAGCTCAGGGAACGCATCAATGCTTCTCTGATGAACATTGACAGGGGATTTCTACAAAATGTATTACCGCTTGGATGTGTGTCGTGTGGCCAGAGGGGCACACACAGAACATTTGTAGAATGTGAGGAAAACGTGGTGAGCTTACAGTTATTTACATGTATCATTCATATCTGTATGTGCAGTACATTGGAAAATACAGTGTTTTGAAATCGAATCGATCATTTATAGCAGCCCTGTATAAAAACATACATCAGAAGTTCATTAAAATTACATCATAAATTTGGAGAACGAATTACGTTCAACGATAGTATCTTGCAAAAAGTTTGGTTCAAGAAACAAGTGAAGGTTGCTATCGTATAGGAGACACTTGTGCAAGGCGAAGATAACAAGCTCTAGAATAATGACGTTCGTAAGATCGTTCTTCAACCCATACAAAAATATTTCAGTGTCCGCAGGTTCCCAGGCGAAAAGCAACGTACGGTCACGAACACAAGTGGGCAGGAGTTTATTCGCAATAACAGAACTTAACTTGGAATCGAAATAATAGAACTTCCAATGCACACTTTCATGGTTAGGTAATGTTGGTCTTAAGTCGGATTAGAGTTAAAAATATATGCAATTACCTGATTAGAAAAATGTATTTACTTTTTTTTTTCCTAAATACGTTCTTGGTTAGATTAGTACCACTTGTGTAGTACTCAGTCGAAACAGTGCTTTTTGTTAGTTTTTTGCATTTAATCAATACAGCATGTAATGTAAATTCGAACATTATCCATTATGCAGTGTTTCCAACTACACTTATACAATATGAAAGAATAAATAAAGTTTAAAGCATTAGTCCGTGGATAATGTACAATTAGCATTGAATGTAAATGTAGAACTATTG
Organism: Lepisma saccharinum; assembly: GCF_977018435.1. NCBI lineage: Eukaryota > Metazoa > Arthropoda > Insecta > Zygentoma > Lepismatidae > Lepisma > Lepisma saccharinum. The sequence goes on from NC_139246.1 coordinate 6,232,959, forward strand.
GTACTAATATTATTAATTAATTATTAATCAACACAGTTTTTCTTTAACTAGATACAGATGTTATAACTTCATACATGAAGCGTTGCAACCTAACAGCTAAGCAAAAGAAATAACAATTATTATATTGTCTATGGAGAAACATATACATGATTAGATGTAAAAAGAAATAAAGATTTTGGTTTTCTTCAAGATGAAAAACTATTATTTAATGACTGAGTGCAATGTAGATTTATTTAAATCAGGTAGATATAAATTCAGTTTTAAATGAAGATTTAAATCCGGTAATTTTTTGGAAAACAAATATCACTGATTTAAATCACTTAAAATAAATAAATAATAATGTATATAAGGCTTTTGTAGATTTCAGAATAACTTTTTGTGAAAGTATATTAATCTTGTAATCATTTAATGGTGTTTATTAAGCTCTAAGAAAGGAAAAGAAAGGAAACAAAATATATGTACTGATGGTGTAAAATGTATAACACACTTACATTTCTCTTGATTTAATATCAATAATTTTTATGGGCAAAAATAACAAACATTTGGTGTAGACAAAATATTACTCATATTAAACCGTAAATAGTGTATTTATCATTAATCTGTAAATAAACATGGCAGCTGATATTTTCCAAACTATTTTTTAAAAAATTGCCACAGCTACAAAGGCTACACAAATATTTTAAGTTACAATTATAGAGTACATCCAGAATTTTTTTTTAATTCACTAGAAGTTACTAAAATTATTAGTTTCATTAACACACTCAACAAACATTTTCATAGTAGTTATAGTATGAGAAACAGAAAACTGTACATTTTCATATAGTTTTTTTTTTATTTTCTTTAATCAAACTGTTGAAATATTTTACAGAGACATTTACATATCTATGTGTATGGTGCCAAAAACCACACAAACAATTTTAAGTGTGGTTTGTAAAAAACTAAAATAATGAAAATTGTGATTTTTATCCACCCTGATGTAATAATAATAATAGTGCAAGAGCAAGATAAAAGTTGGGTGTAAGAGACAACAAGTGGGCAAACTTTAAGAATATCTGTAACGTGTACATTATGTCACTACAAAAATGCATATTTCGGATTATGGTAGCACTTACTGAATCCCAATTGTACAAAAAACTAGGTGTGAAAATTTGCATAAAAATGAAGAAATTGTGATTTTTTGTACATTGAGTTATTTAGGTAGTATTTAGGTATGAGTGTAATTTAGATAACATTTTCATAAACGTTGGAGAACAGTAGAGAGAGAAGCAAATCTACAGAAGATAAGGTGTAGGGAAATTCCAATGTCATATTTATTATTGATTGATTGATTGAATTAAAAGTTTTGGGTGCGTCGGCACTTAAGGCCATTTTGCACCCATCTATGTATATGGGGAAATATCTGACTAAAAAATTTAAAATAAGAGGTGTAAAAATGCCCTTGGGAAAAATTAAAAGTGCAAGGTTGTAAAAAGACCTCCACAAAACAAGCACAACACATTAAAAAGTCATGTATTAAAAGCTTCCTCACAGATGGTGGAAGAAACCAGCTCTTCGCGAAAATCTAAAAACGTTGTATAAAACACTGTTGTCATCACCCAACAGGGATGGCAAACAGCTGGGAAGATTAAAAATCTGTCTGAGGATATCAAAGTCGGCACATTCAATAAGAATATGCCGAACACTTAAAACAACATTACAAGCAAGACACATCGGAGGGTCCAGCTCTTGCAGCAAGTGACCATGGGTTAGACGGCTGTGTCTAATACGTAGTCTGGTAAGAATAATTTATTCTCGACGAGAGGGACGGGACGGGCGTGAAGCTTGTTCCCCGTTTCCGCATCCCACTCGGTCTGCCAAGGCAAGAACGGAACACATTCTGCAGGTCTCTAGCTGGCAGCAGGTGGACGAGAACGACGCCGTCTGCATCAGCAGACTTGGCGGCAGCATCGGCTGCTTCGTTCCCCTTTATGCCCACGTGACTAGGGACCCAACAGCAGCGGACATCGGCACTGGCACACAAGGACTAGCCGTCGAATGATACGCTGCACCACAGGATGTCTGGACTTCAATAATTCCAGACTCTGGAGCACACTGGTGGAATCTGTACATACAAGAACTTTCTTCATAACGTGAATATCTGCGAAATCAAGTGCCTTTATGATAGCGTACAGATTTGTTATTAACTCAACTGCTAAGGTAATAATCTCATAATTATAGAAATCAAAGTAAAAGTGATATCCAATAATAATAATAATAATAAAAAATAAACATGTACTGGCAAAATATCATAAATAATGTACACATTCCTTACTTCTTGAATTAATGAAAATCGTATCTACTGTTACATTAGCAATTAAGAAGAAGGTACGTTCACGAGTTCTTGAAACTTGTATCTTTGTTTTGTAGAGACAATTTGATGTAAGTGATATGTCCTGTTTGTGTTTCACAGCCATACACGAAACGAAACTGTTAAAAACTTATTTCTTGATAAATAATGCAAAATATGTGCATTAATTCTAAATACTTACATTGATTTAATTTGCCCTTAATAATGGAGACAGAAAAAGATTTACGTAATTTGCATTTTGTTTCAGGAATTTTCTTCCCTCAGTAAAATGCTACGCACCATTAAGAATTTCTTGTGGGTAATTTGAATTTTAAAGCGATTTTAACGAAGAACAACTGTCTTTAAGGTGCTAGGTAAAAGTGGTCACTTGTTGAATGTCTTTTTTCATGGCAGATAAATGCCCATAGCCACTTGAGATGCTTTCAATTATCTTCACTTGGAAGAAGATTTTTAAGTCGTAACGACTTCAAGGGTTTTTAATTAAAGAGAAAGCGGAAAGTCAATGAAAAAAAATCGATCCTGAATGCCGAGGGGTAAATGGATAACCTTCTCATTAAAGTGGAAGAAATTCATTGGATCGTTGAGTCCAATTAAAGAGGGTTTGCTCAAGAAAAATATTTGTTTAAATACTTTGGTAGGCCCATTGTTCTTTGAAAAAAAGAACATATTAGTTCCGTTTGAAATGCCTAAAAAATATTAACATAGGAAAAGTATGCTTTAACGAAACAGAAATTAAAGGCCTTAGGTAACAATATGTCTGATAAATTTAGAACTTGTGATGGGTTACAAGAAGAAAATGCTTTATCGCATTTTGATTTAGCATTAGGATATGCAGTTATTAAGGTGGCAGATGCTAAAAACGGACTAAAATGAAATGGGGTAACTATACTGTTGCTATATGCAGATGATGTTGATGTTGTAGGAAATTATGTAAACATATTTAGAAAATGAGATAGGATTGGAGATTAGCATGGGTAAAACTAAATACATGTATATTAGGGTGGTCCTTAGTTGCATGTGATTTTCTGAGAAATATTTTTCATATACCAACCCTCAAATGTGTTCCAATCCATGTAAAATTACTTTGTCTAAAATTTCAGCTCAATCAGATAATATTAAAGTGGTCCCCAAAGTCTCTAAAGTATCAGACTTTAACGAAATTTCTTCATTTCAAACTGTTCTTATCTTCTTTATCAATTTCGTAAAATGAAGAACAGAATATCATTGAGAGAGAATTCAATTTGCAATAAAAACAGTTCTGGAAGGTTATATAATCTTTCACACTCCAGCATCGCTTGACAACTCTCAGTCAGTTCAAGTTTTAGAGCCAGCAAGGTAGTTTTCTAAGTTCAGACACAAATTTCAAGTTACAAGAGGTACATTCGTTGATTTTAGTGAGTTTTCATACAATTCACCGAGACTCAAGACATAATTTATAGAATAATGTACATAAGGATTTTGTAAATATCTGAATCACTCTTGGTGAAAGTACATTGATTTCGTAATCATAGTGTTTATTAGGCTCTAAGAAAGAAAAATAAATATATGTACTGATGTGGTAAACGAATACGAGAGCTCATACGAAAAGAAATGTAATATGTAAACTGCAAGCACACTTAAATCTATCTTGATTTAAAATTCAATAATATTTATTGGCAAAAATAGCTTTTTGTGTAGAATAATGTACAAAATACTAATCATGTTAAACCATAAATAGTGTCATTATCATTAAACCGAAAACAAGAATGACAGCTAATATTTTCCAAACTATCATTAAAGAAATTACCAAAATTCAGCTACAAAAACTAAAAAATATTTTAAGTTACAATTATGTAGTACATCCAGAATTTCTTATTTTAACTGTAAGAAACGTTACTGAAATTATTATCAAGGGTTTCATTAACACACTCAACAAACATTTCCATAGTAGGTAATGTAATTATTAACAATGAAGTTGTCAAAGAATGCAATGCAATAAAATTCTTAGGAGTATGGATAGACACAAACCTGTCTTGGGACATGCAAATTACTAATTTAACTCAAAAGTTAAGCAGGCTCTGCTACATGATGAGAATTTTTGAGAAATGTTTTAACTTTGAATGATTTAAGGACAGTATATTTTGGACAGATTCAACCTGTACTCACATATGGCATCTCTTTCTGGGGCAGTTCACCCAAAATGCAGAAAATTGTTATTTGGCAAAAACGCATATTAAAATTTATGAAGAATGCATCCCTCTCAAACCCAACAAAACAAATTTTCAATGAATTTCAAATATTACCTCTTCCATGTTTGTACATATTAGAAACGTTGTACTTTATTCACACAAATTCTAAAATCTTCTCAAAAAATCTGGACATACACAAGTACAGCACTCGCATGCATAACTCCCTCCACCATTCTACTGTCCGCACATCCAAAACACATAGTGGTCTACGATTTCAAGGTGTAAAACTCTATAACAAGCTGCCAGAGGAATTCAAGAATCATAATCCAACCAAATTTAAAATAACAGTAAAAAGCTTGCTTATGAAGTATTTGTTTTATAGCACAGAGGAGTACTTGGATTATATTTTTCATTAATGGACATAACCTTTGATTTTTCTTCTATTTTTTAAGTTATTCTATACTCTTTTATACTTTTTAATTTGTACTTAAAATCATACATGTAATTGACCTATCCCATATCATAGTGCTATTTGTACTTATATGGTCAAGTGGATTGAAATAAATCATATCATATCATATCAGACTGTTAAACTAATGTAGTAGCAGTGTCATATTGTTTAATTGATTGAAATGAAAATTTTGGGTGGCTTAGCACTTGTACATTTTGGGGGAGGGGACCCACATACATTCGAGGGTATGTGTTAATTCCTTTGTACTCAAATTATACATGTAATTTTATTTTATACTCTTTATACTTTTTAATATGCTTAAGTATGTGTTAATTCCTTTGTACTCAAAATTATACATGTAATTGACCTATCTCATATCATAGTGCTATTTGTACTCATATGATCAAGTGGATGGAAATAAATCTTATCTTATCTTATCATATATACAGTATCAAAAACAAAAAAATATGTATATTTGCATATAACTTTTGAAACATTTTACAGTGCCGTTTACCAGAAAAAGCATTTCTATATATATATATATATATATATATATATATATATATATAAACATGTATCTATATGTATATGTGTGGTTCCAGAACCCATGCAAGCAATTTTAAGCTTGCTTTTTTTTTTAAAAAAAAAAAAATAATATTTAAATCCAAAAATCATCAAAATTATTTTTTTAAATAAAAAGCATGATTTTTATCCACTCTGCTGAGAATGCAACTAAATTCATCATTTCTTCTGTCTGCAGGTACATCAAGTATGCACGTGATGTCTTCATAAACCACCCAGGTTTAACAATTAGCTATAATTGTTACATTTCACGGCTAAAAGCAATTATAAGGTATGCCTGAAATTCCAACATATACAGGAGAAGATCAAGCAGTAGACATTTACCAAGCAGTGGAAAATGGGGGAATAGTAGAAAAAGGACCAGCGGCGTTGTGTTTTGATATAACTGCAAGCAACACTGCTCCAAATAAGTGGTGCCTGTACAAATCTTGAAAAATGTTTGAGTGATTTGCCCTAACTTCCGTATAGACATCACATTTTCGATTTAGTCTTGAGAAGTTTATACAGTAAAAGGTGTAACTTCTGGAAAATATTAAGATGAACCTGAAGAAATCGTACAAATTGTCTCCATACGTACGCTGGTACAGTGGGATCCATGAATATTACCGTGCAAAATGTCCATTACCATGTTCGTGCAGTTTATTTGACCCAATAAGCGCTTCCAGAATTAAATGAAAACTCAAAACAAGCTGTTGACAACTTTTGCACCAGCATACATAAAATTCCATCGCTTAAACACACAGGATGTAAAAGAAAAAGTAATGCAAATAGTTATGGGCAATTTGCACGGTAATATTCTGTACTACAACCACTATGTATCTCTTGAGATTAAACTATTAAGAGGTGTTATTCCAAATGGAAGTTTTGGATTGTAAATTGCATTCTAACTCTAAAGAGTTCTAATCTTGGAAATGAAGCAATGGAATTCTTTGATTAGAAAGCGTTCACTCATATCGTGATGTATTGAGACTGGATTAGAAGAATTGGAAGACTTGCAGAAAACATCTTTCCTAAAATACTTCCTGGATCTTGCTTCTGGTGAGAAGTGCGTTCTCCCAAAGGAAACGCCGCCCATACAAACAGCCTCATTAAACCCTCAGAGTCATTCCCGCCTCGTGTCCTCCTGATGCGGACCCAAATTGACAACATCTGCTCATCCAAACAAGGGTAAACTTTACAGCCTCGTGTTTTCCCATGCAAATTAAGCAGAACCGGTGAGAAGTTGGTGGTCCGAAATAGACGCAAAATGGGAAATTCCAGAGTAACTTGTGTGACATTTTTCACATAAAACATGTTCTACAGTATTGGTCTGGACTCATTTGTTTTGCAAGTGTTCTAGCCGGCCCCCGTGGTGGAGTGGTTAGCACTTCGCGCTACGACGCCAAGGGTTTCGGGTTCGAATCCCAACCTAGGCATGGATGTTTGTGAGTGTCCATTCGTCAATTTCATCATGTCATGGCTCATCCCCTTCTTCTTCTTCTTCTTATTTGGCGCTACGACTCTTTATGAGTTTTGGCCTGCTTAACAATTTTCTTCCATTTAATTCTATCCTGGGCATCCTTCTTCCAATTTGAGATCTTCATTATTCTAATATGGTTTCTAACATCATCTTCCCATCTAACTTTAGGTCTACCTACTGGCCTCTTGACAAATGGTTTCCATTTATATATCTTTTTGACGGTCCTCTCATTGGACAATCGTTCGATATGCCCTAACCAGCTTAATCTTCGGGCTTTTATGAATCGAATTATATTCTTATGCTTAATCAACTGGTCTAACTCGTTATTTGTTTTTATTCTCCAAGAGCCATCGCTCAATTTGGAGGGGCCAAATATTTTTCAAAATATTCTCCTTTCAAATATTAGTAATATTTATATTAAGCTATCTTTCAGGACCCATGTTTCACAGGCATATGGTGTCACTGGTCTAATGATTGTCCAATATAACTTAAGTTTTGATTTTATTGAGAGTACATTATTTTGTAATAATTTTTTATTTGCATAAAAAGCTTTGTTTCCTGCTATAATTCTTTCTTTTATATCTTCTTCTATTGAATTATTGGTATTCACAATTTGAGCCTAAGTATAACACCATTAAGCCTTGTTTCCATGATTATAAAAAACTAAATATGCTGACCAAGGCAGTAATTTATTTTATTAAAAACATAAACTAAACGTAACGTTTCTACCTTTTAGCAAGGTCTTCTTCAGACTCTGTATCAAGTAGAAATGTAACAAGATACAAAAACAGGGCATTATATATACACAAACATTACTCCCTCCAGATTATTAGAAAGTTGTTCTGGAACTTTCTATCAGGTGGCTTTCTCTTGTCAACTATACTTTCACCTAAAAGGCTAAACATATTTACTTCCATATAGAATGTGGTTGCACTTTTTATCTCATGCTCTTTTTCCTTCATTCTTCTTCCATCTCCTCTCCTCTTTCTCTCTTGTCCTTTCCACTCTTTCTAACACCTTCTTCCATTCTTTGTTTAACTTCAGTCCCCCATTCCAGTTCATTGTGTCTTTTTTACCTTTCTTCTCTATTGCCTTGGACTCCTTCCATTTTCTCACTAGCATTCTCTTCTCCCTTCCTATCTGCTTAGCCTCATCCCACTCTATGTCATGTCCTGTTTCTCTCGTGTGTTTAAATATCGCATTTCTCTCTCTCTCTTAAGTCGTACATCATCCCTATGTTGTTTCAACCTGTCTTTCAGCCTTTTTTTCGTTTCTGCTATGTACACACTCTGGCATTCTTTACATTTCACTTCGTAGATAATCCCTTCCTCTTCCTCTTCTCTGATTTTCTAATAGTCTGGAGGGGAGTAATGTTTGTGTATATATATCGTCCTGTTTTGTACCTTGTTACATTTGTACTTGGTGCCGAGTCTGAAGAAGACCTTGCTATAAGGTTGAAACGTTACGTTTAGTTTATGTTTTATAATAAAATAAATTACTTCCTTGGTCAGCATATTTAGTTTTTCATGAGCCTAAGTATTTAAAATATTCAACAGTATCAATACTCATTGTGTCTATTATTAGTTTATTCTCTTTATTTGGTTTCCTCCCACATTTCATATATTTTGTTTTACTTTCATTTACTATTAGACCATATTTTAATGCCTCGTTTTCCAACATTATGAATGTGTCTACCATGGCCTGCTTTGTTCTTGTCATTATTAATATATCATGAACATAGACAGATAGCTGTTTTAATCGGGTAGAGATATTACCTCTTATTTCAAGCTTGGATATTATCACATCCATTACGATGCTGAATGGAAGTGCTGACAAAGGGTCACCTTGTTTCACTCCTGATTTTACTTCAAACTGATCAATAAGATCATTATTAATTTTCACTTTGGCCCTAGTATTCTGGAGTGTAATTTGGTTTACTAGTTTTGCTGGAACATTAAAGTGTAATAGGCATTCAGGGACTAATGATCTTTTAATAGAATCAAAGGCGTGGGTGTAATCTCAGAATACATTATGTAGCTCGATATTAAATTCATGACATTTTTCATATATCTGTCGTATCATCGCTCATCCCCATCTACACTAATTAGCCAAATTTGGCACAAAAAGCGAAGTAAAACAACTAACGAAATATATTTGATGATGGTTATAACTTTTTATGGGATTAAACTGTTTGGCTTGTTCGATATAGTCTTGTTTCCAACAATCATTTCTGTAACTGTGTCCCAAGAATAGATTGCAGCACGATCCTTTGCATATTCGCAAAAATACCTGGAACAATACGTACATCGTTTACAGCTTTATTTATGCTATTTATTTGGTTATAAAGAAGGAAGAAATATTAATTCTGGTTGTTGTAAGGGTGTTCTTTATTTGTATCTTCGGAGCAAGGCATAATTTCATAAACCACGTGGTTTAAAGTTTAGAAAAATAGTGAAAGGGAATTGTGCACAATGATTAGTAGGCTTTATGTATTTTGCATATAGCATATGCAAATACATATGTTCAGTGTCTTCAGGATATATTGCATTTTTTACCGATTTTATTCTTACAAATGCATATTCTGCTGTTTCTGTCTCAAATTTGTAGTTTCCTTTTCTTTGGAGAAATTCAGAAACAGGATTCAGTATGTGTTCGCGAAGAATTCTGGCTACAAGCTCCTAAAGGACATTTGCTCTTTTCATGAAGGGAAACAAAATGTGGACGGTATTCCAAGCGAACTGCATGTCTCCGATTTGTTGAAATTACAACATGCGGATATAGTTTTCAGAGTATAAAAGTATTCTCGTGGATAACAGGCATAAGTTTACTTTTGAGCATCCGAAACAGTAGTTATGAAGTGCAATAGTAACCTTTCATGCTGAGTAGAATGAGAGACAGCTGATGAAATTCCACCTTCTGCTAATCGTGACGTTTAGTGAAGTCAGAAACACTTAGTGGACTTATGATAAACATACATATACAAAAAAAACATGTGTAAAATATGGTTAATTGTCAATAAGGTAAGCCAAACCATATTTCTTTGCTTATGTATACAGTGGAATTAATAAATAGTTACAAGCTATGACAAAATTTTCTGAGTTTGATGTGAATTTTTAAAATTTTAAATGCATATTTCGAGCATTTTAATAAAAAATCAGCAAGAATGATTTTTTCAATACGTAGTATGCAATGTTCATTGGACATTATCCATTGTACAGTGCATTAAACTATACTTATTTTATCACTGCATTTCGAGAGAGCAACTTTTCTCTCGGCTTCAAGCGAAATTTATTTTTGCTCGTGGTTGAATTCGATCCTACGATAGACCTGTGGTTGTTACTACAAATCGGGTGCTTTAACTAACCACTCCACGACCTCCCAACTATCACTAACATTCAAAGAACTATTAAAATGAATCAGTGTAACAATTTATTATTATTTAATTGCATTAAGGTTTAAATGTTTGCGAGTGCATACAATATTCATATTTCACCAACAAAAATCACTAGCTTCTGTAGCCTATATGCTTCACAGACAAATTTTGCTACATGTCACACGTAACACATATTCGTTAATGGTTTTGATGCATTTTGGCTATGTCACTATGCTAAAGTTTTTTTTTCATTTGTTAGCAGACAGTACAAAGTATTTCATAGTTGTTAGAAATCAGTTTATTGTGAATATTTTCATCCAATCTCATGTCTACAGAATTGGCAATATTATTGGACTCATTAGTTGAAAAAATGAAACATACAATAACTTACTTTATGTAGAAAAATTTGACAGACTTAATGTTTTGTGATACACATTGCATTGTTATACACACTGCAAGTACTGTCTGCACTTCGTATGACCATCTTTGACTCTTTTCGAGCCCATTCTAATAATTAGGTTTTGGATAGTTATGCACTAAAAAAAACCTTTAAATATGCATGCAAATATGCTCTTAAAATCGATTTTTTTTATTTAAATCTATTTTTTTTAATGCTTAAAATTGCTGGTATGGTTTTTGGCACCATACATATAGATATATGTTTTTATAGAATGGCCTTTTCCAGTAAACGTCCGTGTAAAACCTAACCTAACCTAAAGCAATTTTTTTAAAAAATATATGTAAATCAAACTGATTCAAATTAATCCACCTTGGTGTGTACAAAATGCTTCTTGCTAAGTACTGTACTTAAGTCCAAGTTTCATTCTATTTTTAAATAGACACTGTATTGCCATTACGCTATTAGCGTAAGAGTTCCGAAACCTAATTTGCGTAGTTATGCAAGTTAGACATGTAGTTTGAAAACTAATTTACATCTTTGCAGTGCATAGTTTGAATTTATTCAGCTTAGTTGTGTGCCTGACCCAAATATGTTCATTTATTTCATTTATTATTTATTGTTTAATTTTGTGTTTAATATGCATTTAGATATTTATGTTTTTATCAATTACTATCTTGTTATGTTCCAAAACGTTGTTGAATTAATAAGATGTATAATTAATTATTGATAATGTGAAATTACAATGTATAAATTTCTATACACATTTTGAGCATAGCAACGAAAAAAAACAAAAGACAGTTGATCAACAAGTGAAAAATATATTGAAATTTTATATAGTGACGTCCGAGTTTTCTTTGAATTTAGCAAACTGTAAGTAGATTTGGATAAAGGTAAATATTAGAATGTTTCGCACACACTTCAGTTGTCAAACACGTTTAAACGTTTCCTTTCTTTATCGGTGCTGAATATGTTGTGCATGTTGTGTTAACAACTTTTTGTACTTCAGTATAGTATTCGCCAAATTTTATCGTACACTAGCTGATTCCCCGGCGTTGCCCAGGTATTTATTTATCCAAGTCTTGTATTAGACAGGAAAATAATGAATTCTAACTATAGTGTAAAATGTAACTAATTTTAAATATCCTCGTGAATGTCACCAATTAGCTTAGCGACCCCGAAAACTATGGATTAGACACTAATCTAGGTCATTTGTGACATTTTATTTTTCACCCCCTCTCACCCCCCATGCCGTTAGGTGATGAACTTGGAGTTGAACCGCTTTGGTCTGTCACGAAAACTATGGATTCCATTCGGAACACAGCCTGAATGTTAGACAACCCGAGAAACAGTATGGTTGTGCGGATTGCATAGAGTCACGGATGTCTGTTTTTGCGGAATATAATATCGGTGGTTCTTGATTATTTTTACATTCCACCCCCTTCCCGCTCCACCCCTAGAGGTGCCAGGCGTGTCTTACGCCCGCAGTATTTATTTCCAGATTGCAAGTGATACGCGTACCAAGTTTGGTTGAAATTGATCCAGGCGTTCGAGAGTTATGTCGGAACAAACAAATATACACACCCACACACACACACACATACATCCATTTTTATATATATAGAAGAAGAAGGTTGCATACGCTGTTGCCATATTTCCGTTTAGTTTACATTATTCGGAAAAATTCGAAAGTACAAAAATGAAAGTTTTTCAATTTATTTTTTACACACGTTTTGGAATTCTTTTTGGATATAGTTGAAACTTTTTTTGACGCCTCGTGCTGTGCTGTTTAAAACAAAGTTTGTACACAAAGAAAATTTGTTTGTTTTGTAATCTGACCATAGCGATAGATTGTTGCAAGTAAATGACAGAGGTAAAGTGGTTAACACAGCGCGACACGACGCCAGGGATTAAGGGTTCGAATCCCGGCCTTGGCATGGATGTTTGTGAGTGTCCCTTCATCAATTTCATCATATCATTACTCATCCTCATCTTCGCGAAATGTATAAAATAAACGTAAATACGTTGAAACGAATACCAGGTTCTTAAGAAATGAATCCTAGATGAATCTTTGCGTTTTGTATTCTCTTCTACAGGGAGTTTCCATGAAAAAGGAAAACTGAACATGGTGTGTTTTGGTTATATGTAGTTGCCTTTCTATTAAAACGCACCATTCATTATCATCGCTCCAATTAACGTGGGGAGATAAGAAAGCGGCAGAAAATACACAACATACATTACAGAAAGAGAAAAACTGACTTCTTGATTTATTTATGTGCCACTTTTGGCCAATTTCCGAAGATGGGGATGAGTGATGACATGATGAAATTAATCAATGGACCCCTGCCGTCGTAGCGCGATGTGCTAACCACTCTGCCACGTGGGCAGGCACTGACTTCTAGAGATTTTCTCCATTGCAGCATTGGAGACGAAGGGAACCCTCATGCAGAAAACGGAATTATACGCGGTCACGGGAAAATTGATTATCTTTAACAGCTTTCGCCTCCTTCACTTTTTGCGGTTGTTTCTTCTGGGGGCGAATTCCCGGGCGAAATAGCTTCATGGACTGTGACCTGATTTATCGCATTTTCCTCTTCGCTCCGCTGATTGGATGGAAGCGGTCCAATTCCTCCTGAAAGCAGCTCCCCCGCTCCACTACCATGCAGGCTTTTTGCTTGTTTACGAATTGCAAATATATGAGACACACACGTTCATGAAATTTACATGTGATGGTATTATAATGCATAAGCTAAAGATGCACATGTGACACCATAAAAATTACTCTTGTGTCAGAGAGGGACAGAGAGAGACAGAATGGAAAAGAGAGAAGAGGTTAGAGAGATAGAGAAACAGGCAAAGAAAGAAAGACCGAGAAAAAAAATATGAAGAAAGACAGAGAAAGGGAACGAAAGAGAGAAAGAAATGGAGAGAAAAAACGGGAGATAGAATGAGAAGGAAAGAGAGAAAAGAGAAAGAAAGGGAGAGAAAGAGAAATAACGAAAAAGGAAGAATAAGAGGGAGAAAGAAAGAAAGCGAGAAAAGAGAGATAACAGAAAAATAATGGAGAAAGAAAGAGAAAAGAGAAAAGAAAGATAGAAAGAGAAATAAAAACATGGAGGGAGAAACAAGGAAAGAGAAAGTTAGAGAAAAAGTGAGAAAAAGAAATAAAAAGAGGAAAAGAAAGAGGGACAGAAGGAAAGAGAGAAATATAAAAAACAAGGAAAAAAAGAGGGAGAAATGAAGCGAAAGAACGAAAGAGAGAAATAAAAAAAGAGGGAGAAAGTAAGAGAAAGAACGAAAGATAAATAAAAAACAGAGGGAGAATGAAAGAGATAGAAAGGTAGAGAGAGAAATACAGAAAAATAAAGAAAAGGAGGTAGATAGAAATAGAGAATGAAGGAAAGAGAGAAATCGAAAGAGAGAAAGGGAGATAAAAAGAGAAAGAGAAGAAAAGAGAACGAAAGGGAGAAATAAATAAAAAAGAGGGAGAAAGAGAGGAAGAGAATGAGAGATGAAAGAGAAAGAACGAGAGAGAGAGAAAGACACAGTGGAAAAGAAAGGGAAATTGAACAAGTTTTACTTTTCAAACCGTCCGACTCCGTGGCGGAGTGATTAGCACAATGCGCTTCACCATGGTCCTGGGTTCGAATCTTAACCTAGGCAAGGGTGTATTTTGCGAGCGTCTTTTCATCAGGGAAGTGAAAATAAGCCAATTCAATCTATCAATACTTTGCCTCATAATATAGGTTTAGGGTTTAAGTCTCAGTCACGTCATTTTTGTTGTCTGGCGTGTTGCCACTGTAACAATATTGACAGGAATCTTTTGTGTCTGTTGCTCTAGCCTTTAGGGAGTGGTGATTTTATAGAATTTGTTCTTTATTTTTTTGTAGCCTAGGCAGTTTATAATCCATGCACCAGTTAACAATTTATCAATTGGTATTATATACATGTATGCACATAATATTTACTCACAATTATTCCTTTCATAATAAATAGTTTCCAAATTTCATTACACTTTTACAGAATTATATTAGACTTATTAAGATATTTTGTAAGAATATAGATTACCGAGGATGAAGGTGAAGTCTGTAAACAAGGCAGTGTCAGTGGCGCTTGATGTCCACTCCTGTACAATTCCTGTAAAAATGGTTCTCTGTAAGTTTCATAAAGTTTGCATTGAAATATAATGTGGTTTGGAGTTGCAGTATATTCATTGCACAAACAAACTGGTGAAGTCACTAAATTCTTCTTGTACAGGTGAGCTATTCGAATAAGGTTTCTAAAGTTCAAATCACAAACCCTGAGACCTTCTGTAAACAAAACCACGTGCATACAGAAAGCATTGCAAACTCATAGAAGTAAAATAATCCACACGAAAATCCAGCGTTGTTACAGGATTCATTATGTAAGGTAAAACAATGGCCAATTTGTAGTATGGGATACGCTGCCGCAAATGACGTCTCACTTTAAACCCAATGCTCTTTCTTTTTTACTTATTGCTTGACCTTTATGGTTAACTCTTTGCACCAGTAATCATTTCCCATGAATTTGGCTTCTTTCTTGCATGTGAATTGAATATATTTTACTTGCATTTTTTTAGACAAAATGATATAACATGGTAATGTATATTTCTAAGGATGACATAGATAGGAGTGTATTTGAAATTTGTTTGTACATTTTATGTAAATTGTATCTTATTGTAAATAAAATATATAATGGGCATAAACAGCCATATGCATTGCTGTAAGTCCAATAAATATATTGATGATGATGATCAAAACAATACAAAGAAATTTCGTAAATTTATTGCGGTTGGAAACTTTAACAAGCATCCTAATAACGATTTTTGTTCTGCTAAATGTAGTGCACTTCGTAAAATAACTTGGTGACATGGCAAGGCAAGATAAGTGTGAACATTTTGTAGTAATATGCATTGTAACTTTCAATGAGCTTAGAGAATTGTGTACATAATGATATTTTATAACATTGATTATTTTCTAAAATTAATCATGTGAACAGCAAGAAAGTAGTGCAACTTAGTAATTTTGCCTGACTTATCCTTAGAAAAATAACATGCCGTGTTCTATGCGTGCAGGAAAGTCTCCGTGTTCTCCGAGCTTGTTTTCAAAACACCAGCAAGGACAGCCTTTGAAAAGGGGTGAGAAACAGATTCTACTCAATATTTATGTAACGTTCTGTCAGTGGTATCCTGGGAAACCAGTAAATTGCTACCTTCATTTGGTGCAAAGGTACATAAACCTTAATCTTAGAACTCAGCTAGCTTATCTACAGGGTAGGGTTCTTTGTAGACAACGAAACCAGACAGGATGCCTTCCAATGGAGACGTTTAAACGAATATATTATTTAAACACAGGATACATGGAGTAAGAATATTTACATGAGAAGCTACTTTCTTCTATAATTTTCTTGTTTACAGTCAATTTTCATCTCAATATGATTTTTTTTTATTATTTATTTTCTATATTTGAATATTCTTCTATCCTGACTTCCTTCGTTATGGACAGATCTGGATCTGGACTTCCTTCTTAATGGATGGTCTGGATCGGGACTTCCTTCTCAATATGGATGATCTGGATTTCCCTCGTTCTGGATCTGGACTTCCTTCTTAATATGGAGGATAAGGACTTCCTTCTCAATGGACGTTCTGGATCGGGACTTCCTTCTTATCTTCTTTGTGAACTTCCCTCTGGATTTCAATTTATTTATGTTTTGACTATTTAACAAATTCCTTTACCCTTTTCCAACTTTTCCCTTTAAGCTTTGGGAATAATACTAATATCCTCCCTTGGGGCTGCAATTGGAACGCGCCACCACTAACTAGGTACAACAGAGTGTATACTTGGTGCAGCCGATTGACATGCGCATCCAAGTAGGTGCTACAGTTAAACTGCGCAACCAAAAAGTGCTGTGGGGCGTCGATCGGAACGCGCTCGCCACTGATGTAAACAAAATTTCCGCTACGGGAATGGTAAATCAACCAAACAGATGCAATATCTGTTCAAAGACACAAACTTGTATCATTGCTTTGACTTCCTTAATTTTCCTATTAACTTACATGTGATCATTGATTTGATTTATAAGATATATATATTAATTTACTTCTTTCATATTTATTCTTTGTCTTCTTATAATATATTCTATTGTTTTTCATCTTTCCAATTTGCTTTGTTCTTATTTATAAAGTTATTCACATATATTATGCCAATTCTTAACCTTGCACGCCTGGTGCTGCCATCTCTATTCGTCTTTGGTAAACTATTCACATTACTTGGTCCTATTGGGTACGTAACAAAATGAAGTGGTTAAGTTCGTATCCCAGTGCAGTGGTGTGTCAGTGTCTGCAGTTTTAAGGGTTATGAAAGAGAGAATGACCGGGAGAGTAACAATGTATGCGGCTGCATATTCGTCTGATGTTTTGAGATCGGGTTCTCACATTCAGAGGCTCTTATATAAAATGAATAGGCGCGGCGAACTATGAGTGTAACAGCAGATGATTTCGGTCATGAATCAGCTGACGCGAAGTGATACATCGAATCGGTGAGACCGTTTGTTTACAGGTCTCAGGGTTGGTGATTTACACTATAAGTGTAAGTCCTCTTCCAGTAACATCGAACAGGGTGGAATTGTCCGCTCCTGCAATGATCCTTGCATTTTCTTCTTTTTTTTAAAGGAATACCCCTTCATTCACACTTTTCCTCAACATTCACACATATCAGGTTTTCTCATTTACGGACAACACAAACATCCATGTCCTAGCCGGGATTCGAACCCGGGACCCCTGGCATCGTAGCGCGCTGAGATAACCACTACGTCACGGAGGCCGACTTGTGTCTTGGATAGATTGAAGGTGACCATATTTATACGATTGTTTTCCTAAACCATGCAAGGGAATGTTAGGTTGGTACCTTCGCTGAAGGCCACGGATAACTATTATCGCTTTCTTGTAACTTATTTTCACCATTTCGCCGTCAAGACGAATCGAACACCGCAAATAAGCAACATTAATTAAAGCGCCGATGCAAGTGACCCTTTCAACACCTCCCATGTTAAGGAGCTGCACGTGCAAGCACAGATAAAGGATGCATCTTGTGAATCCAGACGACGAGGAATTGGATGAAAGAAGGAGTCGCAATTAATTTGCGCTTCCCCCGTTCCTGCTGATGAGGCAGCTCCCGAGAGGGCAATTTCATTCCCACTTCACACGCCGAATCATCAGTTCAAGCCCTTTCTCTTCTTCTTCGTCCTCTCTTTCTTCTTCTTCTTCTTCTTCTTCTTCCAGTACCCACGGGTTGGCGCTGTGTGCTGGAAAGGTAATCCTTAGAGATTTTCTACCGCGGATCGAACCGGCAAAGCATTCATTTAACTGCATGTTATTTCATTCGTTTTTGCTTTCTCTGAAGCAGAAAAATGTCGCCGTCTGTTCAACAGAATACTGAAAAATCTACCGCTATATCAGTTGCGTATTTTTTCATGTACCCACGTTTACCGCCGTGTGTAATCGCTCATTATATGTGATGAAAACTATTAAAATAAGCTTCTTTCCTTCGAAAAGGGCAATAGGGCATTCCGACATGTCAACCCTGAAGAAATGACGACTTATTGTTAAGGTTAGGTAAAACATTGAAGGAAAGAAATTAATCACTGAGAGATACTGGAATTAACATCCCTGTCCTAACACAGATTTCAATCGCTGTTTCTGCTTATGGCAAAGCGGTAATTGGAGATGTCTGCATAGTTTCGCCATATAACGGCGAATCACCCAGAGGTGTTGATGGCCTAAGCACCCCTTCACGCGTCCTGAGTGCAGAAGTGCATAGCGATCATTTATCGCTCGCTGAAGTTTATGGCACATCAAGGGAGCCGTTATGTCTTTACGGAGTTTTGGATTGCTCCTGTGGGAGCAGCCTTCCCGGTCTCTTCCCCCGAGCGATGATTTCCTTCCTTTCCTCTTGCGACAGTTCCTGGTCGCACTAATGGGGTGGCTGATAATCAGCGCCCTTGTAAACAGCTACCAAAGACAGGGCAGGCTTTGTTTCCCCCCAAGGACAGCTTCGTCTCCTCCACTCTCATTCCTATGCAGTTTCGTGCTCGTGGCAAGATTGGTTTCTGAAAATTCCCAAGTTCTCAATGCTTATAGCTTTCCATCAGGGTCGGCGCCAGAAAGATGCGAAGGGGTGCTTGCACACCACTTAATTTCCTTCCGCACCCCTTCTTCAAAACCAATGTTCAACCAAAGACACGCAAGCGCCTTGTACACGATCACATTAATCATGAGCAAGTTGTTGAATGGAACGCAATTGAAAGTCGTTGAACATCATTCCTACTGGAATGGTTTAAACTTGCTCATGTACACGATCAAAGAAATATTGGAGAAGTTCACATTTGACCAACAGGTGGCAGTGTGTACGGCATGAAAATAAATTAACAGAAAAGCGATTAGCCGTAGCAGAGATAATTTTATTTTTAAAGGAAGAAATAGGACATATTTGAAGCTCGAAAGAAGTGTGATGTTCATGTATTTTCTCGAGTCCTCTTTAGACCGATGCATTCCCTTTAACAATTTTGCTAGCATGAATGCTAAGTAAATGCTTCAAAAAAGCGGTACGATAGTACCACGAAAGCATTTCATGGAACATTACGGTTAGCTTTTGCGATTACAATGTATAATACTTACAGCATGAAAGGCACATCGAGTACATCACTATGGTGAGTGCACAGTGTTTACAATTGAAAAAACTTAAATATTCTTCCATACGTGTACAGTAAATGATATAAAGTAAGCATTTAATCAGCGCCATTCTTTTGTATCTAAAACTACTTAATACGAAACGTTATTCCTCTCGGTTGAATAGTTATCGGCTTTTAAAAATGTGAAGTGATACATTGTTTACATCTCACGCGACCGCCATTACATCCGCTAGAGGTCGCTTTTCGATAATAGATTTCAATAGCATGTGCTCTGATTGGTCGACAGTCAGGCTTGGATCGCGTTAATTACAACCATTCCTAAATAGGGAACTCTTGACGGAACCTTGAATCCAATCAGAAAAATGGCGTTGTCTGTGACGTCATTTCCTTTTAAGCTCTCAATCAGTGATGTGCGTCTACGCGTAAACAACGATAGTCTACATTCTACACGTAGACTATTTTATACACGTAGATTACGTAATCTATGTCAACAACATGGCGAAAGGTGATAACTTAGCAAAGGGCACCATGGAATTAAAAGAAAATTATACTGCGTATCAGTTGCTGATGTGTGAGGAGAACTTTTCATACTCTTGCTTCCAAATTTGAACAATTTCTCACCTAGGAAGAGACCTAATATAGGAAATATTCTAGTGTTTTATGGGAAAAAGACCGCTCTTGCCTCACGAATGCCATCTGTTGTTGTTTTTTACATACTATTTATCTTCTTCCATAGTTGATAATAGAAGAGAAGAGAAATTTTGTTGTAAATAGGATTCTTTCCATTTCGTTAGGAACCAGTACAGTTGAAAATTTCACTTTGCTTTCATGAAACTCTTAAAAATTAATTTTAATGCACGTTAGATTGTCTACGTAGTCTATGTAAACTACAACCCAATGTAATCTACGCGTAGATTACGTGTAGACAACGCATGTAGACGTAAACTTATAGTCTACGGCACATCACTGCTCTCAATTCAAAGACTTGTTCCTGATTTATTTGATCGTGTACAAGGCGAAGTCTTACAATGTCATATTATGTCCTGTCGTCATATATTGAACGTTGAATGTTAGGTATTGAAATGAGAGCATTTATCCTACTTTGAAAGGGAAGCCACATATACTTATCTATGCTGGCGACAGTCTCTATAAATATCAGCTGCCATTATTTCTCTTCCGTCAGCATTGTTGTTGTGAATTGTTTCTTCAAGTAGTATGTTTGTGTTTGAGTTTCGCTTTAAGTCCACTTTTATGCACAGATAGGCTAATTGGGACTTGGCCTACAGTTTAAAGTGGGATCCGAACCACTTTATGACTCCGGGTATGGAACCCTGTATTATGTACATTATACATATGGCAAGAGGGGTAGCAAGACGTGCTACGATGCCAGGGGTCCCCGAGTTCGAATCCTAGCCTGCGCATGGGTGTTCTCAATTTTATCATATCATCACTCATCCTCATCGTCGCGATTAGCCAAAGTCGCAGGAAAGTGATGATAAATTAAATCAATTCAAATATTCAGTTTCATTGGCATATTATGATAGATGCCAACTAAAAGTTGATGTAATGGCTAAAGGTTAAATGCGTGTTTCATGTTTTCTCTATATTCAACATCGCACCCCCTAAATTTCATATCGCACCCCCTCAGCACTCCTAGATGATGAATCCTGGTGCCGGAACTGCTTTCCAGTTTCCATGAAAAGAAAACGACAGTTCCTCAAAATAATCAGATGTGGCGTAACTCCTTTCAAGATAGTTTTTTAAAAGAAGGCATATTTAGATAGCTTAATACTATGTATAGCTATTGCAGCCCAAACACAGTGGTGCCTCTATGAGCAAGAATTTGAAACTCAGGAAATACTTACTTAATATTCCACACTTAGTAGTAAAAATTTTAAATATTAAGAATGTACAGCGTGTTGTGTTCAAACCTCCCACATGTCAATTCATCATTGCTAAAGGGTTATGAAACATAATGGATGCAAGTGGTACTAGACGAAAGAAAAACTCAAAGAATTTTATTGCATGACCTCGAAGTTCACCGTTCTCTCACTATGCAGCGCCACAATCGCATAAAGCACAATGGCGACGCCGCAGCAGCACGCACAATCTATATTCTGTTATGCAAAGACCAAACCAATCATTACAGTGCAAGGAAATTACCGGGAAGAATATGGAAGTGAAGCACCTGATGGGAAAATCATTAAGGCATGGTGCGCGAAGCTTTTGGCTTCATTTGTACCCTTGCAAGGTGCAAATTGTTCAACAATTGAAGCCACAACGACAGAAATTCGCTATTGAAATGCTGTATCGTATGGACAGGGATCTTAAACTTCTTGGAAACGTTGTTTTCAGACGAGGCCGCATTCCATCTGTCAGGGTTGTGCTTCACCTCCTTATTCTCTCCGGTAATTTCTTTGCACTGTAATGATTGATTTGGTCTCTGCATACCAGAATACCGATTGTGCGCGCTGCATAGTGAGAGAACGGTGAACTTCGAGGTCATGCAATAAAATTCTTTGAAATGTGGGAGGTTTGAACGCAACACGCATTGCAATGTACTATGTTCTTATTTTGATATTTGGAAAGGAGAGAAAAAAATAAAAACAAACGTGTGGATAATTCATACACGATACAGACCAAGTAAGAACAATAATTGAAATCATTTCGCAATTACTTTTAAAGCTACTGCTGCGTTGCCTACGATAGAATTTAAGGTACTTACAAAGGACCCACTTTCTACGTCAGTACTCGACCACATTTCCCGCCTATATGAGAAATCTGGACCAGATTTTCTTCATAAATTTGCAGGAGGAAGTTCTGTCTTCAATATACAGTAAAACCTCGTTAATCCGGACCGCGATAAGCCAGACTTCGCTTAATCCGGACAGACAATAGTAAAAAAAAAAAAGGCAGAATGCAAAGTTTTAAATGTGGCTAGAAGTCAACAAGAGAACGTCCGAAAGAAAAGGCAGTCAACCACTGATGAAATTCTGTTTCCCACAGACACTGTACTGTACTGTATAGTGTATTTAGGCCTATGCCCTTTAAATACACCATAATAAACGTGTGTTGTTGCTACTATTCTTTTAGGTTATTTAAGTTAATCCGGACTTTCGTTAAACCGGTCAACTTATCCCCCCATTAGCCAGGATTAACGAGGTTTTACTGTATTGATATTTCTTACAGTTACTCTTAGGCGATTCTCCAGTCCTGTGACTTTTAAGTGAGTAAAGATTGAGTTCTGTGGGCTTGCTCTTTCCGGAGTTATGTTAGAAATACCGCAATTTTGAAAATAAATAAGATGGAATAATCATGGGGCTACAATATCCAGTGTTTCATTCATCGTCATTGACAAATTTCCAGTACGTTGCGTAGCCACGTCATTCACTTTTCCTTCGCTGAAAATCAACGAGCCCCGGAGGACAGTTGGTTGTTCCGTTGTTTGAGTGTCAATTAGTCCATGTTAGAGAGGCTATCATAAATCGATTAACATCCGTTGCACATGAAACAAAGGGAAACAAGAGGAAATAGATTCAGCTTTTCGTTTATCCAATCAGCCATTGTTGAAGTCCATTCATCTGTTCATTGTTGTCCATTTTTGGAACTCATTAGGCGTTCTCTGAGCTTTTGTGTCGGCTTTCATTTAGCCAATTAGGCGGAAGTGCTCTTCATGGTGTCCTGCCACTCTGTTTTCAAAACTGTTGAGGATTATGCCGGTCTGCATTAGTTATGAAACTGCAGTGCGCCATGAATTGTTGTTTTAAAATAACAGCGCGTTACGTCCTCGAAAATGCAAGCAATCATAGTAATACAGTAAAACTTCTCCTAACGGACAACTCTGAATAGCGGACACCTCTAAATTACGGACATTTTTAAATTCCACGGCAGAAAACCATGGGGTTTAATGGCAATCTTACTTCTCAATAACGGACATTCTTAATAACGGACGCGGACACAAACAAACTACCTCCCAAATAAAACTTCTTAATAACGGACAGCCTGAAAGAAAACGGTGCGCAATTCCTGGAATTCGACACAACAATGGCCAGTATTTCGAACTAGCGCGCATTTTTTTATGTTTCACAACAATGGCCAGTATTTCGAACCAGCTCGCATTGTTTCATGGTATCTCGGCCTTTTTACCTCGGATTTGAAAACTACACGGTCGAGATCAAATTCACATTTATATGAAATAAAGAAATTAGTTTCAAATTTTACATGATAAAATATGAAAAGTTCAAGTTTAAATTTTTCTATGTTGCAAAATTAGTAGCACAAATAAGTATTCACTTTTGAGTACTTAAGGAAAATTACCAAGATCGAGTATTAATGCACTATATATTTAAACAAAATTAAACAACTGAGTTTAACAAGTTCTTACATAAATTCAGTACACGTTTTATATATATATATGTGTATATATTGAAGCATAAATATTGTTTTGCATTAACCTGTTTGCATTTTACAGGTTTATCTTCAAGTTTGTCACATTAAGTCATTTATTATCAAGATTAATTATTTCCGATCTTGCGTATATTTTACGATGAAAATCGGCACGAAACGCTCGATTATGAACAACGGAAACCAAGACGAATTATGTAAATTTATACGTTCAATACACATTTCCACATTCAGATTATTCACTTTACGTACATTTTCAAACTAGGCCTTTCATTTATGTAGCTACATATTATTTTCCACAATACTTATCTGTGAGCTCATTATGAAGATAAGATGGCTGCCATTTTAACGTCCTATGGATCGATCACATTTAATGTCCTTTTTCACTTATTATATTCTTCACAACTTTTTTTTGAAGTTTTTTAAAAAGCGTTACTGCTCCTTTGGTAACATATTTGTCATCTTTCCTGGACAAATCATGTTGATTTACATGAAATAATTCCAAATTAAGTCCTCTAAATATCTAGCGACTTCATTTCCCGTCGAGGTTGATCTTTTAGATGAAGCAGTGTATCCGAACTCACACTGTTACAACTTTTTTCACAGTATACAAACTTGCAAATACTTTTCAAGTGACAAATTCAGAATTGTACAGTTATTATACATTAAAATGTTTGTAAAATAAATTAGTTACAATAAAATAGATATTACAATATTCTAACACATGTTTACGTATTTTATTTTCACCTTTTTCAGTTATTTTAAGTTTTACAATTTTGGTGGGAAAAAGGTTATTTACGCTCAACTTAGATTTTTCCCTTTATTTGAGTTGGCTATGCTTCCAAGTTTAGGATTACTTCACAGCTTTTGGATTACTCTACAAGGCGCTTCTTTACAGCAAATCGTAAGTTTAATGTCGAAAATCAACCAAAATTATATTAAATGGTTTGTACATGTTAGTAATATGTTTTAAATACATGTTTGTGCCCAAATACTTATGAAAGAGCAAATAAAAGCTGTTGAAACCAAACATATGTGCGATTATGCATAAATTGGCAATTATCGGTAATCATATCATTGATCACAAACCAAATTACATCGCTAAATTATAAAAATATTGTAAATACGTGAAGTTTGGATATGTACTTAAATAAGAACAAAGCCAAAGTGATGCAAATTAATTTTGTACAAATACAAATCACCAAATACGACCTCAAATCGTAAATTTCAAGTAATAAAATTATTTTATTTTTCACATTATGATGGTACTCATTCTGATACCGTCATACTGGCGCCCAATGGGCTTACCCACGCCAAACTATCATTTACAATTTTCTAAACTTGTAACATCACATGAGATCAAAATATGATCTGTTATTACCAAGAAAACAAAAATTGATAAAAGAACATAGTAACAATAAATTTCTTTCTAAATCATGAAGTGATAATGAACTTCTATAGCATATCATACATTTTGTGTCAAAATTATAGACCAGAGAAAATATTAACTTGTATATTAAGAAATTTCCAGCTCATAATTTCTATGAGAGTGACCTACATAAATTGTATAACAATATTCAAGTTGAATAAATGTAAATAACAAAATTGAATAACTTGTATATTAAGAAACTTTAACATGTTTCTGAGCTGAACCATTATTTATGTGATATAACGTTATATTAACATACACAAAAAATGAAGTTCAAACTTCGAAGTAATGGTGAAGTTCAATAGCATATCGAGTATTAAGTGTCAAATGACAAACAAAAGCAAAGATTAGTACATTAACACATTCGTAGCTACATCATCACTAGTAGTGTGAGCTACAAAAAATTATACATCAACACTTTAGTTAAATGAATACAAAACATAAAATTATTACAATCCATCGTTTATATGTGAGAATACCCACAAACTTCACCACTCATAATATGGCTACAGCACAAAATTATTACTAATCTTCACCATACAAGATAGATGATTATTGTTCATTACATATTAACAAACAAGAAATACCTATTAGTTCTATACTGTTCTGAATTAAAGCTTGTTGAGAGGAACTTCACTCTGCTGTGGACGTGAGAAAACTTTCGATTGAAACTTAAATCAGTATTTTGGAGTATACTTAATGTCAACACTGCATAAACTGCTATCTCAAGTAGCATGACCATTTTTCAGATGCGAATGTTACTTATTTGAGCAATCAACACACCAAAAAGCCAGGTACTATTTAGTATGCGAAACAATTCATGAAGTCAATCTTAACGTTCCAGTACTACCCATCTGCCCAGTACAAATAATGTCTAATTATTCACCTAATCTAACCATACAAAAAGAAACCGCTTGAGTGAGATTTCAACTTGTGATGAAAATGTACCATCCAATATCCTATGCTAATAAAATTATACACTTTTCATATTAAGTTTTTTGTCAATCTTCGCCACTTATAATAAAATGGTTACTGCTCAATAATATTGACAAAAAATATTAATAACATTTTCATATTCAGTTTCTTGAGTGGCACTATAGGACTTACTTATTGCCTTTCACGTGAACCTACCCCAAGTTTTCATGCTCTATGGCATATCAGCATGTGCAACAAGCTTGAATCAACTCTTGGATCTCTTTGCTTATCTTTTGCAACATGTTGTGAGTATTTGATTCAGCTTATGAAATCAAATTACTCAAAATAATTCACATTAAAATTAGCATTTGGATGTTTTGGTACCAATCCCTAGGTGTTATTGACTAAAACTTGATTAATTTGTACTTTAGACAAATAAGCGAGATGTTATGGGTTAATACAGTTCAATTAACGACTGTTTCTAGAGTGTGACATTGATGCATTTAATCGTTATGTATTTATAATTAAGTATCCCACAGTCCATGAGGTAAATCCTAACAACGAAATGTAATTATTACTATAATAAAATATATTTAAAGTACGACCATTTATAGGCCAAGCATAAAAAAAAATGAATAACTATAAGAGTTACTTAACACATTAATATTTTTTATAGGAGTTGTACTACCAATTTTAGGCCAACCTCATTAATGGTAAGTTTGTTTCATGAACAAACTGTGCACACATCTGTAATGACAGATGAACAAATATCACTTTTTTCTTGCATTGTTTGATCAAGTATATTTTGCACCACATCTTTATGTGTGCTACTTGCATTTTGCAAAATGTTCAACCAAGAAATTTTCTTGTCTTTGGAACATTTCCACAATTTTACATGTTCAATAGCAATGTTTTCCTGAAGAATCCCATCACTGCAACGTAAAGCAGATATACGAGATTCACCAATGTTTTTTATACATAAATATGGGCCTTCATACAGAAAACAATATTTTTTAATTGGATTATCATCCATATCTCTTTGTCTATTTCTAATAAAAACAAGATTTCCAGAAGAAATTGATATTTTATCTTGATGTTTACTATTTAATTTGCTTAACTTATTAGATCTAGCTGCATGACTTTTAATTTGAGCCATAAGCAGTTTGTCATTCCATGACTGATGTGTACCATCATCAAATATGACATTTCCTATTTGTAGGTTAGGTTCCTTATTTAATCTTAACTCTATCGGAGCGAAATCAGTTTGTGAGGAGATAGTATTGTTTAACCAATGCAAAGCCATGGATACTTGCTGGGGCCATTTAGCATGGTTATCGATGCACAATACTCTCATTACACGGTTAAGTTCCGAATGATACCGTTCAACCATGTTGGATGAAGGATGGTAAGGTGGAGTAAACATAAGTTTGACACCATATTCTTTCATTTTGGTATTAAAAAGACATGAACGAAACTGTGGTCCATTATCCGAAATTATTTTTTCTGGAATACCCAGATGTACAAAATATACTTGGCACAATTTATTCAGCACCGTAACAGCGTTGCTGTTGGTCACTGGATATGCCACTAAATACCTGGATGCTGCATCCAATATTGTAAATAAGAAACGTTCACGTTTAGGACCCATGGTGAATGGACCTTGTAAATCAATGAACAATATTTTCCCAGGCTTGTCGGTAATGTGTACTTTGGCTAAATGTTTAGACGGATGCTTGTTCGGTTTAGTACGAATGCATAAATCACAGTCTGCTACATATTGTTGTACATCTTTCTTCATACCTTTCCATTGGAAGTATCTATATATTTGAGAAAGTGTACGACTAGCACCAAAGTGTCCCGATAAGTCATGAAATTTATTCAAAATTGAACCAACTAATGTAATTGGAACACAAATTCTAACTTTTTGCACGTTGTGAAAGTCTCTAACACACAAAATATTGTCTCTTAGAAGATAACGTTCATTCCAAGTCCTGCTTCTTGGATTATCATTAAGAATTGAAGCGTGCAAAATATATTGCCTAATTTCCTTCAATTCATCATCTTTTTCTTGGGCTACAATCAAATCATCTATATTAATGAAAGATTCTAATATTTCCTTAAACTGCAAAGAATTTACATGATACAAGAGGCCTTCTTGCATCGGGAATGTTCTACTCAGAACATCAGCAATTATATTTTCCGACCCTTTACAGTATTGTACTTGGAATGAATACTGTTGTAATTGTACAAACCAACGAGTTAAACGTGCATTCCATGTGTGCGCCGTTTCTAACCAGGTAAGTGCCTTATGGTCAGTTATGATAATAAAATGTCTGCCTTTTAACAGTGAACAGAACTTATCAATAGTAAACAATATTGCTAAAACCTCCAATTCTGTAGAAGTGTATGATTTTTCATAACTTCTGAGCAATCTACTTACGAAACCGAGAGGTTTAATGTTATCATCAATCAGCTGATAGCAGTATCCTGCAACACCTATTATTGATGCATCAGTTTGTACATAAAAAGTGTGTGAAAAGTTAGGAAAAGATAAAAGTACTTGTTCACTAACTTTATCTTTTAGTGTTTTAAAAGCTGTAGAAGCTTGATCATTCCATTGCCATTTCTTACCAGCCTTCAACAAGTCATACATAGGTTGTGCTATGATGGCATAATTTTTTATGTATTTACTCAACCAATTAAAACAACCTAGGATTTTTTGCAGTTGCTTAACCGAATTTGGCACAGGCAAATTTACAATGGAATCTACATACTTAGGATCTTTCTTATACCCCTGCGAAGTAATAATGTGACCCAAAAATTTAATTTCTGATCTACAAAACTCACATTTTTCAAGTTTCAACGTCATGCCTGCCTGCTTCAATTTTTCAAGAACTGTTCTTACATGTTTTATGTGAGATGTAAAATCCTGAGATTTTATGATAACATCGTCAACATAAACTACCACGAAATCTCTACAGTCCTTAAGCACACGATTCAACGCATCGACGAATACAGCTGTACCATTTACTGAACCAAATACAACTCTTTTAAAATGATATAAGATACCTTCGAACATAAACGCAGTATATTTTCTGCTGTCAGGATGTAGATTTATTTGCCAGAAAGCATTCAATAAATCCACCGAAGTGAAGTATTTACAATTTTGGAACTCTACCAATAATTCTTGTATCTTTATGGGATGCACTTGAATAAGCTTAACATGCTGGTTTACTCTTTTGAGGTCTACACATAAGCGGATACCTCCCCCAGATTTAGGAACTACTAAAAGTGGAGACAGATATTCTGAATTAGACAACTCAATAACATCCCAATCAAGCATGATTTTTATTTGTTCACGCACTTGGTCCCTATAAGCAAAAGGTATAGGATAATTTCTGCCTACTATAGGTAGATCTGTATCTAAAACCATTTTGTGAACGTAATCGTTACACAAACCAGGTTTATTAGAAAATATTTCTTGAAATTCAAGTAATAACTCTACGAACAAAGTTTTTTGTTCGTTTGTAAGCGAATCAGCCTTATTCATGTACTCTTCAAAATTATGCAGGTTGAACTTGGACTTATCCTCCAAGCCATCATAATTACTGACATGAGAACACTCAAAATAAGACAAATTATTGCTATCTTCAATTATTGGCATGAAGCGCGCGTAAGTGCGTTCTTCATCGGAGCCACATGTTATTGTTTGATCTTTAAAATTTAATGATGCTTGAAGTGCATATAACACATCTAATCCCAAAATGATATCCACTTGTAAATTGTGAACCACCAAAAACTGAACGTAACATTGTAAATTACTTATTTGAATGATCAGTTTAACCATACCTAATACTTTGGTCTTCTTATTACCAGAAAAATCCACCAATCTCACATTATCCGCAGGTGTGAGCCTGGGTCTACTGGCCTTAATATTAATTTCTTTCCAAACAGTATTAGAAAGCAGACTAATTTCTGCGCCAGTGTCGCAGAGAGCAGCATAAAATTTATCAAAAATTAAAACTTTTAATTTTGCAGTAAGAGTGTTACTGCCGAGAGCATTAATTGGTGTTGGAATTTCTTTTGATTCATATTCATCACTGTTATGAAATTCTTCCCATTTCCCTAGATTAATGTTATCAGTAGTGGGATTATTAACTTGACCTTCATCACCCACTTTAAAACAAAGGTCGCTCGTTAGTTTTTCTGCAAAGCTGAAACGTTATCCTCATCGGGATAACTTTCAATGCTGTTTGCATCCCTAAAATGATTAACATTGACATTGTGCACAGTAGCTTGCACTTTTAGTTCTTTACTCGCTTTATCACTTGATGTGTAAGGTGTACCACCAATACCCATACTATACAAAAATTGTTTAACCTTAGTCATGCCCGCATAATTCCAATGTATCATATCTACTCTACCCCTGGAAGGGTGACCAAGGAATTTTTGATACAAAGAGTTATCTATGCGGTCATTCTCCAAGAAGAATAAAGGTGCTATATTGTATACTTTTACTTTAGAATCATTGTGTAAAGACATCAAATATAGATTGAAATTATTCCATGTCTGCCACAAATGTTCATTAGGAGATGACATATATTTAGGAAGAGGTGGCAAACATAGTATCGTAATTTCAGCACATCTAGATTTCAATGCATTCAAAAGTTTACTGAAGGATAACTGCATTTGTTCAAAGCTACGTTTCCTAATTAAATCATTGGTACCTATCATGACCAATATTTTGTCTGAGATTTTCTTAGCATTTGATACACGCCTATGCAGATCATCAATAGTTTGTCCTGAGACACACAAACCTATGAATCTGGAAGCAGATTCATTCATATTCCATTTGTAACCCAAAATACTGTTGGCATACCTAACTAACATACTGTCACCAAGTAGTTGATGATCTCCTAACTTAGGAATCAACTCATCTAAATCACAATGATGATTATTATTCATTTCACTTGATTGAGCATTATATTGAGCTTTGGGAAAAGGAGGATTTTCAACCGCTTTGATGCTCAAGACACCTCCTGTATCAGGAGCATCTAAGAGTTTTCCTGCCTCGAGCCCAAATTCACATTTCTAGAAATCTGATCATTTCTTACCCATGTCCTACCATTAGCATAGGATTTACGAGCAGATCCAACCTCATTATTAGACCTTAAGTTTCTTAACCCATTTCTGTTAGACATACTTCGGTCATTTTGCTCCTTAAACATGGACACATTAGCTACCTTCGATTTGTTCTTTTGGTTACCATAAGTTTTACTAGAATCCATATACCTAGTTGAATTATTTTTTAAAGATTGAAAATTTTCTATGGCCTGCAAAGTTTGTCTCAGTGTGTGAATATTATTCACCACCAAGTGTTCACTTATTTTATAAGGTAACAACGAAGATAACTGAGCAATAAGATGTGCTTAGTGAGCATGTGGTTGTATGGATTTCAATTTTTTGTAATTCTTATTCGCAAACTGCAATAAGTTCTCCTTGCTGTCTTTGTCATAAGGTGAATTTAGAACTTTAGTTAAATTTACAGATTTCCACCTATCGTTTTGATAATGGGATAAGAAATCTGTCTTAAACTCAGCATAAGACTTAAACTTTAATTTATTTTCAACGTACCAGGTACGTGCACAATCAGTGAGTAATTTAGGTAAATAACTCATATATTCACTCTCATGAATATTATAAATTTCCAAGTTTTCCTCTACCTTTTCTAAAAATTCAGATGGTATAATGTCTACGGAAACACCATCAAAATGAGGGAAGTGCCTCAAATCTTGTGGTTTAATTATTGGCTTATACCTAACCTTTGATGTACCTCTCGACGGATCAACTTCCGAATGTTTAACATTTGGAACATTTGTCGGAGGAGTTATCTGAGGAGTATTGCTTACATTCTGTCCAACCCTACTAGTTAACCTGTCACGTTTTAGCTTATTTCTCTTATTAGCTAGTCTAGTATTACAATACGGACCATCATCTACGCATGTACTATCATGAACTGAGTTGACCTCACAATCAGTTTCCGAATCAGAAATTGCACCCGAAAGGTGTCTACATTTATTGTAGTCATGCGGAACGTAACCAACACTAGGTCTACTTACACCTTCATGGCTTTCATGATTTAAATCAACCTGTCTGGCATCAAGCTCATGAAAATCACCCTGCATTGAATTCACCTTTACATTCTTTGATGTCGTATTTTTTCTGACTGTAACTGGAGTCATTACATTATTGACCATGGTTGTTAGACTAGACTCGATCAGTGACATAGCCTTTCTAATGTTAACATTGAAACAAGTAACTGCCCCATCATTCAACATGTCACTATTTGGAACTACCTTAACATATTGTACATTACTCTCATCTTCACTACGATTATTAACATTGGGTGGAATTTTGGATGACAGATTGACATGACTTCTGTCATCGGATTCGTAATCAAGATCACTCTTATCCAGCTGATCCCCCCTATCTATCTTATTCACCAATGGTTTATTGAACTGTAATTGATCTAGTGCAGTAAGTACCTGCCCTAAATCCTTCCTAACTGTACACAGTGACATATCATTCTCTTCACAAGTTCTAAAGCATCTATCAAGCTTTGTGTTAAATTGCCTTGACAGATCTTCTATTACACTCTCGATTTTGTTATCGACATCCTCTGCTAACGATACTAATTCTACTTTCATTTTCATGTCCAGAGCATGCAAATCTTTCTCTACTTTCTCATACCTAAGCATACATTCATTTCTAAATTGACCTATATCCATTTTAAGATCTTTATACTCCTTGGTATGATCCTTATTTGCTTCGGTTAATTCATGCAAAGCTGTGTCTACCTTTTTATTTTGTTCTGCTTGCACTTGCAAAGCAGTGTCAATTTTGGTATTATGTACCTGCAAAGCAGTGTCTAGTTTACTACTATGTATCTGCAAAGCAGTGTCTAGTTTGGTATTATGTTCTGCTTGCTCTTGCAAAGCAGTCTTAATATCACTATTTTGTGCATTTATTAACCCTACTATGTCCGCAAGTGTGAAATTTCCCTCAACAGCTTGTGTCATTGTTAAGATATGAAAACAGACTTACTAGTTAAACACAAAATTACACAAATTAATTATTATACTTCCTCCTATCACTTAAGAGACATAAATGAGTCTCACTAATCTAGTATCATCAAGTTCAAATATCGACTTTGAAAATACCTTAATAAGCACAAAAATAAGTTTGTTATTTCAATAATGACTGAGACTAAAGATGAGTCTCATATATCTAGTATCTCGGCCTTTTTACCTCGGATTTGAAAACTACACGGTCGAGATCAAATTCACATTTATATGAAATAAAGAAATTAGTTTCAAATTTTACATGATAAAATATGAAAAGTTCAAGTTTAAATTTTTCTATGTTGCAAAATTTAAGGAAAATTACCAAGATCGAGTATTAATGCACTATATATTTAAACAAAAATTAAACAACTGAGTTTAACAAGTTCTTACATAAATTCAGTACACGTTTTTTATATATATATGTGTATATATTGAAGCATAAATATTGTTTTGCATTAACCTGTTTGCACATTAAGTCATTTATTATCAAGATTAATTATTTCCGATCTTGCGTATATTTTACGATGAAAATCGGCACGAAACGCTCGATTATGAACAACGGAAACCAAGACGAATTATGTAAATTTATACGTTCAATACACTTTCCACATTCAGATTATTCACTTTACGTACATTTTCAAACTAGGCCTTTCATTTATGTAGCTACATATTATTTTCCACAATACTTATCTGTGAGCTCATTATGAAGATAAGATGGCTGCCATTTTAACGTCCTATGGATCGATCACATTTAATGTCCTTTTTCACTTATTATATTCTTCACAACTTTTTTTTGAAGTTTTTTAAAAAGCGTTACTGCTCCTTTGGTAACATATTTGTCATCTTTCCTGGACAAATCATGTTGATTTACATGAAATAATTCCAAATTAAGTCCTCTAAATATCTAGCGACTTCATTTCCCGTCGAGGTTGATCTTTTAGATGAAGCAGTGTATCCGAACTCACAATGTTACAACTTTTTTCACAGTATACAAACTTGCAAATACTTTTCAAGTGACAAATTCAGAATTGTACAGTTATTATACATTAAAATGTTTGTAAAATAAATTAGTTACAATAAAATAGATATTACAATATTCTAACACATGTTTACGTATTTTATTTTCACCTTTTTCAGTTATTTTAAGTTTTACAATTTTGGTGGGAAAAGGGTTATTTACGCTCAACTTAGATTTTTCCCTTTATTTGAGTTGGCTATGCTTCCAAGTTTAGGATTACTTCACAGCTTTTGGATTACTCTACAAGGCGCTTCTTTACAGCAAATCGTAAGTTTAATGTCGAAAATCAACCAAAATTATATTAAATGGTTTGTACATGTTAGTAATATGTTTTAAATACATGTTTGTGCCCAAATACTTATGAAAGAGCAAATAAAAGCTGTTGAAACCAAACATATGTGCGATTATGCATAAATTGGCAATTATCGGTAATCATATCATTGATCACAAACCAAATTACATCGCTAAATTATAAAAATATTGTAAATACGTGAAGTTTGGATATGTACTTAAATAAGAACAAAGCCAAAGTGATGCAAATTAATTTTGTACAAATACAAATCACCAAATACGACCTCAAATCGTAAATTTGAAGTAATAAAATTATTTTATTTTTCACATTATGATGGTACTCATTCTGATACCGTCATAATGTTACACAACAATGGCCAGTATTTCGAATTAGCGCGCATGTTTTCATGTTTCACAACAATGGCCAGTATTTCGAACTAGCGCGCATTGTTTCATGTTACACAACAATGGCCAGTATTTCGAACTAGCGCGCATTGTTTCATGTTTCACGGAACGTATTTCTTTTTAAAGTCAGACAGTAGAGGAGTATTCTAAATGTAACGTATAGTACATTGTGTGGTAGGTGTACAGCACACACTGACTGCCTGCGATTTCTCTCTATGGGGTACCTCAAGAGCTGAGTTATTTTTAACAGATATCCCTAACTTAGAGACCCTGAAGAGAATTAGGGAAGAAGTCCAGCAAATTCCACCCTCAATGCTGGTGTCTGTAATGGATAATTTTGTTCGTCGACTGCGTGAGTGTACAAGACGGAATGATGGCTATTTGCCTGATGTGATTTTCAAAAATAATACTGAGTAAACAGTGTTGTGTGATTATTTTACAAATGCATTACATTATCTATCAATTACCACTATCTTGCTTTATATTAGCTGTATTGTGAAAATACACTCATTGACAAAAAAAATTAAGCACCCAGAAGGAAAAGTCCAATTTGAACGTCATTTTGTACACGTATGCACCTTCGATATGTATGTAAATGATTAGAGTTGAAAGGATTTGTAACGTCTAGAACGGCCAGCAGAGTGCAATAGTGTTATCAGACCTGATAGAGTTCATAAGGCGTGTGTGGAGCGTCATACAGTCAGTCAACACCACGAGAGAAGGTGATCAACACAGAGAATGGCTTGTAGATGCATCAGACAGCGTTACCAGCACTTGACAGAGTTCGAAAGGGGGCGTATTGGGTGTCTGCATGAAGCCGATTGGTTGAATCGTGTAATTACCAGTTATCTTGGACATTCAGATGTTGCGACCAATGGATACTTGAGGTCACCTACAGACGAAGTGAAGATTCCGGTCGACCAAGTCTGGCCACACCAAGGGAGGATGGCAGTATTGTGCGCCAAGCATTTTGCAAGCCTATCACATCTGCTATCCGGACACACGTACAGGACTCTTTGCAACACCCCGTGTCATCCCGCACCATTGGCCGTAGAGTTCACCGTCCCATGCGGAGGCTGCCGTTAACACCAGAACGCAAACGGCTGCGTTTGGAGTATTGGAACCAGGAGGCATGGACTGCTGACGACTTGCGTCATGTTCAGCGATGAATCTCAGTTCTACATTACCACGGATGACCACCGTGTGCGAGTATGGTGGCACCGAGGGGAGAGGACACACATCCTGCCAATGTTGTGGAGAGGCACAACGCCATTACCCCATCATGGTGTGGGGAACCATTGGGTATGACTTCAGACCACCTCTGGCAGTGGTTCTAGGGATTCAGACGGCACAGCGCTACATCACGGACATCCTACATCCTTATATGGTACCCCTCTTGAGACAGCATCCTGGCAAAGTAAACAAAAAGGTAAAATGATCCCCTGTGCTAAGCACCACGCCGTGAAGGCATATAGGGGGTCGTGGGTAACGCCCCACACTTTCTCGATCCAGATGTGATCAGCATCCTACTACCCAGGTCATTCGACGCTGGGTGGGCGCCGGGGCCGCTTCCGAAGTTAGAAAAGTTCCCGGATTTGAAACCGGCCGGGGATCGAACCCGGGACCTTTAGCATGGTAGTCAGACGCGTTACCGACTGAGCTACCGCAGCCACCAGCATCCTGGTACAGTCTTTCAAAACGACAACGCTCGTCCGCACACGGTACATGTGTCTATGGACTGCCTGCATCATGTTGAGGTACTCCCGTGTCCAGCAAGATCCCCTGATCTGTCCCCGATAGAGCATGTAAGGGATCAGCTCGGACGTCAACTCCAACCCAGTACCGATTTGCAGGATATCGAGGGGCAGTTACAACGGCTGTGGGCCGACTTGCCCCGGGAGAGGATAAAAGGCTCTGCGACTCCTTTCCAAATCGAATCGGCGCATATATGAAGGCCCGAGGGGGTGCCACATCCTACTGACTGGGGTCAGCAGTACGCCCTTAGTGCACACTCTGTTGTCCGTTTGATCTGATTCTGTAATCATTGCAATACAGTCACATAACCTGTCAACAGGTGCATTTCATTTCTACCATTCCCTCTAGGTGCTTCATTTCTTTTGTCAATGAGTGTATATTAAAGTGTGTGTATTGCCGGACCCTTTATTTTATGTTGTTGTTGATATTGCTTTCGGGAATTGGCAGTTGGTATATTGTTAATAACTTTAATTTAATACTGCTAATAACTCCAAAAATGAAAAACTTTGAAAACGAATACTTAGAAGGCCTCACTGTTTATACTGTGTATCGAAGAGTTATTCTGGGCTTTTTCTGCGAAAACATTCCGAAGTGCCACACTGGTCACTAGAACGTCTGCGCAACACTTGAATTAGCGTCAGGATGGTGGTTTTGAAGCTATATCTTCACATATTTCTGAGGCTTAAACAGATTCAACTGGTGATTCTTATAGCCCCAATACCACTGACTCATTGACATAAATGTTCTCCATGAAGGAAGCCCCGGAGGCAGAAAATGCCCCCATGAAATCGTCCCCAAAGGCCAAGAAAATTAAGAAATCGCTCAATTAACCCTTTTCTAAGGATGAACATGCCCTTTTTTCCCATCCTTAGCAACCCTTTTTTGCAGCACACATCGTTTCCTTCAATTCTTAATTGCCTAGCTACATTATATTTCTCACAGATCACACACAGATGAAACAACTCCTGGTTTTGAAAAGGTGCCTCAAATAAGGGTGACATCTACATAAGAAGATGATTCTGTCTAGATACCCTACGTTTATATTGTTATACTCAATGCGAAAATATCTACATCGTGCTTGTTTTAACTAAATGTTTAGAGGCATAATAACAAACAAATCTTTTAGAGCTTGCCGTGCTTGTTGTCCATGGAAACGGACGTTGCTACGGAACTTAAAGAAAATTTATTTTCACCCGGTAAACTACTGTTAGTGAATTATGCTAGACGTTTCGAATTTCAAAATATGAGTGTCAGAATTTATTACAGAGGAGAGGTAGGAATTTGAGGGAATTATGAAATTATTTTTCAATTACGTTTGAAAATGACAACAGAAATAAATGTTGCTCTTCCAATTTAGTGTCGCTATTGAATTCGTATATATAAAGCATCTAATTAACTATTTTGAAACGGATATTACTTACCCAATTTATTATTAAGAAAATAGACAATAGTATTTTGAATATTTGTACAATATTAGAGCCCGTACACACATGACGTTACGTTCTAAACTTTTCAAATAAGCAAAGGCACTTACTCGTTGCCGTTCGTCCAATCATACGCTCAGATATCTTCAAAGACATTTAGTGACCGAAGGTTATGCCGGAGAGCGTACAAGACGTGGCCAAGTCGAAAGTCCGCGAGTGAACATTATGTTCCCTATCACGTGAAGCAAGAAGTATTTAACCGTAATAAGCTCAAATTACATGAATTCAAAAACATGAAACGAAAGTAGAAAGTGAACGCATTGTAGCTCAAGGTTTACTGTAAGGATAACCAGATGGTATACCATACCATCGTATTCCTTAGTCTACAGCCCTGAATAACCCTATCATTTGCTATTGCCTGCTCAGCAACTTCAACTGCCGTAACAAGTTCAAAAATACCACACAGCCGATTCAAATGCCTCAAATGGTTTTGGAGAAAAAGTGTTACGAATGAAGCTCTGTTTTCTGCTGCTCACGATATGGCATTTTAAGGATCACATATGGAGAATGACAATTTCTCTGCTGATTCACAGGGTCCTTCACTACAGCCAGTTTCATAAATGCCTAGTCTGAGAAATTTCTTGCACTCAACCATTTTACCATCAACAAGTCTTCAGTCACACAATTACAGTTATTTTCAATTTGGATAAGTGTATTGATTTAGTTAACGTTTGTGACACTTTTGGCTAATTGCGAAGATAAGGATGAGTGTTGATAAGAAATAGATGAAAGAACAATAGGAACAAATATGGACGGGACAGAAGCCACACATAGGATTATACGTACTGGCCATGTGCCCAGACGCCAGACCGTCGCTAGCCTGCAGAATTCAGTCCAGGTCAAAATGGAAGTGAGGTTGACATCTTTCTTTAGAAAGGGTTAACCCTTACACCCCTTCAGTTGGTTCTTCCCAAATGTATCCTCCAGTGATTATTTCCTGATCCTGAAAGTGATGCTGCTGCTGACATTTTGCACTTTTGATGAACACAGGACCATCCAACAGGTTGTGACGTCCAATATTCAAGTCACACCACATGAAGACTCGCAGATGTCGTTTCGATCGTTGGCCAACCGTGCCAATTGCTGTACTGATGCAGGAGGGTTGTATTTTGAGTAATAATCAGGCAAAGCTAAATTATTTTGTTTCCTTTTCATTTGATAACGACTGTCTCATTACTAGACCTCGTATTTTTAGGCTCTAAAAACTGTGCTTTTAGGTTCCTAAAATAGGCTCTAAAAATCAAAAATAGGTTCTAAAAATCCTAAAATAGGTTCTAAAAATCCTAAAATAGGCTCTAAAAATAAAAATAGGTTCTAAAAATTCTAAAATAGGTTCTAAATATCCTAAAATAGGCTCTAAAAATCCTAAAATAGGCTCTAAAAATCCTAAAATAGGCTCAAAATAAAAAATAGGTTCTAAAAATCCTAAAATAGGCTCTAAAAATCCTAAAATAGGTTCTAAAAATCCTAAAATAGGCTCTAAAAATCCTAAAATAGGTTCTAAAAATCCTAAAATAGGTTCTAAAAATAAAAATAGGTTCTAAAAATTCTAAAATAGGTTCTAAAAATCCTAAAATAGGCTCTAAAAATCCTAAAATAGGTTCTAAAAATTCAAAAATAGGCTCTAAAAATAAAAAATAGGCTCTAAAAATAAAAAAAATGGGTTCTAAAAATTCTAAAATAGGTTCTAAAAATCCTAAAATAGGTTCTAAAAATCTTAAAATAGGCTCTAAAAATCCTAAAATAGGCTCTAAAAATAAAAAAAATAGGTTCTAAAAATCCTAAAATAGGTTCTAAAATCCTAAAATAGGCTCTAAAAATAAAAAAAATAGGTTCTAAAAATTCTAAAATAGGTTCTAAAAATCCTAAAATAGGTTCTAAAAATCCTAAAATAGGTTCTAAAAATCCTAAAATAGGTTCTAAAAATCCTAAAATAGGTTCTAAAAACCTTAAATTAGGCTCGAAAAATCCTGAAATAGGTTGCAAAAAGACTTAATTTGGTACAAAGTTTCTGAAAAATACTGATTAGATACAATCATTAAAAACAAAATTTCAGAAGAATCGTAATAACCAAACATTAATTTTCTAAACAAATTTTCATTTCTTTATATCATTTTCAAAATTATCTACAAATTATTATAATACTGCACTTGTCCTGTTAGAAACAGTTACTTGTTGATATGAAAAATGAATTACCTATGTATAATTTGCTGCACAATATCAGGGTGGCTATTCACTTAGAATTCCTTGAATTCCGGCAATTATGCGTGAATTATTGTCTCTGAAAATTAGGCAAAACATGAAATAAGGTACAAGCGGATGTTTTCTATATTCCATTCTTTTCTCCGTAGACGTGAAAAATTGCAACTTTTGTTAATCCATATCCCATTAAATGTATACATGTTTATAAATGCAAGTTTCTCTCAGTTTAGCTTTTATTTCATTCATTTTTTTGAGGATGAAAAAGAAAGATACACAGAAAATAAAACGAAATTTTCTCAATCCGTTTACTTTGTTAGTGTCTTTTACAGAGCAATCTATCTGACAAACGGAAGATTATTACAAAATAATATATCTTGAAGTTGATTAGGTAAATGTTCTGTTACCTTGGAATCATACAAACCCTTTATATTGTCAATATTTTTGTGTATGGAAGGGAGGGTGAGAGTCGGTAATACGTAAGGTTGGAATAGAGAAAACATCTGCTTGTATCCTTGAATTTTTGGAAAAGCAGCAATTATACTTGAATTTTATCATGGTCCTAGTGACCACCATGAATCTTCTTGCGTTATCCACACTCAAACTCCACCTTTGGTCTGCGAGGATCATTTCATGTGCTGAAAATTATCTTTCAACAGAAACATAGTCAGTGGTGCTAATTTGAATGCTCAAATATTACTTCGCAAGTCGTGAATGCCAAAAAGGACCAAACTGACGCTAAAGTGAGCAAGGTCACACAGGTCAGAAGTTTGCACTTGGGACTGTGCAGGCAGTAGAGACGATTGGGTGCCAAAACTGAGAATGGGGAGCAGGGGGGGGGGGAAGGACAGTTTACTTTATCTTAGTAGGCAAGGCTTAGCATTAAGAGTCTATAGTGCAGGGGTAAAAAGTAGGGGAGAACTGTCCCCTGTCTGCAGGTAACAGTGACGTCAGACAGTTTCCTTTTGTTTCATGCTTTGATAAACATCGTACACTTGGAGGGAGGGAAATCAACAGAAAACATGTTCAAACACGCCAATCATTGAGTTATTTCGCCACCAAACCTAGTAAATACCTCTGTAAGATATAAAAATTCTGTAAAACGTAAAAAAAGGTTCAATTTAGGCACATAAACCTAAAATAGGTTCTAACAAGCAAAATAGGTTATTTTAGGCAATATAGAACTTATTCAGTTGTTTCGTTTCTTTATGAAACGCCGATATAACTTGTTATTTCTTATTTACCTGCAAAGGAAAAAGATAGGTTAAAAACCTACAATCCGTGGTCTACTCATTACTTAAGTTGTCGGACAGTGTACATTCTCCCTCCCCCGCCCCTACCAAAGCGGTCAGCCTAGCTATACTCAAACCAGGGAATCTTTGGAGCTGAAGCAGTACACACTGCAGCAAACGCTGGTAACGGCAGTCGCTCTCCCCCTCCACGCAATCCCGTTCCTCTCACGTGTTCATTGATAGACTTTATGTTCTCTTGCCCCACAGATTTCCGGAACATAGCATTGGTCCTTGGCTCTTTGCACGGAAGGTGTGTCTTAACTACTTAACACCTTTGATTTTTTCCCCATTTGTTTAAACAAAGGAATTGTCATGCTTCAACTTTAAAACGCACATGTGCTAAAACATTGAGAAATGGAGGGAAATAAATCCGAACGTGAAAATCAAATCGGTTAACTAATGCGTGGAAACCGGAAGCTGGCTCCACGATTGCAATTAACTCTGGGTTTCAATGGGGGATGGAAAAGGCAGATGTTCCTGGAGAAAAAAAGGGTTCCTAGCTTCCACCTGTCTGCCCTTTATTTTCACGCACCGCCGAGCAATTTCAATTACATTGGAAGAGTGGTAAGGCCAGAGGCTGTGGGAAGCTTCGTTAAAAACACATATTTTCATAGAATTCATGCAATAAAATACTACAGAATAGCTGTTTCGTAGGTTGTTCTCTATATTCAGAATACAAAAAAGTGCATAGCTTCTCTTGAACCCAGCAAAAAGCATGATTGTTAAGATACATAAAAATACGCGTATATTCCAGAAGATATGAAACTGAAATTCATCAAAATATGTACTTCCTGCTTCCATGTAATAAATATGTGTGGATCAAACAGAATCAAATTAAATAAATACATATTAATCGGTGTCTTTAATGAACCAATAATTCAGTATGAACTGCGAGTACGTCTGTTTTCGCATTATTTCTAAACACCTTTGTTTTAAAATTTCTTTCTTTCATTGGCTTGTTTACTTTGTTCCTTTTCTTATTTCCATTGTGTCTTTCCCTTCCTTTCTTTTATTTTCGTCCTCTCTTTGTTTCTTTCTCTTGCTTACTATCTTTCATTTCCTTTGTTCCTTTTCCGTCCTTCCTTTCCTTTCCTTGTGTTGTTTCTTTCCTCATTTTCCTTTATTTAATTCTTTCTCTTGCTTACTATGTTTAGTTCCTTATTTTATTTGTTGCTTTCCCATTCCTTCTTTCTTTCCTTTCCTTAATTTGTTGATTTTCCTTACGTTGTTAATTTCTTATTTTCTTCCTTTCTTCCCCTTCCTTCCTTTGTTTCTTTCCCTTTGTTTCTTTCACTTCCTTTATTTCTTTCACTTCGTTCCTTTCTTTCCCTTCGTTTCTTTCTTTCCTTTCCTTTCTTTTTCTCTTCCTTCCTTTGTTTCTTTCCCTTCGTTTCTTTCTCTCCCTTCCTTCCTTTGTTTCTTTCCCTTCGTTTCTTTCTTTCCTTTCCTTTCGTTTTCCCTTCCTTCGTTTCTTTCGTTCCTTTCCTTTCGTTTTCCCTTCCTTCGTTTCTTTCTTTCCCTCCCTTCATTTGCTTCTTTCACTTCCTTTATTTATTTCCATTCGTTCCTTTCTTCCCTTTTCTTTCTTTTTCTCTTCCTTCCTTTGTTTCTTTTCCTTGCTTACTTTGTTTCTTTTCCTTCTTTTTTCTGTCCCTTCTTCTTTTCTTTGTTTCTTTCCCTTCCTTCCTGTTTTCTTTTCTTTACTTACATTGTCTCTTTCCTTATTCCCTTTGCTTCTTATCCTTCCATTCTTTCTTTCCCTTGCTTTCTTTGTTTCTTTCTCTTCTATCCTTATTTTCTTTCCCTTATTTTATCTCCCAATTTCCAGAGGGTGATCCAATTTGTTTCATGATAGACTGTGTTATCATCGAGAAACATTGCTTCAGCAGATGCTCGAACCAGGAACCAATCGGGTAAAGCCAGTTCGCTCTTGCTACACTTCATCACGAAGATAAACCGATAGTTGCAGGTTCTTATTGCTCTATTCCTATCGGAAAACTGGGGATCAATTGTATTTCATGCCTTAGCGAGCAGTTGCAGTGGCAGAAAGCAAACCTTGTTTTTTTAGCTCGTCGATGCTCATATTGCCGGGGGGGGGGGGGGGGGCAGAGGGGGCAGCTTTTGTTCGGACTGAAGTGGCAATAATGTGGACAGCGTGAGATAAAAGCGCTCTTTCCTTTTGCTCTTGACATTCTGGGAAGCAACGCTGACGTGTGTCTTTCGTTCTCAAAGGGGAAAAAAACTAGCTGGGGTGGAGATGGAAAGGTTTCAGCCGATTATTTCAGTCAGCAAATCCAACCTTGATGAAAAAGCAAGGAATGTTTATTTTCAGTACTGTCTGTGTAAAACTCAACTATGGAGAGAATCTGGAATCAACAATTCTCCACATATTATATATATTCTACTTGTCCACTGGGGACGTCCGTGGTGTAGTGGGTCTAGCCACGCGAGGGATCCGGGTTCGATTCTCGGGCTGGGTGGCCTAAGGTCGGCATTTTTCCGGCCTTGTCACCGCATAAAGTCGCTCTGGGGCTCACCCAGCCTCAACTAAATGGTTACCTGGGGCAACCCTGTGGGGTAAAGTCAGCTGGAGTGTGCTGTTGATCACATCACCTCCAGAATGGCCGAGATCAATACACGGTGTGAGGCCCTTACCCCCCCTCCACACACACATTTCCCTGCATATGCCTGATGGCATGGTGCACGGATACTTTACTTTTTTTTTTTTGCTTATTCACTGGCGTACGCGGAATTTTTGCCTGGGGGGGCAGGAATTGTAAAGGTGGGTAGTACATAGCTTCGTTCTAGAAGGAGGGACACATAATAAACTATTTCGTATATTTGAAGCTTTTCACTCTTATTAAAATTGTACTGCAAGACAAAACTTACGTTTTTCTTTGTCCAGTTTTTAACTGATTTTCATTTGAAAATCGGGCCTCCCCCATGGCGCAGTGGTAGCGTCATTGCCTTGTAATCAAGGGGTCCCGGGTTCGATACCCGGTGGAGGCACAAGTGGTTCGGATCCCACTTTAAAACTGTAGGTCCAGTCCCGATTAGCCTTACTGTGCATAAAGTGGACTTAAAACACCAACTCAAAAAAAAAAAAAACTCATTTGAAA
Source organism: Lepisma saccharinum (assembly GCF_977018435.1). Lineage (NCBI taxonomy): Eukaryota > Metazoa > Arthropoda > Insecta > Zygentoma > Lepismatidae > Lepisma > Lepisma saccharinum. The sequence goes on from NC_139246.1 coordinate 6,277,880, forward strand.
ATCTTGATTGCAAATTTCGGGAGAGGCTGTAGCCTTATCAGCTGTCCCCCTGTGTACACCAGGGACCTTATTGGATTTCAGCCCATAAGTGCACAATGAAACGGTAATTTTGCTGTTTGACCCTAGGAAGGAAAAACAGGAAAGCTTGCTTTTTCTCCTTTTATGGTTAATTTGATTGGTTAGTACGCACCACGTGATAATGCACCACACTGTACACCGCTCCAGAACGTAGTGCAGACGGTGCAGACACCAAACACACTACTTGACACCCAGGCCCGTAGCGAGGATTTTATTTCGGGAGGGGGGGCTCACCCCAAATCAACATAAGCGTCGCCAGAAATATTTGTAGAGGGGCAGGCAACTGAGAAGAACGTGATTCGTAGAAATAATAATTACAATAATTATTACCACGGTTATAATTTTACAATAATAACTATTATAAGTTATTAAAAATAAATCAATTTTAATACAAATTTATTGTTATTATTATTATATAAATGGGAGGCTACTGTATGAGTGGATATCCAACACAAGGTTTGTCCATTATTTTCCTTACAATTTGTACAGTTAGTGAACTGAAATTCAGTTATTGTAATTTTTTACTAGCTTTTACACAATCGTTAAAAAAAGGCTTTAACAGTTAGTGGTAAATTTTACTCAAAAGTTTATATTCTGTGACCTCTCACAAAGAAAACTATAAGTTTCGGAAGCTGTGGATTCATTTCTTCTTTGGATTAAAAGGTAGAATATACAAATATAACCAGGTTCCTCTATTATACACTAAACATTTTTTCGATCTATTGTTTAATCCTTCTAAGGAAGTAAAATTAATTACCACTATACACTATTTAAATTAGATATTTGTAGGATTTCAGGATTTCCGGAGGGAGCTTCAGCCCCTTTAGCGTTCCCCCTGGCTACGTGCCTGTTGACACCAAATAAACGAAGTAGACGGTTCGTAGTTGCATTTTGTAACCAGCTAGACGCGCAAGTGCAGAGAGAGTGAAAAAGTGCAGAGAGAGTGAAAGGGTTCAGAGAGATTGAAAAAGTGCAGATAGAGTGAAAAGGTGCAGAGAGAGTGAAAAAGTGCAGAGAGAGTGAAAAGCTACAGAGAGAGTGAAAAGTGCAGGGACAGTGAAAAAGTGCAGAGAGAGTGAAAAGATGCAGAGAGAGTGAAAAGGTTCAGAGAGAGTGAAAAAGTGCAGAGAGAGTGAAAAGCTACAGAGAGAGTGAAAAGTGCAGGGACAGTGAAAAAGTGCAGAGAGAGTGAAAAGATGCAGAGAGAGTGAAAAGGTTCAGAGAGAGTGAAAAAGTGCAGAGAGAGTGAAAAGCTACAGAGAGAGTGAAAAGTGCAGGGACAGTGAAAAAGTGCAGAGAGAGTGAAAAGATGCAGAGAGAGTGAAAGAGAGAGTGAAAGGGTGCAGAGAGAGTGAAAAGTGCAGAGAGAGTGAAAAGGTGCAGGGAGAGTGAATTGAGTTGAGTTGGTGTTTTAAGTCCACTTTATGTACAGTAAGGCTAATCGGGACTGGACCTACAGTTTAAAGTGGGATCCGAACCACTTGTGCCTCCACCGGGTATCGAACCCGGGACCCCTTGATTACAAGGCGACGACACTACCGCTGCGCCATCGGGGAGGCCCGCAGGGAGAGTGAAAAAGTGCAGAGAGAGTAAAAAGGTGCAGAGAGAGTGAAAAGGTGCAGAGAGAGTGAAAAAGTGCAGAGAGAGTGAAAAGTGCAGAGAGAGTGAAAAAGTGCAGAGAGAGTGAAAAAGTGCAAGGAGAGTGAAAAAGTGATGCGAACTAGACGGGTGTGATGTGATGAAATTGACAAAGATCCACTCATAAAAAACGCCTATGCCCAGACCGGGATTCGAACCCGGTACCCCTGTCGTCCTAGCGCGCTCATATTCATTCCGCTATAGAGGTTGAGAATATCGTGGTAACGTCAATGGTAAAAACTAGAAAAATGATCCCGCCAATCCAATCTATTTTGATCAAAGCCTCTGCTGTTATATAATTTTGGAAGATTTCAGAAACATACAAAGAAAGAATACGAAATAAGAAAAATACTTTTAAAAGTAAAGTTTTGAAAGTTGGTTAGGAAAGATTTCATTTCCTTGGCCATTCAGTGGTTTCAACTCAATCCTTTATTGAACAAGAGTGTGCGAACTTTTCTTTCACACAGAAACGATTTCACGCCATCTCAAATCTCTTCTTCTGGCATGGGTCAAGATAGGTGGAGCAGAAAATGCCTCAGCGTTCACAGAGGCAAGACAATACTTCCATTGTTGTCCATTGTTGCGAGTGAATGGAATTTTTAAGTTAGGTTATACTGCTCGCATTTTCAGCTGGCGGCGGGGAAACAACGAATCAGCGATCAGTTCAATTCCCTTCGACTAACATCGGGCATTTTCGTGTCACAAGGCAACCGAACGTTGCTGGCGGGACGAAACAAATGAGCGTCGGTTACACAGCATGTTGCCAAACGTACTGTAAAACGGGATAGAGAGAGAAGGTTTATCAGCCACTTACTGGATAAAACTTGTACAGTAGTATATAAAGCACGGAAAATTACTACACAAAACACCCAAGCACTGTACAAACGAGCTAATTGAAACAAGTGACAAAAACAGACGTACGCTTGGCAACGTTGTAATGGGAGAGCGATGTTACCCCTACAGCTTTTACTTCGCAACTGAGGTTGTTGACACTCATCGAGGCACACACCCTCGAACACCATTGGCGGACAGATGGAGCTATGTAGCAAAAAAATAGGTCATCCGCAAATTGTAGCTGCGTTCAGTATAAAAGCACATAGCAGATTCTAAAACTGATATAATACAAGAATGGTACAAGTTGGAAATGATATCAGTTAAATTGAATTTATATACTGAATGCTTTGTCGTTGCTTAAGAACTTGGAATTTGAACACTGCAGGGCCGGTCCTAGGGAAGGGCACCAAAAAATTATTGTTCGTGTGCTGTTTATTACTAGTTTTTAGGACGCCGCTGCTTTCAATTAATCAACTAATTTAATTTTTAAAATTGTTTTGATATACTTATAATTATTCCAAACAATACTTCAATCAAAAATTGTCAATATGCAGTATTCGTTTAATCATAAAATGAAATCATAAAGTGAAAATATTTTATATGAAACAATATAAATTCACTAAGCGTTAAAATTAAATTAAAAGTAAACTAAAGAGAATGTTATTGGACATAGTTAAAAATTGCAATTTCCATACATCAAATAATAATTTGATATTGAACACACCCAGTTTTGTAATTAAATACTGTATAATTAATGTTACACCAGTGGCGCGTCGAAAATGAAAGGGAACGCTAATTTTGAATCTTTTATTAGCCTCACGAAATTCTTGGTTTTAACCTTCAACACATCCTACTAATTGCTCTTAGATGATAATAAAAAATATATAAATTATTCCTCTATTAAGTCTAGTAATCATATATTGCACTTCAGACAAATGGAAAAAATTCTTCATTTTTTTTCAAACGTATACGCATCGGCCCCCGCACCTACCCAGTGCCTGTCCTGACTCTGATAAAGCAGGAACCTTATTTCTTATATTGGACTTAGATTGTTTTTATTCAGCATCCCTTTTCTGCCACTTTTGGCTAATCGCGACTAAGGAGATGAGTGATGATATGATTAAATTGATGAAGGGAAACTCAGAAAGAACACCCATTATGAGTTCAAAATATGTTTTGGAGTTGAATCAGTGCTGGAAACCAGTCCGCATACTTCTTGATCGCACTTCGCACACTCGACACAAAAATCATCCTGTGAGGTACGAATTTTCGAGAACCCATTTCGAGAAGGTTTGGTAACCATGGAAACGCTGTCGTCGAGGGAGATAATGGAACAATAATGTTATTTAAAATTCCTTTGGTGGGTGTCCGGAAGTGCATGAAAGAGTTCCCCTCCCCCCAAGAAAGTTTTTAATTACACACAAAGAGATGCTGCGGCCGGAATATAAACGTTGAGCTTGTTGGTCAAACCAAGGCTTCTTTTTTTCACATCTTGCATACTGTATGCGTTTTGCGGGTGTTTATGCATTTGCTATTGTTAGTAGACTTTAATATTCATTGGCCATTGTAGTGGACGAATTAGCATAACGTGCTGGCAAGCCACGAGTCCTGGATTCGACTCTTGAGAAAGGCACGGATATGACAAATACCAGAGTTATTTTTTTAAGTAAGGTCCGTTTTGCAATAACAAAGAAGCAAAAAAAAAGCATTTATTTTCTGAATTTACATACACTTCTCTATTTTTCTACATTATTTCCTTGCCAGTTTAAACTCGTAACGAACTAGGAGTTTTTGGATAGCCTCCTCATAGAACTCTACTTCATGTCAGGGGCGCCGACGTGTCAAAATTATTGGGGAGGCTCTGATCACTGAAATAAATTAATGAATTACTCCCTCCCTCCCTTTTTTAAGTTTTGGCCTCAGTGTTCGGAATCTCGTAAAAAATATTAAAATTTTCATTTACAGTTCGAATGCGAAATGTCAATTGTTCAAGGATGGATATGTCACAAGTTTTGTCAACCATAATAGCAAAATATTCCCGACTTTTAATATCTGCTACCACGGAGCGCAAAACAGATCTCCCTAATATATCAATGATCTCGTTCTGAATGTCATGTTAGAGCCATTTGTAGCTCAAACGTCGCATCCACTACCCTAGTTCATGCACATCGTCTTTTTAAACTCTGTTTAGTAAACATTTTAACAATACTCATAATTACATACTTAGTATATAGTAATAAGTCATGTGTTTTGCTGTCTCTGGTCATAGCCCCCCCCCCCCCAAAGTTGATGGTTTAACGGTCTCAGACCCCCAAAGTTGATGGTCTAGAACATTTCAAATGTGTATTTAAAGTTAAGTTCATGTGGCACAATTCAGAGTAAACTTTACAAGAGAAGCAAAATAATACATTAGATCCTCTAAAGCAAAATTATTTGGGGGCTCTGCCCCCACATCGTTAACATTGGGATGGCTCGAGCCCCCAAGCCCCATGGAGTCGGCGCCTATGCCTCATGTGATGATAGCCAGTTACTCACGGTCGTTTGGCAACTGTGTTTTATTTATTTATTTATTCCTTGTTTTGGATGGAGAAGTTAAGGCACAAGCCTTTTCTTCCACTTAACCAACTCTAGTTTACATTTTACATAATGCTAAAATATTTTTCAAAACTGCTAAAGAGATAGGTTTGGAAGTTAACAAAGAGAAAACTAAATATATGCTTACAGGCCGAAACCAAGTGTTAGGTAATAACCAAAATCTAATTATTGATAACAACTCGTTTGAACCAGTTTCCAAATTCAAATACTTAGGAGTAATATTAACAAATGAAAATTATATTAAAGAGGAAATAAAAAGTAGGCTTAATTCAGGAAATGCATGTTACTTCTCTCTTCATAAACTTTTGTCTTCTCGTTTAATATCTAAGAAACTAAAAGTTAAAATATACAAAACGGTAATTTTGCCTGTAGTATTATATGGATGTGAAACTTGGTCCCTTACATTGAAAGAGGAACATAAATTGAGAGTATTTGAAAATAAGATCCTTAGGAAAATCTTTGGACCTAAAAGGGATGAGGAGACAGGTGAGTGGAGAAGGTTCCATAATTTAGAACTACATAATTTGTATTCATGTCCAGATATTATTAGAATAATTAAATCAAGAAGACTTAGGTGGGCAGGCCATGTGGCACGAATGGGAGAGGAAAGAGGAGTTTACAGGATTGTTGTTGGGAAACCTGATGGTAAGAGACCTGTAGGAAGGCCAAGACGAAGATGGAGGGACAACGTTGAGATGGACCTAAGGGAAATCGGTAGGGATGGAAAAGAGTATATAGAACTTGCTCAAGATAGGGACAGATGGAAGGCCTGTGTTGCTGCAGCCATGAACCTTCGGGTTTAAGAAGGCTAGGGAGTTAGTTAGTTAGTTAGTTAGTTTACATTTTACAGATTGATTTTTATAGCTGTTTGTGAAATACGTTCGTAAAAAATAAGAACATTAAGATACCAAAAAAAACACAAGAAAAGAGAAATACTAAAAAAAACACATAAAAATACATATATCAAAGTAAAATAAAAAATACACGTAAAACATAAACACACACATAACAAAGATACTCAAATTATAGAAAAAGTCAGTGGGTGTTGGTCCTACAAGTTTACACGAAGGCTTAATTTAATTTCCGTTTTCAGTACTGGTAAGTTGACTCCAGAAGATGATTTCTTAATTTTGATTTGAATTGCCCGAGAGAAGAAGAGTTTCTTATGTCATTGGGGAGGTCATTCCACGCTCTGGTAGCAGTGACCGTTAAGGAATTTCCATAAAACGTTGTCTTGTGGGAGGGCATGGCCAGCAGAGTTGTCTCTCGAACGGGTGGCAAAGGTGTGTGCTGCACTTTGGGGTTGAAATCGAGAAAGTAGGTAGGAGGGCTCTAGTGAGTTTACTATTTTGTAGAGCGCTGTAAGAGCGTGGAACCAGCCTAGCTCTTTGAAAGCCGGGGTAAGGTGGTCAAAATATTTGATATTATAAATATAGCGTACACATGCATTTTGTGTTTTGGGACAGGCGGGGTGTTTTGTTAGTGGACTTTTTGCCGCAAGGAACAACAATTAACTCAGCTTCCGTGAGTAACTGGCTATCATCACAGGCGGCAGAGTTCTATGAGGAGGGTATCCAAAAACTCCTAGTTCGTTACGATAAATGTTTAAAACGACAAGGAAATTATGTAGAAAAATAGAGAAGTGTATGTAAATTCAGAAAAAAAGATGTTTTCTTGAAAAACATTTGCTTACTTCGTTTTTATTGCGAAACGGACCTTACTTATAAAATAACCCTCGTATTTCATCTGGTTATAATTAAATCACATCACCGAGATTAATCTAGGGACGTGGTAAGATAAAGGTATAGTTCCCCGTGCATATAGCACCGTACCATAAAGGCACATTTAGGTGATGTGGGATTAGATCCCATACATTCTCGATCTAGGCCATTTTGGAGATGATGTGGTCAGAATCACTCTACGGCCGTCTTTTAGTTGTGGCCGAGTGAGCACCAGAGCCGCTTTATGCGGGCACAAGGCCGGAAAAGTTCCGACCCCAGAAATCGAACCTGAGTCTCCGGCGTGGCAGCCAGACGTCTACCGATTAGACCACCGCGGCTCTTGGGCTGTGGAATAGTTAATTATTATTATTGATATTAAAGGCAAAGTTACATATTTTCAAAATGGCTCCCGCACCGCGAAATAGATAGCGCTCTGACCTTGGTGCAAGAGGTTCCGGGTTCAATTCCTTGTGCAGACCTCAAAATTTCGCATTGACCCAGGACAATGGGGAGCTACTTGAAAAGAAAAAGTAGCGAACTCCGGTCTCGAAAGCCAGAAAATAGCGGCGATTGGACTCGATGCTTCATAATGTGTCATCCAATGAAAAAGACGCTCTGGCAGGTCTTAGGCCTTAGAGGACTGTTGTGTCATGGAGTTTATCTTTTTTATACCTTTTCAAAATATATTGTTATTATAAAGTTGCCATCTATACAGATTGTGAGTTTTGTGGTTATAAGTCCACTTTATGCACAGGAAGGCTAATCGGGACTGGACGTACAGTTTAAACTTTAAAGTGAGAATCGAAACACTCGTGCCTCCAGCGGGTACCGAACCGGGGACCACTTGATTACAAGGCGACGATGTTACCACTACGCCATCGGCCCTGTGCCAGCTATAAATAACTTATTATTTCAGGTCAAAGTCTTTGAATACCGTGAGAGTGTTCGAAATTGACACTTAACACATTTGACTACTAACGCATCAAAGTTGATGAACTGTAGCAGGTACAGTCTGCTCCGGAAGTCTCTGGAGCAAGCGAACGAAAACAAGTCCTCTGCGCAAGTAGTGACTCGAGAGGGCTCGACTGATGAGAGGGGAAGTGAGTGCATGGAGGAGAAAACGTGGCCGAGGCTACCAACCGTTTACAGCATCGCGCACTGCTTTGCTCCGCCAACTCGAATCACAATAGTTTAACAGCTTAAAGCCTTGTTTACACCGGGGTTTCTAACACATGTTACCAACAAATGTTAGTAACATTTCGAAAAACACTTATGAATTTGTTATCAACATCTCATGTTAGCAACAGATTTCCCGTGTTGGCAAGAGAAATTGTGTTATCCACAGGAAGTCAGTAAAGATCAAAGAATGTTAGCAACATTCCTTACCAACACACGTTAAGAGAACCTTTTTGATATTAGCAACATTTCGCCGCTTCCCCTCCCGCCACCAACACGCCAGTGACAGCCAGCCAGCGAGAGCATAGTTTCGTGCGAGGTGTATTTTGTTTTGTAATTTATTTATCATGGAAAATCTTTTGAGTGAGATGCGTGGTCAAAGGATCAAGTGATGAACTTAGGTGAATTGTTCCGCAAGAAGCCTGTCCTTTGGGACCAAACTTATCCACAATTTAAAAGACAAAAACCAACAGGCCACTTCCGCTATAATAAGCTCTTGACCGCAGTGAAGGTCACAGGCAGAAACTTCTTGCTCTCCTCTGTTGCGCCAAAATGACGCATGCTGCCGCAGAGAGTACAATTTCCTCCACACTCGACATCTTGCAACAAACCTACGTAGGTCATGCTGCCAAAATGTTAACAAAAGTTATTGATTGATTGATTTGGTGTTTTAAGTCCACTTTGTGCACAGTAAGGCTAATCGGGACTGGACCTACAGTTTATAGTGGGATCCGAACCACTATGTGTCTCCACCGGCGACGCTACCACTGCGCCATCGGGGAGGCTTTTAAGAAAAGTTATTAACAAAAATAAAGTCAAATTAGTGTTCTCGTTGCCAACATTCGTTGACAACATCTGCTGTTAACCGTGCTGGTAACAAAAAGTTAATAACATTTGTTGGTAACATTCGGTGTAAAGGTAAACGCGACTTTTCATAGCGGAAATCTGTCACGATAGCAGCAACGACAAATTCTATGCAGATGACATATTTCAGAATTTGGAATATCATAGCGCAGGAGTTCCAGAACTTTTTCGTTTCACAGCGCCCTTAGTGTTTCACGATTTCTCCGCGGCGCCCAAGTGACAGTGCCCAGTCCCGACATTTGAAACACTCAGTCAGTGTGGTTAGGTTGATTGCCTTATGTTAAAAAATAAACATATATTTTTAATCCAGAAACATTTTACAGTGTAAAAAGTACTAAATAAGTAGATGAAATTTTGAAAACGACTTCGCTGGTGATGTCCAAAGGTCCGGCCGAACCTTAGCAAGATTTTTCTTGCATTACATCATTATACACAGAAAAGTAAATGCATCAGCTGAAACAAAAATGCATCAGCTGAAACAAAAATGTATCAGCTGAAACAAAAAATGCATCAGCTAAAACAAAAAAATCATTAAGGCTGTATCTCAGGCAAAATGTATACGCGAATCGTCGAGAAATACGTGCATAAAAAATGCATCGATGGATGCATTAAAGTATTTGGCCACACCTTTATGATATGCAAAAAATGCATTAAACGGTAAACTTGCATTTTAGTCCGGGTGCCAAAGTGAAAAGCTGGATTTGAGGTATGAATAAAATGTTTTGACTGTTTTTGAAAGCTTATGTTATGTACATTTCAGATCCGATTGATGCCACTCTGTCAACCTTGAGCAATTTGAGTAATTCAAGATGGCATCCAATATGGCGAACTTTCCAGTTAATGGCCTATATCTCAGTAACCAATGGTCGTAAACAGAAAATGTTTTTTTAGTTTTGATCCTCATTAAATGGTCTACGAAAAAGATTGTGTTTAGTTTTTCGCTAATATCAGTGGTTCTACCGTAATTTAAAAAAACAATCTTTAAAATGTGTAGTTTTTCTGCTACTTCTTAAGGTTTTGCCTTGTAACTTTTGAATAAATAACATGACAGAAAATTGTTTGGAATAAAAGTGGTAGCCCAACTCATAAGCTTTAAAACAATATAAGTTTTAATGCATTTGGATGAAAAATACGCTATGAAATGTGTCCCAAAAGGGAGGATAATACCAAAAATATCTGCGCTCTTACGGTCGCCATCTTGAAAGGTGTGGCAAAGGCCACACAGCATACTTTCATTTTAAACAATTAAAAGTACTAAAAAAAAAGTGAAAGGCTACTTACTCAGAGTTGGTTTCCGGCGTCGGGAGGTCTCCGATGGTTGTCAGAGTGAGCGTAGACCAGTAGAGAGATCCTAGATATTTCCTAGTGAGAGTAGCATAGTCGGGCGAGTAGGTGTAAGGGTACACCCACCCACCTTTGAATTCCTCCGCCAGAGACAATAGGTAATAGAAACACCCGAACCAGTGCGCTAGAATAAGTAGGATATGAACAAGATTCACCACACGCCACAGATTAGGGTACACAGTCCTCGATTCCACCATGTAGTAATAGTTATACACACGGTACACTTTGAAAAACCGCGGGAATCTCAGTATGGGGTACACTCCGATGTTCAGCTGGATAATATCCAATGGGATGAGACTAAACAAATCTAGCAAGAACGCTTTGGAGCGAATGTAGTGTTTTGCAAGCTTCTTGCTGTTGTACACCATGAGACCTTGTTCCAGATAGCCGGTCCGGAACTGGACACCGATGTCCAGAAGGAACACGAGGTCCGTGAAGGCGTCGCAGGCGATCCAGAAGAGTTGGAGCTGCGATTGGAGCTCCGGGAAGCTCTGTCGGACGATCAGTGTCCACATGTTGTACAGGACGCACACCGTGAGGACCATTAGCCAGTAGAAGTAGAAATTGCAGTCCGGGTTGACCACGGTGTGGTGAGGTCTCTTCTTACTCCTCCGAGACTTCACGCACCCCTCCGCGTTCAACCCTCCCTCCCCCTCCTCTCCCTGGTCTAGGGTTTCCTGAAAATAGAAAAACATGGACATATTTTAAGAGTGACATGTTTCGTGGGCGTTCATAAAACTTCAGTGGAAATAACAATGCCAATTACTACAGGACGGATTTTAAAGAGAAACATTTTTCTATACCGTAAAAAGGGCAAAAAAAATGGAAAATTATTGCCAAAAAAGGAAATGGTTGATTGATTTGATTGATTGTTTATTTTACTTCGCGTTTTGTGCCTCTTGGCTAATTTGCGAAGATAGGGATGATTGATGAAATGATGAAATTGATGAATGGACATTCACAAACAACCAAGCCCGAGCGGGATTCGAACCCGAGACCCTTGGGGGGGGGGAGGAAATGGAAAAGGGCTATAGTTTATTCTTGCACTCCACTTACTATTCATCAGAGTTGCCAACTTCAGATACATTTTGGAGGGGGTAAGCTATTTTTCTTGCGGGGCAAGATCGGCATAAACAATACTTTATACAGGGTGTATCATCAGTAATAGCGCAAACTGACACAGTTGAAAGTACACGATAATACAAGCAAAAAAGTCTCAGTAAACATGGGTCTGCAAACGAGCCGTTTTCGAGATAATTGCGAACGTGTGATTACAAGCCGCCACTGACTTCATGTTTGTAAACGTCGTCCTAGTTGGTAAAATGCTAATAATGTATGCGAATGTGTGGTTAGAAGCCGTCAATGATTGCATTTTGTAAACACAGAGTGCTTTACTCCTTGCGCGGTCCGAGGTTTGCTCTTTGTTTACAAAACAGAACATTTCCGAGAGGTGGCGTTGTAAGCAAACAGGATGGATACAATCAGTACACAGTCTGAACGTACTGTGGGAGTCACGTCAGTTGTGCTGTACTGCGCAGTCAAAGTGGAACCTTACAGCAACCAAGAGTACATTTTACTAACTAGGACGACGTTTACAAACAATGAAGTCAGTGGCGGCTTGTAAGCACACATTCGCAATTATCTCGAAAACGGCTCGTTTGCAGACCCATGTTTACTGAGACTTTTTTGCTTCTATTATAGTGTACTTTCAACTGTGTCAGTTTGCGCTATTATTTATGATTCACCCTGTATATGTAAATATACATAAAATGTATCCTTATATGCAGAAAGTGCCTTGTCCCCTCCACCCCCCATAGTCGGCACCTATGCCATTCATACATAAAAAATGGATACATTAAATTTCGAATGAAGTAAAGTAAAAAAAATGCAAGAAATGTAATGCGTTTGTTACTGCTTAAGCCCAGATCGCATTGTTGCAACAATCGCTGCACCGTACTCCCAACACTCATGGAGGGAAGGTAAGGTGGAAGCCGCTTGTTCTTTCTTTCCTCTAAGTTGCACCAAATAGACAATTGTTGAAGGTTTTGTTTAGGGAAAATACAACATATTTGATATCTTGTCAATAACGGGACTAAGGAAGATGTTGTTTTAAAAAGTTTTAAAAGGTTAAAAAGGAAGTTAAAACCATGTAATCCATGATCCGTGTTGAAAAACAAAAAAAAAGGATTTCGTTTTAAAATCCGGTCTCTACTAATACTATTATACAGCATTAACTATTGCAAACAATAAAAATAAATCCTTTTATTTCAAATTTTATATTATTACTAATATATTGTTATTACCTAGGATAGGAAAAATAAACTAATTCAGGCGGCAGCCACTTTTTTGGCAAATATTGTCTAAGAAAGACATTAATCAAACTAAGAAAAAGCTGCACATTTAATTTATTAATTAATGCAAGATTGGATTAAATGTAGCCTAATATTAATTCTTGCGACAGAGTGGCATTCCTAAAGAAGACAACTGGTTAAAAGCATGAATAACTATGTGATACAATCTAATACATGGTCGACTCTGCCATATCGCCGCAGATTTAAAATGCGTCTACAAAAAAAATATAATGGGATGTTTAATATTCTGATTTAATGATACACGTGATACAGATAACATACAAATAATTTTAAAATACATAACGTGCTGGTAATTTCAATAAGCGAACTTGAAATATTAAATATATTTTTAACACTAAATTTGAAAAATTAAATCGTCATATGAAAATTATTACCAAACAGGGGCGGTTTCTCGTGTGTAGCGCCAAAACCTTATTTCTTATGTAAGTATGGCTTTTTGTTTTAAGAGAGTTGGATTTTTGTAGACAAAAGTTACTGCTGCTGCAAAATCATGTAGCAATTTAATCTAAGAGATTACTGTTGTTTTGATGTCATTATGTAGGTATTAAATAAATGCATACACACAATAAAGCGTTCTTCAACACTAACACTTATCATATTTAAAAAATAATTGTAGCATTGCTCTGTTTTTAATTGGCGGGGAGGGGGGGGGGATTTGCTGGAAAGTAGGGGACCAGGATGGATATTTAAGGGCGCCAAAAATTCACCTCGCCAGGGTAAAAATTAGCCACCCCTGGAAATAATATCCGAATGTGCCACAAGTAAAGGATATGACGTACATGTGTACGTCACTGTGCATATGCAAAATTCTTGATTTAAGCCTTTATTTGTCACACAACGATTTTAAATTGTAATTTTTAAACATTGTTGAATGCGAAATTGAATATCCTTTTCGGGTAAAGCTTCAGTCGAGACAAAACACAATCAAGCATGGTGTAAAACACTTAAAACATTGCAGTCCATTCTATTAAATTATTACATTTACTCGAACCTCAAAACAAATCTTAGTCTTCGTTCTATTTCCGCAAGGAGAATAAACGTAACGTTTAATCTCGTAAACGGAAGTCATTCGGTTTATCAAAATTGTTTCTAACGATGCAGGGGAATCCACAAACTGAAATTTTGCGCGACCAAATATTCCATCACCGTACTCCATTGGCAGCAGAACAACTTCCGGCGACGCAGCCAATTGCAATCGATTGAAGCGTCTGTCTGCCGCAACGCTTCCCCTGGATTTATTCGCATTTCGTTTGACGAGGAAAGCCTCATTCGTTTTTCCCACAACTTCACCGGAATTGTTTCATTTCTCAATACATAATTCATTCATACACTATGTGGAAGAAAGTCATTGGACACCACATGTCAGCGGATTCCATCAGTTTTCTTGCAATCAATAGGACGTTGGCAGTGATAACAGCAGCTACACATTGTGTTTCACTGGTCACAAGGTCGTGTAGTACACCGAGTGGGATATTCCGCCAATCCTCCTGCAGTACAGTCACCAACCCTGGAAGTGTAGAAGGGCGAGGCGATCGCGACCTCAATTTGCGCTCCAGTTCGTCCCATAGATGTTCAATAGGGTTGAGGTCAGGGCTCTGAGCAGGCCAATCCAGTCAGGTCACATTATTTTCTGCATACCACTCCGTGGTAGCCCTGGAAACATGACAAGTCGAATTATCATCCTAGAACACATATTCTTCGTTTCCATGGAAACGCTACAATTTGGGGAGCATGGAGTTGTCGAGAATATCTCGGTAGGATGCAGACGTCATGTGGCATACACCGGTACCAGTGGACTCACGCCATGCCAGCTGAAACAACCCCAGAACATGATGCCCCCACCACCATATTTCACTGTGGGCACTACACACTCGGGTAACAGACGTTCTCCGGGTAATCGCCATACCCACACTCTCCCATCTGTTGGAAACAGTGTGAAGCGTGATTCATCGCTCCATAGGACCTTCCGCCATTGCAACACCCTCCAGTTTCTCTGCTCTTTACACCAGCGTAGTCTCTACCATTTATTGTTTTTTGTTATCAGAGGTTTGTGGGCTGCGGCTCGATCATGATAACTGAGCGCATGGGCCTCCTTGTGAAGTGTCTTGGTCGAAACAGTCAAATTGGTCGCACTTTGAAACTCTTCTGCAATCGAATGCATCAGACGGGTCCTGTTTTTCCGAATCTCCCTCTTCAGCACTCTCCTGTCCCGGTCGTCCAATTTCGTGGGTCTTCCACTTCATGACGCATTGCTGCAGTGTCCCTTTTCCTTCCACTTCTTGATGACAAAGGCTACAGTTGATTTAGGGACCTGTCGGGCATCAGCTATTCTACGTATACTCATGCTTCCTATGGAGCAGCCTACTATGATCCCTCTTTCAAACATGCTGAGCTCTTTCCTGTTCGTCATTTTAACAGCGATTGATCTGAGAAGCCTCCTGCTGCCGTATATATACCCATCTGTACTCTCTTTTCCATGAGGAGTTCGTTTCAGAGTTGAAATCGGGGTGTCCAATGACTTTCTTCCACATAGTGTATTTGTGATTGACATGGATATTCATCCCTCAAAGCATATTGCAATTTCCTAAACTTATTTTTTCATCCCTTCCTAACGTATGATAAATTTACAACGATGAGAACTGCACCTAACAAGCAGATCTTTTTCTGTCCATAAAATCTATGTCTGCTATTCTCTGACAAGCATTTTATGACATTCTGTTCTGTTAATAAATGCCTCCAACCATTGCTAACCATTAATATAAATAACACAAATAATATGAATAGTTAGTAATTAATAATTGGATATCAAGTAGGTCTAATAACATTTCATTCTAATAAAAATGTAATAGAAGATATACTACTTAAAATCTTTCGAAATAAAGAATACCTATTTAAAATGTAGTATTTCCTGATCAAAAGGCACGATTATTATAATCTCATATTCATAAACTTGCTGTATCATATGTATAATTAACTCCCTCAGTTTACTTATAATTTATCGCACATAAATACAGGATATCCCTAAAGTACCGTTAGAATTATAATCCAACATAACTCTGAACTGAAACCACATGACATAGAGGAGAGCGGTTTCTTGCAAAGTGTTCTACAACTCAAAAAGTTTTTGTTGTGTTCCAGGCCTATTCTTCTTAATGGAGGACTGATTACAGGGGAAATTTACTGCTATAAGCTTGAACAGTATCTACTCCCCCAGGTGGAGGAGTTTTTATTTATTTATTTATTTATTGCGTCTTGTTTATCATGGCGAAGTTAAGGCTTTGTTAAGGCTTTGTTAAGGCTTTGAAGTAAGGCTTTCCAGCCATTCATTATTTTTCAACAAGACCCCCACATTGGTCTCATGATGTTCGGGATATTCTGGATAGACATTTCCCTGAGAGATGGATTGGCTGTGACGATCCAATCGCTGGCCCCCGCAATCTCCTGATATCACCCCCTTGGTTTTTTTTGTTTATGGGTCCGTCAATGTTTGTGCATACCAACCTCCTGTTCCAGATCTTGTTACACTTCGTTGCAGCTGTGCAAACAGTGGATGTTGATACGCTGCAGCGTGTGTGGGTAGAGGTAGAATATCGCCTTGACATCCTGAGGACAACCAGAAGAACACACGTTGAAGTGCTCTGGCGTGCTTTTTTTTTTTTTTTTATCTGTAGAACATTTTTGCAAAGAAGAAACACCCTGCTCTGTCATATGGTTTCAGAGTTAAGCTTGATTGTAATGGTAACGTGACTTTAGGGACACCCTAAAGTGAAATGACTTATTAACTCAATTATGCATCACATATCGTATCGTTCCTCAAGGGAACTGGGATCGAATCTGGGTAGTGTATCTCATTCATTATTCATCCTCAATAATGATGTACTCGCTATTCATGGTGAGCTTAATGGCAACTAAATGGAAAACACAACACTTGAGTTTTATACTCTCAAAGAAAGGAACAT
Source organism: Lepisma saccharinum (assembly GCF_977018435.1). Classification (NCBI taxonomy): domain Eukaryota; kingdom Metazoa; phylum Arthropoda; class Insecta; order Zygentoma; family Lepismatidae; genus Lepisma; species Lepisma saccharinum. Next base: position 6,294,461 of record NC_139246.1, read on the forward strand.
CGTGGTAAAACGGAATAATATACTACCTGTCTCTGCCTGTAGATGGAGGTTCTTCGTTGAGTTATTATGTTCATGACTGTACAGTATCTCAAGAGTTTGACTTGCAACTCGCTCCAACGTATCTTCGCTCAATCCTCGTTCTGTCCCTCTCAACGTTCGCTCTATATCATGACCTCTCTTATCCCAGATATTTTTTGTCATAGATTTTACAAAGCAATGCGGAGTCAGTCACCTGTATTCTCTTCCTGGGTTTCACCTGTTAACGCCGTTGGTGACCCAGTAAAGCTTAGGTAATATCTGACATCGCATTCCTTATTGTCGAGCTCCTGTCTGGAAAGTGACAGCCAGTGTCTGGGATTTTGAGCTGTTTTAATCTAATGTATTTTCAATGTTTGAGGATAATTACGATATATATTCAATATTTAATTTCATCAAGTAAAATGAAATCAAATGGTAGCAATTGATACCTATATCCCATAAAAATGAAGATTGATGTGTTATATTTGAAACATAATGCAAACAACATTTAAATAAATTGTGTAAATTTGAATAGCTTTGCAACAACTTGAATATAAATCAATGGAAAATTGAAACTACTTGTGGAAGTGTAGGATAACGTGCTGGCAAGAGGGCGAAGGACTATTTTTAAGACAAATATCGAGTATGTTGAAATGTTTACTAAACTAGCAGTTGATTTATAATAATATTTATAAGTTTTAAATTCTTATTTACATCATTCTGGGTATGAAGACTATAATATTGTTTCCATCTCCATTGGCTGCAAATTACAAGCAATCAATGTGTAATGCATCACATAATAAGGTGCACTTGTTATCTTCATAAACAGATTATATTGCTATTGCACATCAAATGAATCAAACCAATCAGAAATAAAAACCACAGCAAAATCATAATATTACTGCTCATTATAATGGTAAATATGCAAATGAACTCCATTGGAACGAATCTTTCTCATACATTAGTGTACATTATTGACGGAATGTACCTATTGAATCGATGTAGGATCGGCTTAACTGTTGTGGATGTCAGTGCCGGAACAAATATTATTGGTTTTATTGTAAACATCGATGAAATTTTAAGGAATGAATGAAGCACATGTTAATTATGATTAGCCCGAGTACTCCCAAGCTATTTTCTTTCTACGTATGTTTCTATGGGAAATATATTTGTTTCATATATTACAATACTACATGCGTTATTTGCATGTATACATTAATATTTTGCTTTGATATTAGATAATTTAAGTTTGATTTGATTTTTGCAATTTATCATCGCTTATCTGAGTGATGATATGATGTAACATAATATTGTATTTATTAATTATTGTAGAATATGTTCTATATGTATCCCTGTATCCACATAAATGTATGTGTGTGTGTGTGTGTGTGTATATATATATATATATATATGTGGATAAGCTTTAGGATATGTGTCCATAAATATGTGTATGTATTTATTTCATTATTGTTTCTATCCTATCATATTTATTCTGTACATTCATGAGAAATGTGATAATATTGATTGTGGATATATGGACAATTTATGTATATATATTTGTGCGAGGACGTCATTACTCTACGTTATATAAGTGTACTTATGTTATAGTTAATAACTATGTAATATGTATTCATGCTATTTAATCTCATTTATATTCATATTCACATTATTTAATTATGTTATATTAATGCCTCTGTAATTGGAGATATCCTTTCTCTGTAGAAGGAAAATAAATAACTGATGAAGGAATAGTCAACCACGTCGATACCGGGATTCGAACCCGTTAACCCTGATGTAGCTCGCTGTGCTAACCATTCCGCTACAGAGGTCGGATTCATTTAGCTATCTTGCGAAGAGTACTTTTCTGATTTAAAAAAATAATATACAATAAAACCTCGATAAGCCGGACTTCGCTTAATCCAGACCCCCCCCAAAAAAAGCAGAATCCAAGGTTTTATGTGGCTAGAAGTCAACAATCACATTCGTCATATTGCTCCGTAACGGCTATGAATACGTACATCCAACGCCCATGGGAGAACTTCCCAAAGAAAAGACAGTCAACCACTGATGAAATTCTGTTTACCGCAGACTTTCGGGAAGAAGCCGCATTGACACAGGAATACCCTCGGCATATTCTCGAAAAACCATAAAACTCTGGTTATTATAATACGTGGCCGTACAAACATATGCCATTTAAATACACCATAATAAACGTGTTTCGTTGCACTATGTTTTACTGTAATATTAGATTATAAACAGAGGCATTGAAAGTAACCAAACGTGATGGTAATTTATTAATTTTTTAAAAATCTCCATAGCAATATTCCCCTAACATTGTTCTGACTATTGTATGAACTTCATATAGAACACCATGCAAAAATACATACATGATAAATAAAGCTCCAAGGCATGCACTCCTAAAATTCTTTACTTCCAATTTTTATTTCGTTTTAAAAGCAAATAATTATAATTGATTGATAGTGAAATTAAATTCACAATAAATAATATCGACAAACATGTAAACTTGAGTCAAATACCTCAGAGACGAAATAGTGGAAACAAACGATGAAAAATGTAAGATATATGGGTTACTTTTCAAAGACAGGAATAGAAGCTCTTCCGCCTTTGGGAGCAGTCGAGAGTATATAGAAATATGTAGATCTTGTGTTCGTTTTATCATATGATTTTGACAACTTGCAATTGGTTTGTTTTAGTTGGCTTTTCTGCCGCTTTTTGCTCTTGCGAAGATGTGGAAATTGATGAAGGGAAACTAACAAATAACACCGATGCACAGGCCAGGATTCGAACCTGTGACCCCTGGCACTCCGTCACGGAGGTTGGCGATTCTCGCAACTATAATCGCATACAGTATATTGTCTATTCAAAATTCCTCCAACATTAACAATAATTAACTCGGATTATGAACGAACATTGTATCCATGACGGACAACAGAAAGACACAATACTTTTTAATTCCCTTTCTTTGTTAATAATAATAATAACTAACTGAACTTCACACTGCTATATTTGTATTTCTATTTTTTCAATTTTACATTCTTCTCTGAACTTTTAGTATAATAGAGATGATGAGGACAAGAATGCCAAAACCGAAATCCGGAACGCAATTTTGGACTCGCAACACTTTTCAAAACACATACGACATGCCGCAAATTATATTTGATACGTATCCACGGTGATACTACACCTTAAACTATAAAGAGTTCATCACGCGATACACATTCAACACAACCTTCAATTGGAAAGGAAAAGAAAATACATTTACCGAATAGTGCAGTCACTTTTAGACGGTTTTTTTTAAATAATGAAACTAATTCATAATCTGAAATTAGGTATAACATCTTTGTAAGATTAGTAACAACATACCAAAAGTCCTCGGCGATCACCCGTACGTTAAGTCCGCCATATTGAAAAATGGCGGACAATGAAAGTTTTCACGAAATAAGGGAACTATAATTCATAACAAGCTGAAATTTTGTGCATAGCTTCTTTATAACATTAATAATAACATATCAAATGTCCCGGGCGATCACCCGTATGCTAAGTCCGCCATATTGAAAAATGGTGGACAGTGAAAGTTTCACGAAATGGCGGTTAAATTCATGAAATAAAAGGACAATAGTTTGGTGTTTGATATACATTTTTCTTAGTAACATCAATTACAACATATTCAGTTTTCTGCCTATCACTGACACGGTAGGTAACGGCGCCATATTGGAAGCACGGCGGTATGTTATGAATTATAGTTCTCTTATTTCGTGAAAGCTTTCATTGTCCGCCATTTTTCAATATGGCGGACTTAGCGTACGGGTGATCGCTGGGGACTTTTGATATGTTATTATTGACGTTATGAAAAACTTATGCACCAAATTTCAGATTGTCATGAATTATAGTTCCCTTATTTCGAGAAAACTTTCATTGTCCGCCATTTTTCAATATGGCGGACTTAGAGTACGGGTGATCGCCGGGAAGCGTATTTACAAACCCTATAGTACTGCAGAACCTCCAGCGATATTTGGCTTCTGATTGGCTGCCATTCCGGAAGTTGATGCAGCGTTCCTTTAAGTTAACGCTAGATGGCAGGGTTCAAATTAACAGTGTAGATTTCAAATGTCCATTCCAACAAGATAAGAAACCCATTTATACTAAGGTTTATATTTTAGCACAATTATTTAAATCAATGTTTTAGAAGACAGAAATCAGAACTCATCTTGAAGTGAATGATTTTTGTATTTAAAGTCACATCAGTGCAAACATTGTAACTAGCAGTGACAATTGTGAAAATTATGAATGTTCAAAGTATATAATTTTAAACATTATATTTATTATATAAACGTATATTTCTTAACATAATTTCGACAATCTGATTAAAAACTTTATTACTATATAATCACGAGTCTTATTTTTCCATACGAAGAAACAAGGAACAATGGACACGGAACATAAACACTTCCGGTGCACGCAGCCAATAAGAAAGCTTTATAAACCTCTGGTTCTGCGACACTATCGGGTTTGTAAATACGCCGCCGGGAACTGTTGGTATGTTGTTATTAATGCTATGAAGACATTACATACCAATTTTCAGCTTTTTATGAATTAGTTCCTTTATTTCTCCTATTTTGACTGCACTACGAAGCAAAATGTAACTTGTTTAAATTTTTTTATATCCTCGTGTTCAATGCATGCCCTTTCTTTTTACTAAGTTGCCTCTTTTTCCCGGACGAATTGTTTCTTCCTTGTTTTAATTTGGAGCCCTTTCCCCCCTTCCCCCCTCCATTCTACATCGCTGGGATTATTGAATCACCGACCGCCTCGTCTGCATCCATGATTCGTAACCAACGGCAACATCCGAACTTAAAGGGAGGATTTTCAAGATTTACGAGGGTTCAACGAATAAGATTGCACGGATTCAGAATTTTCATAATCACGGAAAATATAAACAAGGAAAGGAACGCATGTATTTTCGTCTAGCGCTATAACAACAGTTTTCTATTTATTTGCTCTGGGCTGTATTCTGCAAACGTTTTCATTTTCGCCGACCTCCGTGGAGGATTGGTTATCACTAGGTCTCGGAAGTTGAGGAAAAATCTTTTTTTTTTCTTGTGTTCGAAGACGAGGCCCAACATAATATATGTTCATTTTGGGTCATTGTAGGCCACAAAAAGGTGGGTTTTATTTGTCCTTTTTTTGCCTTTTTCGGCGTTTTTTGGATTATTGGTCCTTTTTTAGCCTATTTTTAGGTCTTAACGGCTTTTTTGTTTTGGAATTTCACCTTCTTTCGACTACGTTTTTACTGCCCATTCTCAATTCGAATCATCATCACCATCCTTTCCATAGTAAAGAAATATATATATATTGAACCATCCCTGAAACGAGGGAAAAACATTTTTGGACTACTGAAGCAGGTACGGTGCAAGGTCCTTTAACTGTAACTTGTCTGGAAGGTCGCGCTGTAAGTGGCAACTTTCTCTTGTTTTGAAGCTTTCTGTTTTTTCGCACTGTGTGTTCCATACCACCAGAATTTTTTTATTTTTTTATTCATTAAATATGTAATTAAAACTGAAGTTATTAATTAATTTGGATCACATTCATACGTCCTTTTTTCCGATTTTAGGTCCTTTTTTTATATTTTTAGGTCTTTTATAGGTCTTTTTTTGGCAATTTATAGGTCTTCAACTTCCGAGCCCTTGTTATCACAATGCGCTACGACTGCAGGGGTTACGGGTTCGAATCCTGGCCTGGGTGTTGGTGGTCTTCATGAGTGTCCATTCGTCATCGTCACTCATCGTTGCGATTAGGCTAAATAGACAGAAATAAGTAAAATAACTTAATTCAATCAATCGAACCGTTTAGGGTGTTCTCTTCGTTCCACATTTTCGGATCTGCACTCCCTTCCACTTCAAATAACTCCTGCGAACGGGCCTGTGGACACTATACTGATCGCAGCCCCAATTGGCGGATGACCTACTTTTTTCTACATAGCTCCATTTTCCACCAATCGCCTTCTGGGGTGCGTACTTCAATGAGTGTCAACAACCTCAGTTGCGAAGTAAAAGCTGTAGGGGTAACATCGCTCTACCGTTACAACGTTGCCAAGCGTACGTCTGTTTCTGTCAGTTGTTTTCATCGACTTGTTTGTGTGCTTTGTGTACTACTTTTCCGTGCTTTGTGTACTATTGGACAACTTTTATCCAGTAACGGCGCTGATCAACTCTCTCTCTCTCCTAACAGTATGTTAGGCAACATGCTGTGTGTCCAACGCTCATTTATTTCTCCCGCCAGCAACGTTCGGGTGCCTTGTGACTCGAAAATGCCCGATGTCAGTCGAAAAGAACTGAAGTGATCGCTGATTCGTTGTTTTCCAACCACCATTTCGAAATGCGATCAGAATAGTTATAAAATAGGGAAACCTTTTCAAAAATATAGCTCATTTCATGCCGATCGCTTGAGATATGTATTGTAGGGCATGGAATCAAGTACCTTTGCACCTTTTCGTGAGATTAGCACATTTAGTCCCTTTCTACTCCCTCTTTGATGCCTCAGCACCTTTTTCCTTCCTTTTCTTTCGTGTTTTATTAATAAATTGGACAGAAGAATAAATGATTTTCACTCTTCCTGAGCAGCTACATAAAATCCTATAGTCTCATTTTGTAGAGCAGAACGAGAGCTATATAATGGTATAATATAATCATTGCAGCCCCAATAGTCTCCAAGATAATGTAGCAAAACCCGCGAGAGAAAACACAAACTTCAACAAAACCTATTCGGGAGAACGACTGTTCTCTCTGCGGTCCGCGCGCATTATATACAGAAGGCGCAGAATAAAGAGAGTATTTTATCAGCACCATCTATTGAACCTTTTTGAAAACATTTTCAAAACCTTTTTTCCCCTTTCCCGACAATATTTTTCCACCTTAAAATCCTTTCCCTAGCTATAAACAATGGTTTTGGCAAGAGATCAAGGTTAGGCATAATACAAGCAAGAGAAGATGCTCCCCGAGAGTTCTTTACATTCTTTGACAGTCCAACTCCTGATTTCCTCGGAGGAGTGTCAAACATATCGGTTCCTATAAACCTCCAAATCGGAAGTAGACAGGTCTGAGAAACGCGTGAGAGGCCCCCAACGGAACCCGCGCAAGCAACGTTTCCTCCCAAACATTCCGAAGGGATGGCTGATCGATAATTCACGCCTTGAGGAACAGGAGAAGTGGAAAAGAAGGTTCTGCTGTTGCCTTCAGATATTGGAATCCGTTTCCCCTTCTTCCCAGTAAAAGGATTTATCGCATCAAACCATATTTGTTATTGATTCCAAAACTATGTGACGTATGTTACTGCATCCTTTCAAGATTGTTTGATGAAGTGTTGAGTTATCACTCTCGCCGAAGTAACTTCAATTTGCCCTTTTATATTTCACTCAGCCCTGGATTCAGAGCAAAAAGGCATCTACATGCAGACCTGGGCTTTATTAAACTACACAGAACAATAGACGCTCATTCCTAGGGCTCGTAAGTTTGAGAAAAATCATATTTTTTTCTGAGCCTAGAGTGTGTCTCAACCTTAAAAGTCAGTATGGAAGTAAATGGAGTACTTCCCTCTCTCTCTAATACATGAGTTTTGCCAATAGCTCTGTCCTTCTCTACCACCGCTGCGTCGCCAGATGCTACAAAATTTACAAAATGTAAAAGACATAAATTTCAAACAGTGAAATTATTATCCTGTAGAGTTTTTTATGCTCTATTTAATGACGGCATTATATAACCTGTCATAAATTCATGTGATCTGAAATTTCCATAATTATGCAATTTTGCAGAACGCTTAATTGTTTTCTAGTAAATACTTCAAAAGCCATAAATATGAAACCGCTTGAACAACTTAGCCAGTTTTTTTTCTATGGGATCTATGGTGTTTGTAGATATGATATTCTTCGCCAGAGTAAATTAATTTGCTTACGAGGAGAGTTATATATATATATATATATATATATATATATATATATATATATATATATATACATTGGATATTTTGTATAAATCATCAGACCGTAACACGAAAAAGTTGGTTAGCGAGAAACTTTTCGGTTTGTCGCGATACACGTGCAGACCAAGCGAGAAAGGTGTTGACAATTGTTTGAAGTTATTTTTAGAATGCATTGTTACTCCACAGCACCGTTATTTATTCCGCAATCGTAGTTTGTGTATGCGGGCTGTCTCGCGTATCAAATTCATTGCGCTCCACAGAGGTTACAATTCAGTTGCAGGCATTTGCCCCGGTTCGTAGGAAGTGCAGTGTGCTTTATTTTCCGGAACAAAATATATCTTAATGTTTGTTTTTGTATTTATTTAATTCTGTTTATGTAAAAGTTACAACATTCAACGAAATAAGTAACAATAGTTGCATGTATTACACATTTAATGCAAATGTAAAATAGTAAATAGTAACGTTGAAATATAAACATTTACATGCAAATCTTGAGGTAACTATCGTTTTTTTTTTTTCCAAAATGCATCTAATACATAGATTTTGAAGATTTCCTATACGATATTAAGGAAGTAAATTTGTCACAATCATTAGCGATTAACAGCGACTAGATGCTCCTCCGTTTGTTGATCTGGCAACGCCGCGCTCCATTTAACCCATACTGACTTTTAAGGTTGAGTCGCTTTTTTTTTTAGAAAACAATAGCCCCGTCTAGTTCGCTGCACATGAATTTGAATTTAAAATTTTGGGTGCATCAGCACTATGGTTATTTTACACCCGTCACGTTATATGTGGTCCAGCCCCTTACCATAACTACCGTGCGTCCATTTCGATCTGCAGCCGAGAGATCGGGAGAACCGTGGCGGGCGGCGCTGGCGGAGATGCCGACATTTGCGGCCTGTAATGCCCGCTTATTTTTATGGACATATGCAGACATTTATATAAATATTGCAAAACGAGCACTAACCTGTGTTATAAGAGTATGGTTTTAATTTTAGTAGCTTAGTGGCTGTATGTCCTGATGATTTTGACACTCCCATCTCCTGTGAAACACGGCGTAGAGGTTTGTTTGGATAACTTTCTAACGCTGCCCCAATTTCATCGAGTTCATCGAGGAAGCTCACGAAAACCATTGACTTTTAATGGTTTCGTCGGCAGCGTAATCTTGATACAGTGTTGCACATTCGAAACCTCCAAACGATCCCCATCGACACAAAACTCTTTCAAGGATATAAACTTAAGCAGGACGTTGCTGGTCAAAACTATGATTAAAATGTTTTATTATCTGTGACTTTTATCGTCACTTCTAAAGCGTATTTTTTTGTGTATATAATTGCAGAACTTGGATGAATTACAGATGATGAATTATAACCCAGGTTAGTGCTCGTTTTGCAATATTTATATAAATGTCTGGATATGTCCGTAAACATAAGCGAGCATTACAGGCCGCAAATGTCGGCATCTCCGCCAGCGCCGCCCGCCACGCTTCTCCCGATCTCTCGGCTGCAGATCGAAATGGACGCACGGTACAAACACAACTGTAACGTCGTACAATTAAAATTTTAAAACATTCTGACTTGGATTAAAAGCTGAGGCAGTTGAAAGAGCACTCAGTACACATAAGGACAAAAAACAGGACAACACACATAATTAAACTGGCCTTATGGCTGGACGCCAGAGCCTCGTTAGTCTGCAAAATGCAGTCCAGGGTGTTCACTGGTTTAGGCAAAGCATCTAGAAACTTGACATCCTGTACGTAGCAAGTTACACAATATGTTCCCTTGTACAAAAAGTACAAAAGTAGCTATGTATTTTCATTGGATTGTTCTTTGTATAGCCCCATTTCTTTGAATTTGTTTCGAAGGTAACAAAGAGCTCTCTTACATATTCAACAATATTTGCGCTATGTAAAAAGTAATTAATAAATTGGTTTCTTAAATATGTACACGTTGCTGCGCTTTCTTGACTTTATAAATGTTATTCAAATTTTAATTTGAACAACTTATGTTCTTAAAATTATGTTGAATATGTTCAAATTAAATAAATATCTATCAGAATTCTGAAATTGCTTGAATACTGGCCTAAACCTTAAAGCGAAACGGAAATATATAATCAGAAGAAGGGGGCATCTTTCGATAAATAACAGTTCCCCCCTTTTTTTCTCTTCATCCTGCCATTCGACTTGGCAGCCAATTTTTGGATGACCGTAAGCACTATGCATCTCATTGATTTCAAAATATGACATCACGTGAGCTACAAATTTTCTTCATCATGTTTCGGAGATGGAAAATATAGTAACAAGGATCAAGATAAGAAAAAATTAACGAAATATGTTGTTTTATGTAAAGTAAATTATTAAATATATAAAATATGTAATATCCCGTCAAACATGTGAAAATATGTAACATAAAAACTTATGCAAAGTCGTGTCAGTTATACAGGGTGTCATTTTAATGGCGCCCACGGACCACAGATTCGTATAGAGGACATCAAAACAAACAACTTTTCTTAGTAACATTTTTCTCGTTGATTCGTCGATTCGACGCTACAGCCGTTCAAAAAAGACAGTTTTGCCGCCTGGATGATGGCAACCCAACACAACATTTGATCGTATCTGTGACGTCATTTCCTGCGGTGAAAGAGCGCACGGCAGGATTGCAAGGAACACACAAATTTTGTGAAAAATTACAAACTACCAACTACATTATTAGCTGTGAAACGAAGCGAGAAACGCATCCAGAAGACCGAACATCATAGCCTACGAGCCAGATGATCAGCAGTCATCTCAGGGGAAGGGGGAAGTGAACCAACGATACGAGAAATGGAAAAAAACGTATTCAAAATTAAGTGTCAATATAGAATTTTGTCTCAGCCTACATGTTAAAAATCAACAACAATAAATTTTCTTGGACTTGCACCTTACATGTGGCTGTTTACGCCCAGTTACATGTCAAATATTTGCAAATCTCGTTGCAAGGTTGATATCTACAGGTTTGTGTCCAGATGCCTTGTGGTACTTTTGTGCTGATAACGGAAGTATCCGAGGTTCACGTTGTTACATTACGGCTAAAACACGAACAGCAACAGTAACAACGTAATGACGAATGAGTAATGAATATACTGCCCTGTTCACAGTTGCAAACTATTACACGTGTATCCGGTGCATAGATAAACACAGTCGTCGGGGAGCTTGTATTACTACTACTTATATCCTGTATTTTCAACCATTTTTGTCTCTTGCCTCATAATGCCCTGAATATACATTATATTATGTGTTGCTTACCTTTGGAATTTTGAGTTATTTCATTTCTATTTTGTCATCTGTTCAGTTGTCACAGACAACTAGTATCAGAAGAACGAAGTGGATAGACTAAATTGTAGATGCCAACTTGGTAACTAGATTTGCAAATATTTGACATGTAAGCTGAGACAAAATTCGATATGACCAGTTCCACTTGAGTTCTATTTTATTTCTACCATTTTTCGTATCGTTTGTTTACTTCCTGTTAGGTTACAGAACGTGTTTTCTCGTTTTGTTTTACGGTACATAATGTGGTTGATTGTAGCTATGTAATTTTTCACAGAATATGTGTGTTCCTGGCAACCCTGGAACGCATCGCTTCACGACAGGATATGACGTCACAAATGTTATCAAATGTTGTGTGTGGTTGCCAGCATTCAGGCGGCAAAACGGGCTTTTTTGAACGACTGTAGCGCCGAAACGACGCTCCAACGAGAAAAAATGTTACTGAGAAAAGTTGTTTGTTTTGATGTTCTTTATACGTTTCCATGGTCCGTGGGCGCCATTAAAATGACACCCTGTATAATTCGTTGACATTTTACTGCTCAAGGTATGTATCTACGAATATAACAAACTAATTTCATATGTTTTTTCCAGAGTTATTGAAGAAAGGAAACAACAAAAATAAGTTTGTAAACAAACTGAAGCACAATTTTTGAGTTTTTATTGTAAATCATCAGAGTTTAGTAGTGGGATTGATGCTATAACCAGTGCCCGAAAGGAAGAGCTCCCCCCAAGCAGAATTGTCTACACTTAAAACTAGCTCAACATGCCCACATGAGCTTTTTGCTCTAGTGTGGAACCCTGCCTAATCCAAGATTTTTGTAAAAAAGCCCTCTGGAATTTTTCAGAAAGGAAGAGAATTTTTCAGAAAGGAAGAGAATTTCTCAGAAAGGAAGAGCCTCCTCAGATTGATTTGCCTATACTTATAAAAGGCACTTCTGTGAGATTGTTGTCCATAAACTCAAGAAAGGAAGAGCTCCCCCCAAGCAGAATTGTCTACACTTAAAACTAGCTCAACATGCCCACATGAGCTTTTTGCTCTAGTGTGGAACCCTGCCTAATCCAAGATTTTTGTAAAAATGCCCTCTGGAATTTCTCAGAAAGGAAGAGCCTCTCCCAAGCAGATTTGTTTACACTTAAAACTAGCTCAACATGAGCATATGAGCTTTTTGCTCTAGTGTGGAACCCCCTCTAATCCAAGATTTTTGTAAAAATGCCCTCATGGATTCCATGAGAAAGGAAGAGCCCCCTCGGATTGATGTGCCTATACTTACAAAAGGCACTTCTGTGAGATTGTTGTCCATAAACTTGTCAAAAATATGCCCCTCTTGATGGCCACACTTAAAACTAGGCCAAACGTATAAACACACCCACACCCACCCACACCCACCCATACACACACATATTTACTTCCGGTCCACTTCCGGTCCACTTCCGGTCCACTTCCGGTCCACTTCCGGTCCACTTCCGGTCCACTTCCGGTCCACTTCCGGTTTGACTACTTCCGGTTTAAGTTTAATTGGACACCAGGCCCAACTTGTATATTTAGTATTAAGATAATATAATTCTTCTAGAATTGCTCCGTGACTCTCTCATTTCTTACATCATAAACATATGATTTTTCACCTATGAGAATAACACTACATATAGTGTCATGAGGTAAAGCCTCATGGAATTCACAGATAATTTTAATGTTTGTCCTGTCATTCACCACAACTTGTTTTCTTTTTGAAGTGTTGATTACAAACATGGGTCTCTGTGCCTTGAATTCATCTGGAGTGTAATACATATCAATATTGCCTGTAGTGACCCTCTTGAAAGCCGAAAATGCCTCATATAATTTGAGGAAATCATTCTTGGACATGTCTAAATTGTAATTTTCTCTAGGAAATACCTCATTTCTGCCATTTTTAAGATATATGTTCTTGATGTTGCAGTTATCAAATTTACTTGAATTTTTTTCCTGATTATTGTGTCTCCCAGTCTGAAACAGTACCACTACAAAATCAGGCATGTCATATTGTATACTGGAGAATGAATTTGTAGCATCAAACTCATAATAAGAACCAGATGCAGGTTTCTGTACGCATTGATATGTATAAAATTGTAGAGGAATCTGTGGATTTTTTAGGATATCTGCTTTGTATTTAAGAGCATGACTGGCCTCATATTCAACAACCGGGATTCTTAACTCCATAGTCTGAATAAGGCACTTGCCTTCATCAGGTAGGGTATTAGGCAGAGCTTCCCCTGTAGAGTTTATTGCACTGTACCTCATCAAAGCATTATTATCATTTGCAGCTCTTCTAAATGTGATTCTTAACCCACCCTTCCACATAATTTCTTTGTAATCTGAGAAGAATCCTGGCAATAGGCGCATGGGGAACAGCACTGTGTGATTTTTAGATAATATTTTATCACCAGCTTCAAATCCGCCTATTTTGTAGTATGAAGCCTCGGTTTTGGATAATTTTAATGTAGCCAAAGCTGTGGAGGTAATGCCGGGATAATCTACTCTGTTTATAACAACACCATGTTTTCTGATCTCAATTTCAGAGAATAGATGTGGCACAAAATTGTCTACAAGTCTTATATTTGAATTTGCCGGATAATCTGTTCCATCGAGCTTTAGAACATCAAATTTGATGTATAGATCTGCTCTGTGGGGGTGTATAAATCCATCCCCTACATCAAGATCAACCTCAACCTCTGTGTTGGGTTGATTTAAATTTGCAAATGTCCTCCTGTTTGGAGGGAATGATTGTAGCTCGTAACTCTCAATATTTTCCATTGTATGTATTTTTATTTAAATATTAATCTCTATGATTGCAGTTGTTGTGGCTCCAGCAAAATCAACTAATTCTTCTTTTTCATTAGTGACCATCAATTCAATATAATCTATTCTATTATGGCACACAGGAAAATATAATGTTGGGGATGGATTGTAGATGATGGGCTCCATAAATTCAGAATTAGGTTTGAATGTTGCAATGATGCCGGTTTGTTTGTGAGTGCCTATGCCATTTGATTTGGTGATCATACCCTCGGCCACATTACAGTGAATATTCAGAGTCTCTATGGCTAAGAATTTAGGTATATTCATAGCAGTGTGTTTGATGCCTGGTTCAAGTTTTGTGTTGTTCTCAAAGCCTAACAGCTCTCCTATAGTACCCAGATCCACTGTTTCTGTAGCAGATACAATCTCTACTCTGTGAGTGACAGAATTTTGACTTAACACTACACCTCTGGGTAACTGAGCATTTAGAGTCGATAGATTATATTGCCCTGGAGTGATGACAATTTTTTGATCCCCTACTGCAATTGTGTTGTTGTGGTGTGTAATATTAGGGATCAGGTACATGCCGTAAAATGCCCTGAGAGCTATTGTTTTGGGATACACTATGTCATCATGCAATTTGAGTTTCAATATTGAATTTTGGCTGGTGAGATGGAATACCCCCATGATGTTTCAGATACCACAAGGCCTTTTGAAAATCTTCAATTGATGGTTTATTTATTTGAGACATATATCTAAGAACATATAAACACAAATGTCCGCAATTAACATCTCTGAAGTTTTGAACACGGGCATTATTGTAATAAAGAATAGCTGAATTTAGATATTTTATTAAATTTTCAGGTGGAACACCTCCAAATGAATCAAACACAAATGCCTCATTTTTTAAATATTTAAGATAACAAATCCAGTGAGTGCCCTGATTTTTGTACTTATCCAAATTAACAATGCCACACTCTTTGTTGAGTGGTTGTTCCGGTAAAGAATCAGACATGTACACACCTCTAAAATGTTTGATGCCCAGTGGCTTGATTAAAGCTTCAATATCTTGGTTTGTAAGCGGCTCTTGTTTTTTTTAAACTTATTCATGGCTCTCTTAACACCTTTGCCTTGTTTCTCCATGGCCAGGTTATGGCGTTTCTGCTCATCTAATTCTGCCCTATTTTTCTTGGCATCTATTTCTGTTTTTGCTATGGCGGCTGATCCCCCGGCCAAGCTCCCAACAGCCCCGAGAGCAGCTAAGATGGCAGGGATGGTAAATATGAATCCCCCCACATGTGATTTTTTTCTAGATTGCTGTAATTTTTTTAATTGGGGGGTACTAAGCAACAATTTCATACCATGCCCCTTTGCAATACAATAATTTTTTTTCTTGCGCTGCTTTTTGGTTAAAAGACTGTCAATAGTTTTAAGAGATTTGAGACCTGCATAAGGTATTTGATACATGACACCCTTGGCCTTCATTGTAGGTTTATTATATACATATTCACAACCCCCACCCCAGTTTTTGTTTGGTGCTCATAGCTATGGTGGTTCCCAATGCTGCTATTTTTTCACTCAAAGATGCATCTTTGCTTACAAATCTGCCAAATGCAGCCTCTTCTAATTTCTTGTCTGCAACATGTCTCTTGTCAAGATCAGTATGTGTGTTGTATGCTATGTCATGGTCTCTACAAGCAGCATCTAAAGGATTAACACCAGGATCCCCTCTGTTTAATCTATGATCCAGTTTTGTACCGGGACCACAATACTGATAGCCTGGAATGTGTAGTTCAAATGGCAGCTTGTTTATAATGTCATTAACAAGGCCCCGACCCTCAGAGACATTCCAAAATTTAGGTGGTAGAGTATTAATAATTTTTATGAGATATCCAATCCCCTTAGTGTCATTCACTATAAAATTAGACAATTTTGTGCTTATCATGTCCATAATTCCAACCTTTTCATTGTAAAAATTGTGGTTCCCAGCATTTTCCTCCCCAGCTATCACCAATAGCCTATCTACAAGTTTCCTGACATCATCAACCCACACAAATTCTTTGGGCAGGGTGTTGTATTGTTTGATTCCACTGCCAGTTTTGATCTCTGACCATATGGGCTTGATTAAATTATTGTATTTTGCTCCACTGCTCGACTTGACTCTTTTTTGTGTGGGATCATTGTTCTGGTATAGAGCATCTGATTTTATTAATATTTCTTTGTAATAATCATAATCTTGATCTGTATAGCTGCCAGGTCTCTTCCTGGTCATCAATTCCCACAATCCAGGTGTGCCGGGGTACTTAACAAAAGCACCTTTTTCTCCGAGACGAGATTCTGAATATACAATTATATCATCCCCCATAAATGTTACTCTGAAATTGCCAATTCTATGTATGATGCTGCCATCACGCTCTGTGTCAGCATATAAGCCAAATACCTCATCTTTATTGTCTTTAGGTGTTGTTAAATATTTTTGAGCAAGAAGACCCAATTCAATAGGATCCTGAGTAGCTTCAATTCTTCTAGGAGCAATAGGACTAGGTGTATGAATACTGGAAAGTGGGGTGAATGGATAATCTAATATGTTCCTTACAGCTACAGGTACAAGCTCTGTGAGCAAATTTTGATTTTGCTCTGTAACAGTTTTGACATTCTTACCTAATTCACTAATAGCATCAATTATAGGCTGTTCTGTTTGTTTGTGTTTTTCATAAATTCCCCGGTTTTCTGATTTCCATCCCTTAAATCTTTTTACAAGATAATCTCTTAACTTAAGATCATCAATAATTGGCCTTTTCATGGTTATTTATATATGTCTCAACGTCTAGAAAATCGTTGATTTTATTTCTGTATTTGCCACTATTGGGTGTTCTTGTCATATCAATTGTGATAAACCCATAACTGTCCTCGTTCCAGCACTTGCTGCAAAACTTAGAAAAATCATTGTAGCTCATGTCCCCACCTACATATTCATCATGTATGTGTTTGAGGTTGGTATGGTCCTGATGAAACACACATATAAAATTGCTGTTGTCTCGGATCAGCTGCTTGGGTATTTTAGAAAAAGTCTGTGCCAGGTAGAAGCAATCAATGTTTTTGTGCCGGCCCTGTGTAAAGAAATTCCTAACCTTGTTTTGATTATCCAATATAATATCATCAAACACAACAACAGAATTATCGAGACAGTCATGAAGTGGCTTAACATCTGGTTCAAAAGTGGCAATATCCAATCCATCATAAAGCTTCATCAGCTGCTGATATTTTAATTGTTCCAAGCTCTTAGAGAAGATATACAAGTGCCTGTTTTTCCAGTCTAACCAGTTGGGTGCCAATAAAAAATTATCAACCATTAGTGTAGTTTTACCACAAGCAGATGGCCCAACAATAAGACACCTAATATTATCAGGTAGCAATTTGCCATTTCTTTTATTCTGCTGCTCAGGTTCTGGCAGCCTTTTTATAACATCCCAGGTGTTCATATTATTATTTTGTTTGCATCGATCCAGCTGTTTTCCGGATGACCCAGCCATTTGACAAGTAACTTTTTGCCTTTTCTGCGGATGATTTTTTCTATGAGATATGTGTCAGGCTGTTTAGTTTTGCTGAGCTCTTGTTCATAGAACCTGCCTTTGAGAATTTCTCCTCGGTGATCCTTTATTATATATGTGTTAAGGGTCCCAGGTTTAACTTGAACCACTGTAAATAATTCAGTGCTCCAGTTTCTTGTAAAGCCTCTCTTGAATAAGTGCTTATATTTACTGATTCTTACTTGATCCCCCACCCTGTATTTGGCCCTTCTTGTTGTTGGCTGATATTTAGGATAATAAACAGTGCTGATCAATTTTTGCTCATCAGATGAAGTTACTTCAGAGGGTTTCATGTTGATTGTGGAATGGACCGAGTTGTTATATTTATGTAGAAGTTCTGGAAGAATATTAATCCATTTATAATTACCTTGGAGGGTAAATTGTTTATACATAAGATTTTTTAAGGTTCTGTTGAATCTCTCTACAATTGAGGCTTTGAGGTCACTGTAACTCGAGTAATGTTGTATTGCCTGGCTTTTAATAAATTGTTGAAACACTGAATTATAAAGTTCTTTGCCATTATCTGTTTGCAAATAGCGCGGGGATCTTCCACTCTGATTGATGATTGTCCTAAAAGCTTCTGTAACACATTTTCCAGTCTTGGATTTGAGTGGCACAGCCCAGGCAAATTTTGAAAATGTGTCTATTACAGTGAGTAGATACTTGTAGCCCTTGTTGATTTTGTCTAAGTTTTTCAACTGCCCACTTGACATTTCAATCAAGTCGCTCTGCCATAAATCATCTATGCCTTTTGTGACTACTGGGAGTCTCTTAAAATTATGTCGGGCTTGTCTGTGTAATTCATCAACAATAATTTTTCTAGACATAATATGTAAACAAGAATATTGCAACTATGGGGTGTTCAGCAGCTGAGACTGCAGGATTTTCTAAATATAATTTGTCCCCTATCTGTATTTTAAATTCCAGAGTGCCATCATCTTCAGTATAGGCTGTTTCCAATGTATTGGGGTCTGTAAAATCCTCCAATTCTACACTGGTGATTTTCACTTTGTTATCAGCATTTGTTATTGATAAGGTAGGGTAGTGGTGTGCCTGTGGTTGAAGCCAATATTTGATCTTGATTGGTCTCAATGTGCCCCCAACAAAAAACTGGTAATAAAATTGTGCAGGGGACAGCATATATATTTTGCCACCTGGTGTAAATGGAGAATCATATTCTTTGTTGGGGATACTGTACAATTCAAGAATTACTGTATGTTTAGGATTTTCAATTATGCCAGTTATTTCTTTTTCTGCTGTGAGCAATCTACTTGTTACAGATTCAAGGTGCTCATTGATAGTCCTAACAACATCATCATGGCCTGGCTTTATTTTTATGTCCACAGCAAGTCTCTTGTATTGTTGCACAATTTCTTGAAGCTGGGTGGCAAAAACAGACAGGGCATTTGCTTGATTGGATTCCATGGTCCCTAGCTGTTGCTTGATATTAGCTACAATTTGTTGCAAATTTTCAACAACTGCCAATTTTGAATTTTGAGCAGTAAGATCATGGACCTGTCTTCTGATATCCTCAAACAGGGCATGCAGTTCATTAATATGTTGATTGGTTGGAAGAGTGACAACTGTCTGAGTGAGATGTTTGATCTCTGCCTGGATATTCTTGATATCTTCTGATTTCAATATGCGATTCACTGCCCTCTTAATATTTTTAAGTTCCTGTGATGTAGGCAGATTTGACACTGTATTTTGCAAAAATTCAAGTGCCAATTTCACATTGTTTAATTCAGAAGCATCAGCCACATTTTGCATAGCATTTTGGAGCAGGGCTATATCTGCCTGAGAGGGTGTTGATTGTTGTAAAATTTCGAGTTTTGTTTGGATATCATCTATCAAGTGATGAAAATGAGATAGTTCAGATTCAGTTTTGAGGTTTTCAAGCTTTGTGATTTGTTGCTGGACACTAACAAGTGCATCTACAATCCCAGGCAATCGGGATTCTAGTACATTTGCCAAATCACTTTGCACTGCTGCTATTGTACCTTCAAGATGGGTTATGGAACTTTGAATTTTTCCAAAATCTTCATATGTTTCAAGTTGCAGCTTAATATTTGCAACACTCCGAGTTATTGCAATCAAAGCATCAGAAGATGGCAAATTGTTCATAAAATTTTCAAGTGTCTCAATTTTTTCTTTAACCTCGGCTATGGCATTGTTCAGAGGATCCAGATTAGGTATCTGGAGTGACTGAATCTGTTCTTTTAGAGTGGAAATCACTAGATCAAAATCTTCTTGTGATTTTATGCTTTTGACAATTGTTTGGAGCTGTGCCTGGACATTATTTATCTGCTCTTCCAATTGCTGTTTCAATTGCTCAGAATTGTTAGCCTGGGTCTTAAATTTGGCTTGAAGAGCTGCTACAGCTTCTTCCAAACTTTGAAAATTATCTAATGTGGCCAGGTCAGTATATTTCTGAAGCAGCAATTTGAGTTCAGAATCAATTTTAAGAAGAGGGTCCATGCATTGTGATTGCAAATTTGTAATTTCTAATTGAAGACTGGCATTGAGTGTTGTTTGTAAAGCTTGTAAATCACTTCTTAATTTCTTGACTCTGACATCAAGCATCAAAATCTCATCACTGTGATCTTCATGTCTTGTATGGCCAAAAATATATTTAGGCATTTTGTTTAGTAGTTATTTATTATTGAATACCTGATTCTTAATTCTATAAAAAAGGGTATAAGCTTATCATAGGATCCAGGGACCTCAATATATAAGCAGTCACCAGCAGAAACAGTATAAACAGTGCCAGAAACCATGTTTGAGTGCTTAATTCTGTAAATATTTTTCCCTACTGAAATTTTAACATCACCCTCAGGAGTTGTAATAAATTGTAATTGCCCACCTACAGGTAATTGGTAATGATTTAAATTATTGTTAAATATGTACAATATTTTGCCTGTTTCATCATCAATATCTGTAAATATGCTGTTCAGATGAATAATTAACAAGGCACTCAGTTTAGACAGTATATCAGGAGAGGGTTGTGGTGTTGGCAGGTCCATAATAGCCTGTTTTTTGAACCCAAATAAGTTCATAGGCATGTTTATTTATTTCAAATCATGCTCTGTGTTTGGGCATTGATCGCTATTTTTCAAATCACAATGACCCCATGGTAAAGTATGTATGTCACATGACAAAATGCATCTCTTATCATCATGTGGGTCCAGAGCCACTTTTCTTACAACATTGCTAGTCAATAAGTGATCCTCACTCTGAATTCTGGATTCTGATGTTCTGACTGATCTCTGTGATTTGAGGCAATTTTTATAATCTTCAAATTCAAGCTCTTTTTCCACAGTTACTTTGCCAATACCCTTGGCTTTTTTGACAACAGCACTACATGTTTTAAAACTGTACATCTTGGCACTTAACCCAGCAAATTCCACAATAACATCACCAAGTGTCTCATCTTTTAACTTGCCAGGCACCTTTTTGTTGTGGGGTTGAATCCTTGTATGTTCACTGGTATCAAAATATTCAAGCAATTCAGGCTGTGCTATATCTTGATAAACATCTTCTGTTTTAATATCAAGAACAAAACTATCCGTGTCCATGTACATCAATTTTACACGATCCTTATAAAAAGGTTTCAGCACATCATAATACAATGTTAACATATGTAATTTGGCCAATTCCAATATTGCAGCCCCTACATAAATAGGTTTATCAAACTTAATCTTTGTTTTTTTCATGTTGAAAAGTGCCATGTTCTCATCATAAATTCTTCTGTAATTGAAATTAGGCTTTGCAACCAATTTTTTGCTCAGGCTGGGGTCAGTAATTATTTTAACATCGGTATGTTTTCTGACATTTTCAATTGTTTTGCCATATACAGAATTGACCATCAATTTAAACAAGGACTTATCAAATTGGCTCTTTGCAGATGTTCGAAGCTCTGTATTTGTATCAATATATGATTTCAACCATTTTGAGTGCCTGAACCTGAAAACTTTGCCAATTTTGGTCACTTGAACACCATGTTTCATCAGGAACTGGAGGTTTTTGTAATATATGACATAACCCTGTTTTGGCTCCAGTGTCATCATGAGCTTCTTCTGTTTAGAGCTAGGTGAGCACTGAACCTCGGGAATTGGGGGCAGATCAGAAAATTTATTGTGTAAATCATCTGGAATTGTCAGATCAACCTCTAAGAAGAGGCCATAGTCACTGTCATCAAAATCCTGAAGATCTTCAATATTGAAATCTTCAACCCATTCAAGCCCTGCATATGGCAATTTATTCATCA
This sequence comes from Lepisma saccharinum, assembly GCF_977018435.1. Taxonomy (NCBI): domain Eukaryota; kingdom Metazoa; phylum Arthropoda; class Insecta; order Zygentoma; family Lepismatidae; genus Lepisma; species Lepisma saccharinum. The sequence goes on from NC_139246.1 coordinate 6,316,411, forward strand.
TAGCGTGACCATAGAGGCTGTTGGCATCTACATACAGTATATAATTTGATGGCCGTGCTGGATCATAATCAGGCATATATTTGTTATTTGCTCTGGCATATCTCTGAGAACATTGCACCATGCCTCCTCTTATACATTGCTCCATAAACAGATACTTATCTTGATCTGGGATCAGATCCAATTGCTTTTTGGTGTTTAAAAACGTTGCAGCCCATGCTAGGCCTGGGGCACTGTAAAAATATACTGGGTGCAGCCTATAATTTTGCATAGAAGATTTTCTGAATGCCTGAAGTACATCAGCTAAGAGGGTCACATCACGTTTCAAATATGCCATGTGATAATCACCAAATGTCTGGCATTTTAAATTGTTCCACATCAACTGGGCATAGTGATAATCATCATCAGTGATTCCAGATCCTCTGATTTTGCTGTAAAACTCTTCTTGTGGAGGCAAGGAACACTCATCAAATTTAGAAAAATCTGTAACATAGTCATATGGATATACACCCTTCCGCCTAATTAATTTCAGGTCCTGATTTGGAAACATAGCACGTGTGATTTTGAATTGATCATCAGGTAATTGAGTGGCCAGTGTAGCCAGGCTAGCAGATAACATTCTGTAGGAATCAAGAAATCTTAAGTGAATAGGAACACCATGAACTTTAATTATCTTGCTAATAGCAATATATTTCTCATCATTTTCAGCTAATATATTTAAATTCTGCTTGTCAAACCCCTCATATCTGATCAAATGATGAAAATCATAATTGGATGCTCCATGGCAAAATATGGGGATAAATTTTGGTCTCTTGATCTGAATATTACAGCTATTACACAGGGCCATTAAGAATTTACCATCTGTATGAGAATGGTGATGTACCTTGATATTTGTATCTGAAAATTCAGAATCACATACCGGGCATTTTTCTGCATTGTTGAAATCTTCAATCTGATCCTCTGTTAAAGGCAACATAGGTTTTGATTTTAATAAGATGTTAGATGCTATGTCACGGCACTCATTTTCTATTCTATGTGCAAATTTTTTGATGGCATCTGGCCCCATGTATAAGTGTGGCTCACTAGCAACACCATCCCGTATAACTATATAACAAAAACTGGAAGGTTCATGTAGCTGGTATGGTGTAATTGAGGATTCTTCAGGATCTGGATTGCAGAATGCAAGAGGTTTGAGATTTGATTCAAAATCACAAACAATATATGCTGGGTGTTCCAACAAGGCTTCAAACTTTTTGAATTTGCAATTCTCACTTGGATTGGGCATCACCATATGAACAGGTTTATGGCTCCCACAGTATTTCAGATGCTCAATTAACTTGTTTTTTGCAATTTCTGCATTTTTTTCCCGAACCCCATTCACCATTTTTTGACCATCAAATACAGTTAAACATCTTCTGCACAACTTAAATATTCTATTAGATTTGTCTAGTTGTGTTCTCACTAAAGCTTCAAGATTATGTATCAGAGTGTAATGATATTTGCCATCCCCTTCAATTAAGAGCAAATCAATCGGAATAGCAGATTCATCATCAATTGTACTGATTCTGAGAGGTTCTATCGGGCAATTGCCAGTGGAACAAATAAATACATTAATAGATAATTGTTTGCCATTCATATCCCGGGCCTTTTTTTCAAATTTATCAATATTCTGAACAGACATTGGATATTCTAAGCCCTTCATTGCATCGTCAAAAAGATGTTCATGTTGTTTATAATAAGTTATTCTCTCAGGATTCCTTGAAACTGGGTACAAAGCAGCTAAAATACACCACAAAAAGCATTTCAGGTCGGTGTTTTTTATATTAACCACGGCTGTTTTGTTTTTGATATTGGCAGGTAATGGCAGATATGTAGATCCTTGTAATGGGCTGAATTCAGAAATATTAACATATAACTTGTGTGATGAACCACATAGGCTCCATCCAGACTCTTTTGCTGCAAATTCAGAGTGTTTGATATTCAATTGATCTATCAACCTGCTTATTATTGTGTCTGAATTTGCATTTGAATATACCGGTACAGTTTCTGTTATGTGGGGCTGTGTAAATTTTGTGCCATTTGGTTTCTTATATTGAGTATACAATTTGAGGGACAGCTTATAAGAGCCATTTTGTGCATTTAGAATTGCCTGCAGATCAGGTTTTACACTCTTCAAAAAATTCTTAATGCCACATCTTGGCTCTGATACAAACCGATAATCTCTTAATTGGCTATTAAAACTGCTATGGATAGGTTCATAGCGTGGCTGCTTTGCTGCTCTGGCATTAAGAGGTGCTTCATGCTTTCTTTTCAGACCAGATGTGGATGGTTGTGGGGGCAATGTTGATGACTGTGCAGAGCAAGTATCTTTATGTGTATATTTGAAGTATTGCATGTTATATTTTCTATTGCATTTGGGGCAAATTTTTGTGGGAGTTCTGTATTTGTCTGGGTTACAAATCTTTTGGTGTCTAGCCCAATTAGAGCTAAATATATTTTTATTGCACTGATTGCAATATTTTTGATTCGGCATTTTTGTTGTTGGTTTATTATATATATTTCCTGGGCTTCAATTCAAAATTTTATGCTGAATAAAAAATATCAGTTGGGTTCAGCAGTGTGATTTGTGTGTATATATATGTGTATGTGTGTATGTGTGTTAATATTTTTGGCTTTGGTATTTATATAAAATTTCCTGGGTTTTAAATCTAATCTTTATGCTTATCTTATGACAGGTTGTAAAGCCAATAGCCCACAAGTGGAAAATTCATTCACACTGACCTTCCGCAAATACCTGCACGAACATGCATATCTTGAATGGCAATGACCCAGCACTGAGTGTTATGTATTGATTTTTGTATAACAAGCTGGGACAGATATAGGCCAGATTCTAAATAAGAGTGGATTACAACAAACAAGCTAGATGTAACAAATATCAGGCAACAATATATATTTAATTAAATCAAACAAGCCTGTAAGTATGAGGAGCACTATAAAAACACATCTGTTCTCCTCAGCCACTCTCACAATACTGGCTGATGCAATATTGCATCAAAACTGCAACACTCGGGAATTTCTGTAAATAGTGGCGCTGGGGAGAACATGTAAAATCAATACTACCGTCTCGGGAATTGTACACACTGACACAGAGGGGAATTACTTGACATATAATGTAAGAACTGAGAGAGTCACGGAGCAATTCTAGAGGAGCTCTGCATATTGCATTGTTTTAATATTAGATTGAACCCCAGGTTCAATTGAACTTAAATTAGAAGTAAATATGTGTGTATATGGGTGTGTATGTGCGTGTGTATTGGCTTAATTTCTGGTGTGGCCAATTTTGACAAGTTTATGGACAAAAATTTGGCTGATGCAATTTTTGTAAGTATGAACAAATCAATCTGAGGGGGCTCTTCCTTTCTGAGAGGGCATTTTTACAAAAATCTTGGATTAGAGGGGGTTCCACACTAGAGCAAAAAGCTCATATGCTCATGTTGAGCTAGTTTTAAGTGTAAACAAATCTGCTTGGGAGAGGCTCTTCCTTTCTGAGAAATTCCCGAGGGCATTTTTACAAAAATCTTGGATTAGGCAGGGTTCCACACTAGAGCAAAAAGCTCATGTGGGCATGTTGAGCTAGTTTTAAGTGTAGACAATTCTGCTTGGGGGGAGCTCTTCCTTTCTTGAGTTTATGGACAACAATCTCACAGAAGTGCCTTTTATAAGTATAGGCAAATCAATCTGAGGAGGCTCTTCCTTTCTGAGAAATTCTCTTCCTTTCTGAAAAATTCTCTTCCTTTCTGAAAAATTCCAGAGGGCTTTTTTACAAAAATCTTGGATTAGGCAGGGTTCCACACTAGAGCAAAAAGCTCATGTGGGCATGTTGAGCTAGTTTTAAGTGTAGACAATTCTGCTTGGGGGGAGCTCTTCCTTTCGGGCACTGGTTATAGCATCAATCCCACTACTGAGTTTGTAGTGAGACGAATGTGCCTGCATATCCTGACACAGTTTCTTGATGTCTGGTTGTGTACTTGAAACTTTCAAGCAGAGATTCGGCTAAAAATTTAGTCTATTATAGATTTCGAACGAGTATTTTAGTTCTCAAGACATATGGAACAAAGATAAGAGTGTTAGTGACAAAATCAGCCTTATTTTCCAGTTGAGTGTTATAGCTATGAAATGTGAAACAATGAAGTCTGCAGAAAAAGTGTTGTAGCGTGGGAATTCTCGACATTTCTCTTTCAAGCTGATCGCGTATCCCCTTCAAGTCGTTCATGTACCCCTGGGGAACCACTGTTTTAGAACCAATAACCGCTACTAAAATTGTATTTTACGTCTGTGCGTTGGGCATATTCCTAACATAAGAACTTCCAATTTCCTTTCGCCACTTCTGTATATTCTCAATTTTCTTTTACAAAACAAGGAGATAAGACACATTTCATCATCCTCGCGAGAAAACCTAACAATTACTCTTTTGGAGAGAGTGTAATTGGCAGTCCAAAGATGATACAGGACAGGCACGTAGACAGAGAGGGGGCTAAGGGGGTTTAAGCCACCCGAAATCCTACAAATATCTAATTTAAATAGTCTATAGTGGTAACTAATTTGACTTTCTTAGCAAGATTAAACATTAGATTGAAAAAAGTTTAGTGTATAATACAGCAACCAGCTTATATTTTTATATTCTACAATTTAATCCAAAGAATAAATGGATCCACAGCTCCCAAAATATTTAGTGTGTTTTGTGAAAGGTCACGCAATATAAACTTTATGAGTAAAATTTGCCCCTAACTTTTAAAGTGTAAAACGGGATGTGTAAAAGTTAATAATAAAATACAATAACTATGAATTTCAGTACACTAACTGTACAAAATGTAAGAAAAATAATGCCACTCATACGGTGGATCGAGTAGCAGAAATCCTTCCATTTATATAATAATAATAATAATAATAATAATAACAATAAATTTGGATTAAAATTGGTTTATTTTGAATAACTTATAATAGTCATTATTGTAAAATGACAATTATAACTGTAGTAATAATTATTATTGTCATTATTATTTCTACTAATCAAGTTTAATCAATATTTCTGGCGACGCTTCTGCTGATAAGGGGTGAGCCCTGCCGAAATAAAATGCTGGATACGGGCCTGATACAAGACATACATGTCCATGCCTCGAAGAACTTGTGCCAAACGCCTAAGATTGAATCAGTAGGGCAGGCTTTCAATAATTCCCTAATGAGCATCAACCATCTCTTTCCTTGATTTCCAGATGCTCAGACAAAGAAGATAAGTCGACAGGGTACCGGAAGTTTCCCCGACAACGCTCCACCATTATTAAAACATAATTTGCCTCCACTTGGCTGTCAGAAGGTGTTCGCACACCCATAAACCTTGTCGGGTGATTTGTTCGCAGCGGGACTTCCCCCCTTGCCGGTCCTCATAAAACTCTCGGCACATGAGAACTTGAAGTGACAAGTTCCTGTTGTTGTGGCGGAAGGCCGGCTTCATCTCGTGTATTGATCGTTTGCCAGAGTCCCGACACACCACCCCCGCACAAGCGTCTGTGATCACATGGAGCGGATCGCAGCGGGGGGTGAGTGAGGGACCGCCGAAAGGACATGAGACTAATCCTCTGATGCATTGCTAACCGCTGCCTTCCGACAAAGAGGCCGCCTCTGTCCACAGCAAATTGGACAAGGAAAAAACTTTAGACTGGAGTCAATTACATGACAGGGCACAGGAGGACCGCATTGACCTTTGCAGTAACTCATCTATTTACTTTAATAGTACTGTAAAGGATATGTCCTTACTATAGATTAATTTCGTTTATTTTACTTCGCTTTTCTGCCACGTTGGGCTAAACGCGAAGATGAGGATGAGTGATGCCATGATGAAATTGATGAATGGTGACCTCGCCGATGGCGCAGTAGTAGCGTCATCGAATCGAGGGGTCCCGGGTTCGATTCCCGGTGGGGGCACATAGTGGTTCGGATCCCACTTGAAACTGTAGGTCCAGTCCCGATTAGCGTTACTGTGCATAAAGTGGACTTAAAGCACAAAAACAATCAATCAGCTACTGTATTTTGCAATTTATTTTTGCACAATAAAAGTAATACAAATAAAGCTAGATATAGAAAACAAAAACTTGTACATACTAGAACTATTCCAAAATTTTGTAATAATATTGACATCTTTATCCAGTTAGTAAAGGAATTTGTGTACTACCTACCTACTTTATAAATACCTGATATATGAAAGTAACAATTAATTCCTTTATAAGTAGTACAGTGTGCCCGGTTGAACGCCATTAAGTGAGGTTCAGTGTTGCCAACTCCTATTGGTAGGTTAGCTTCGCCTGTAAAATATCACATGGTGAAATTTTCTTCGGGTGGGTTGGCAACACTGAACCTCACTTAATGGCGTTCAACCGGGCACACTGTACTACTTTTATATGTATTCAATAATATATTTTAATAAATTTAGTAATTTTTTATGTTCAATAAGATTATGTGAAATCATTTGAGGCACATATTTTTCGTAAATAAGTAAGCAAAATTTCGGTACAAAAACAGTCAATTTCGGATTCAAAAGCTGTAAATAAAATAAAATTTCTATGTTATAACTGTGAAAAAATTGATTTAAAGCTGTATATATGACATTTTGGTTTTAAAATTGTGAACATAATCCAAAACTTGATATAAAAACTACACTTATTACAAAATAAACCCTTCCAATAGCACATTTATGTAGTTACCAGAGTATTAAGTTTATTCCTGTATAAAGGGGTTCATTCTTGCTTCTCAACTATTTACAGCAGAATTAATCAATTTTTCGTGAATTGCATAACTCGCAGGATAAATCAAACATCAGAAAGTGTCGAGTCTGTAAATAAACTCTAAATTTCGTGTTCATAAGAGCCTATTTCGCATCATTTTGTGACAATACACGGTAGGAAAATGCAACTCACACCTTTCAGAAACATTAAAAATTAACATTAGAATGTTTTACTTCACATTTCGTGTTTTCGTTAAAAACGAAAAATGCATGCCCCTAGTAATCATATAATATCATGTAATAATATTTGTGTTGTTGTATTTGTGTGTGTGGTGTAAATAAAGATTTACCCCCCCCCACCCACCAGTCTTCAATGATTCCGCGCCCTGTTCTAACAACATAGAAAAAGTGTTTATTTCCATAGCATTCATGTAGACTTGGACAGGGAAATGAATCCAACGCCAAACACATTTCGGATGAATCTCACGAGCTGTTTCGTAAGTTGCCTTCGAACAACACGGTTACGTTAGAACTTGCTGACAAGTTTCGACGCACAGGGAGCGCTCTTCCACAATGCATGGGGCTGAACAAGTCGACCATTTAACAATGGGAACCATGGACGGCTGGCAAGTGTTGCAGACTCCGCATAGAAGTTTCCGGTGAACATCCGTACCGAGGAGGTTAGGTACGTCGATTATTTAAACAGTCCAGCATATGCACTTGCAGAGATTACCAAAACCGGATAATTTTCTATCCGGATATTCGGATTATCATTATTGTCCGGATATTCGATATCCAGATATTCACACTATCCGACATGTCAGGATATCCGAATGTGTGCATTATCCGGACGGGCTTATCGTTTATCCTTTTTAGGCTATCCGTTTTCAAAACGTTCAATTTCACATTAATAATGGAAAACAAGTACACACACTGTATTTTTGAAAGACAGAAAATGCTTGATAAATGCATATATATATATATGAAAGTGGCGTCCCCCAGCTTCGCTGCAGGCATGATATCGTCGCACAAAGTTCTGGCGTTCCCTTTGGAGTAGCCTGAAGAGGATCTCCTGGCAAAAATTCTCGCTGCCTGTGACATTGTTCGAACGACCCCGGGGTTGTTCCAACGGGTACGCCAGAACTTTGTGCGACGATGTGATGCCTGCAGCGAAGCTGAGGGACACCACTTTGAACAGTTGTTGTGAATGTAGCAGCAGCTTGTGAAACGTGTGCAGGTAATAAAAGTATTACATCTTCATACACCGATTTTCGCTTATAACTTTCGACTAAGTCGTTTCCGGACCAGGGTTCCTAATCTCAAATTGATACATGTGCCCTTCTCCATCATCCCTGAAAGTTTGATTCATCAGCCCAGAAACACCCTGTATATATATATATATATATATATATATATATATATATATATATAATCTTTTACATAGGGTCTACAACATGTATAACTTTCATTTACGATATATGTTTTACACATATGCAACATGCTAACACTAAATTGTGTAGGTATTCAAAGTTTCATTAATATATATATATATATCATATATTATCTAAATACATTACACAATCAAATTTATCCATCTCATAATAAACCACCTGCAAAAATTACTTAAATTGTCTCTGGAGTGCACGCTCCTTTTCTTCCAACAACTTTTCATGCATTTAAGGCCAAACCAATTAAGACAAGCCTTACTTATCTCTCTGGTAATTCACAATGCTTTACAAAAAACAAACATACGAGTGCGAACGAAACGAGAAATAATTTTTTTTTTATATCCATTCTTCTTGCAGACTGAAAACATTATTGACTTCGTTAGGATGCAACTAATTCCACGAGGCTTCATGGCATTCAACTCTTTTCATTTAGATCGTTCGGTGCACAGGACCGAATCTCGCAGCCCCCTTCATAAGACCAAGACAAGCAGGTACTGCGAGCAAGAACATTTTACGAAATGTATTTCTATTTGCATAAAATTTGAAATCGAAGGAGGGAAATTGCCCCTCTGTGCCCCCTGCAGGTGTCCTTGGCCATAAATGTTTGCCCTCCCTAGAACTGATTTCCGTCCAAGGTTGGGGGAGCAACGCCTCCCCTGCCCCTTTCTGTGGTTGCGTCACTGCTCGAATCCCCTCCAGAAATTCTTCGTTTCACTCTTTTCCAGTCTTACGGCGGGCGCTCTATACCCTGTGGAGCAAGACCGCGAATAGTGGCCAGAGGGAAGCAGTACACGCTGCTGGGAAGGCATTCGCTTTCCCCCACTCCACGCAATTCCGTTCCTCTCACTTGTTCATTGGCGGAGCCGTCTCACGTCACTAGTTGCGCAGAGACTTGTTTTTGTTTGCCTGCTCTACAGTTAGCTGGGACAGAGTATACATGCTGGCAAGGGGAGCGGGGAATACGCACCAGACCAACCAGATAACAGCGGTGGCGCCGAGAGATACGACGTGGCGGTAATAAGTACTACGTACACCTCATTCTACAGGCTGCAGTGTTCCTTATCACTAGATCTCGGGTATGTAAGAAATAATAAGTTATGTCAGAGTTTCGTTAAAAAACGCAACAATGTAGTTTTATAGTGCCTAAAAAAACTATTTTGCTTGTTAGAATCTATTTTAGGTTTATGCGCCTAAACCAAGCCTTTTTAATGTTTTTATATATTTTTAAAAGTTTTACAGGATTTTTATGTCACACAGAGGCATTTGCTTTGTTTGGTCACGAAAAAATTCAATGACGAACGTGTTTGAAACGTACTCTCTGTGGATTTCCCTTCCTCCAAGTCCATGGTGATTTTTCAAAGCTCAAATGTCTGGTGCCACTGTTACCTGTACAGTCCAAACTGGTCTGATCTGTGTGGTCTTGCTCACTTTTCGCGTCACTTCGGTGCTTTGTGGCATTTACGCCTTGCAAACTAACATTTCAGCATTGAAGTTTGCACCACTGACTATGTTTCTGTTGAAGTATAAGATGATCCTCACAGACAAAATTGCGGAGTTCGACTGTGGATAACATGAAAAGAGATTCTTGCCTAACTATACGGCGAAGAGTGGATTTTAATAGCAAATTTCCAATGGTAAGTTCTGCCATCGCCGTAGGGTTAGGCAACACACATAACGTTATGCAAGGTAGTGCGTATTTCAGGATATAGATGTCCAATTTTGATTGCCGGTGACTATACCTAATCAGCATTTTTAAGGAATTTTGAACTATTTTAAGTTTTTTTGAACCTACTTCAAGATTTCTCAAACCTAACTTAAGATTTTTAGGACCTATTTTAGGATTTTTAGAACCTATTTTAGGATTTTTAGAACCTATTTTAGGGTTTTTAGAACCTATTTTAGGATTTTAGAGCCTATTTTAGGATTTTTAGAACCTATTTTTTTTATTTTTAGAGCCTATTTTAGGATTTTTAGAACCTATTTTAGGATTTTAGAACCTATTTTTGGATTTTTAGAGCCTATTTTAGGATTTTTATAACCTATTTTTTTATTTTTAGAGCCAATTTTAGGATTTTTAGAGCCTATTTTAGGATTTTTAGAACCTATTTTAGGATTTTGAGAACCTATTTTAGGATTTTAGAGGCTATTTTAGGATTTTTAGACCCTATTTTAGGATTTTTAGAACCTATTTTAGGATTTTTAGAACCTATTTTAGGATTTTTAGAGCCTATTTTAGGAACCTAAAAGCACACTTTTTAGAATCTATAAATCCGAGGTCTACTTATCACGCTGAATTGGTCGCTTCCCCACTCTCCACTTCCCATGCCAGCTTGTAGAGCGCCCGCCGGAAGAGTAGAAAAGACCATTAGTAAGATTCGTGGCTTCCCAAGCGGCAAATGATATATTGTGAGTCTATGTTTCCTAACATTGTTTGTACCGTACAAAATAGTCGCTGTGTCTTGAGTCTCGTATTCAGAAAACAGTTTCTTCAAGTTGTTTTCTTAGATAATATGATGAGATCCGAAACGTGTCCTGGTCGTGGATAAATTGTTATATATTTCGATTTTCAGATTCTCGGAAGAGTGATGGTTTTGAGACCCTATTTCTCTCTATTCCCATTTACGAAAGGGCCCTCAGTTAATCAAAACTTTTGTTGATGAAAAGTTGTGGAATGAACTGGCAGAAGAACAACTTCCTCTTTCTCCCATCCGAGGGATTTTCTTTCCGGAAGAAGCCGAAGTTCTTTATGAATTCTAATGTAAGGATTGTTGGCGGAGTTTTATTCCGTAGAGATTTTTCCGTCTGTAGCAGTATACAAGTTCTTCCTCTTTCCTCAACTGTTACTAACATGGAATTTCTTCCAAAAAGAGGAAAAAATTAGACGATGCACCAAATCGGAACAAATCCCCGAATGGTAATGTTTACAATAGGTGTTCGCTACTTCATAGGCGGTGGAAAGACACCAATGCACATCGAACATGAATCACCATGAAACCATAGACTAAAATTACAGAAAAAACGAGGACAATTATACTACAGGCAGTCTTCAAGGAACGGTACAGGGTCAACAAAGTTAGTAATGAGCTGTGTTTTATTCAGCGTATATTGATACCCTTGTGTGTTGAATTGTATCATCTGCAAATATGCTGTAAAAAGAAACAAACTGCCGGAGTACTAATTGAGGCGAGTGTACGTGTAGTTCGAGTATTTCTTTATGAGTAACTGGAACATGGTTACTTTCGTCGAGCAACGAGTAATAAAATAAACAGCCCCCTTTACAGGTAGTTCTTTTAATGAGTAACTGTAATATAATTACAAAACTTACGTCGAGCAACCAGCAGTTAGAAAACAGCCTCTTTTACAGGTAGTTTTCCAACGAGTAACTGTAACATAGTTGCTTTCGACGAGTAACGAATAAATAAATAAATAAATAAATAGCCTCTTTTACAGGTAGTATTTTTTAATGAGTAACAGTAATATAATTGCGTCGAGCAACGAGTAATCAAACGGACATCCCCCTTTTGCAGGTAGTTCTTTTTAACGAGTAACTGCATCATAGTTACTTTCATCGAGCAGCGAGTAATTAAATAAACAAATCTCATATACAGGTAGTTTTTAATTAGTAAATGTAACTATAATGTAGTTATTTTCCTCCAGCAACAAGTTGTAAAATAAACAGCCCCTTTTACAGGAATTTTAATTAGTATCTATAACTGTAACACCCGTCACCCCAATACTGGTCTAAGACCTCCACGCTATAACAGGTGACGGAGGAACAGTGTGGGAGGGAGACCAGCAGTCGGTAGGTAAGCCAAGGCCCTCCAAGGTGCTGTAGAGCTGTGGGTTATGTTATCTATAACTGTAATATAGTTACTTTCGTTCAGCAACGAGTTGTAAAATAAACAGCCTCTTTTACAGGTATTTCTCTTTAGTATCTTTAACTGTAACATAGTTACTTTCGTTCAGCAACGAGTAGTAAAATAAACAGCCTCTTTTACAGGTATTTATAATTAGTATGTTTAACTATAACATAGTTACTTTCGTCCAACAACGAGTTTTGAAATAAACAGCCTATTTTACAGGTATTTATAATTAGTATCTTCAACTGTAACATAGTCACTTTCCTTCAGCAACGAGTAGTAAAATAAACAACCACTTTTACAGGTATTTTTAATTAGTATCTTTAACTGTAACATAGTTACTTTCGTTCAGCAACGAGTTGTAAAATAAACAACCCCTTTTACTTTAACTGTGACATAGTTACTTTCGTTCAGCAACGAGTAGTAAAATAAACAGCCTCTTTTACAGGTATTTTTAATAAGTATCTTTACCTGTAACATAGTTACTTTCCTTGGGCAACGAGTAATAATAAAGAGCCCCCTTTACAGGTAATTTTTAATGAGTAACTATAACCAATTATTCATGGGTCCCGGGTTCGAATCTTGGCTTGGGAATGGATGTTTATGAGTGTCTATTCATCATTTTCATCCCACTCATCCCCATCTTCGCAAATTAGCCAAAACTGGCACCAGAAGCGAATTAAAATAAAGAAAATCAATCATATCAATTATAACCAATTATTAACCATAACAAAGCTTATTCTTTTTCGACCTGTCCATTGGCACAAAGACGGTCTAACATTTAGTACAGTTTTCTCCCATCCATAAGCAACTGTTTTGCAGGAACATAAAAGCTGGTAAAACAGGAAGTTCTGTCCTTCTCCAACAATATATCATTATATTGCCTGAACGAGATATTTCCTCACATGCTCCTGACACCTGTCATGTTAATCACGGTAGGCCACACCATCCTTCTTCCTGTATACTCCACGACACCTCTTGACATCTTCCCCAGGTGAGCCCAGCAGCGCCCCCTGTGTGTTGGACCATTCCACGCATCCTCCGATCTTCTCAGAAACGTGACGCACGGCGACTCTCCCGTCCGTCGAAAACGCATCATCCATCTTCATCCGAAGGTTTAATTTTGTCCTCAGTGAAGTTTCCATCGCCAGCATCTTGCAAACAACAATTTGAACAACTCGCACTTTGCGAGGGAGACTTCTTTCTCGCACCCTGAGAATTTTGCAGTTGGCTGCTGGAACGGGGAAAGCGTCTAGCCTTTCCATTAAGACTTTGTATGGAGAACTTTTGAGCAAACTTAAGACTGCCCTTCTCCAAAACTTGCAGCACGATTTTTCTCTTGCTAAAGGCTGAAATTAGCGTGAGAATGTGATGCGTGTCCGCGTGGAAATCTCAGTAAGTTTAATGCCTTGTAATTTTTTCCGTGTGCCGAAGATAATTGCGAATCCAGAGATCAGTCTTCGGAAAATTACTTTTTTTTAAAGTAACTGTGTTACGGTTACTAGGCTAAAAAAAGCAACCAAGTTACTCATTATAAAAAGGAACTCAGTTACAATTTCTGGATATTGAAAAGTAGTACCTGATGAGAAAACCATTAACCTCCATATTAGCTCCGGTAATTTCTTTGCACAGTAATGATTGATTTGGTCTCTGCATACCAGAATACAGATTGTGCGCGCTGCAGAGGAGTCGCCATTGTGCTTTATGCGATTGTAGCGCTGCATAGTGAGAGAACGGTGAACATCGAGGCCATGCAATAAAATTCTTTGAGTTTCTCTTTCGTTTAGTACCACTCGCATTCCATTATGTTTCATAACCCTTTAGCAATGATGAATTGAAATGTGGGAGGTTTGAACGGAACACCCTGTATTTCAAAAGTAACTTTCGGAATGTTTTTAAGTTAAGAATAACAAACTACTATATTGATAGGATGAGGATGTAGTATACAAATTATGATTACATTTTCAAGTGTGATATACAGCATGTAACAAAAGTCCGGGAACACTTAAAAAAATATATTGTAGCCAAACGAATAGCATTACAAAGTGACAAAGTACATCATTTCCATGAGTAAAGTTGTAAGTTTCTTCCTCATTGCAGGCGTTACGTGTAGTTCCATATAAAGTCGCTAGGTGGTGTCATAATCAAGATGGCGGTTTCTGGAGCTGCGAAGGCTTTCTGCGTGCTAGAATTTGACAAAACAAAGAGTGCAACGGATGTCCAACGAAAATTTACGATGAAGTACGGGAAAGCAGCACCAACCAAGAAGGCAATCTACAATTGGCATGTAAAGTTTGTTGAAACTGGGTGTTTGTGTGTCAAGAAGAAAAGCGGTCGGTCAGGTGTGAGTGAAAATGACATTGAGCGAGTGAGAGAAGCTTTCACAAGGATTGGAAAAAATGTATAAGCAGAGCTTCACGTGAGTTGGAAATGTCGACAATGACTGTTTTGCGGAAAAAAATTAAACATGAAACCGTACAGACTACAGTTAGTGCAAAAGTTATATTCTAAAGACAAACACCAGCTCTAGAAAGCGCCATCTTGATTATGACACCACCTAGCGACGGTATATAGAACTACACGTGACACCTGCAATGAGAAAAATACAACTTTACTCTTTGAAATGATGTACTTTTTTACTTTGTAATGCTACTCGTTTGGCTACAATAAAATTTTTAAAGTGTTCCCGGACTTTTGTTACACGCTGTATTATGTGTAAGTGGACATAATGAAATAGATGTTATCACGTTCGGAATTGTAACTTGTGACTTTTATTTCAACTATGATAAGTCTAAACAACGGAGAACACGGCGATATGAAATGTGTGAGTCAAAGTTTATTCCATCGTGTGCCAGTTCCAGGAAGAGACACGTGGCTGCAGATCTCCTGGAAGTGGATGTTCCAGGAATCGAGGCTGCTGGGTGTGCAGAAATTCAAAGTCACCATTACGTGATTAAATAGAACGAGAAAATATTAGGTATTCCACAGTGAATGTTTGGGTCCACCTTACGAAGGAAAGTGGTTCGGAGATAAGTAATCATACGTATATACCAGTGGCGTATGCTGGGTTCCAAAAATGAGCTATCTCACAATAGCGTAGTGTTTCAATAGGCAAAAATGTACTCGTACAGAGGGGGCTGCTTCTCGGTTTGCAGATTTAGAAACAATGACAAACAATTTTCTTTTCAATCTTAAAAGTCATTGCATTTACTCAATTACACTGTTGTCAACTAAGGTTGTCAACTCCTAAGAAAAAAGGTTCCCAACTCCTAAGAAACAAGGTTCCCAACTCCTAAGAAACAAGGTTCCCAACTCCTAAGAAACAAGGTTCCCAACTCCTAAGAAACAAGGTTCCCAACTCCTAAGAAACAAGATTCCCAACTCCTAAGAAACAAGGTTCCCAACTCCTAAGAAACAAGGTTCCCAACTCCTAAGAAACAAGGTTCCCAACTCCTAAGAAACAAGGTTCCCAACTCCTAAGAAACAAGGTTCCCAACTCCTAAGAAACAAGGTTCCCAACTCCTAAGAAACAAGGTTCCCAACTCCTAAGAAAAAAGGTTCCCAACTCCTAAGAAAAAAGGTTCCCAACTCCTAAGAAACAAGGTTCCCAACTCCTAAGAAATAAGGTTGCCAACTCCTAAGAAACAAGGTTGCCAACTCCTAAGAAAAAAGGTTTCCAACTCCTAAGAAACAAGGTTTCCAACTCCTAAGAAACAAGGTTTCCAACTCCTAAGAAACAAGGTTCCCAACTCTTAAGAAACAAGGTTCCCAACTCCTAAGAAACAAGGTTCCCAACTCCTAAGAAAAAGGTTCCCAACTCCTAAAAAACAAGGTTTCCAACTCCTAAGAAACAAGGTTCCCAATTGCTAAGAAAAAGGTTCCCAACTCCTAAGAAACAAGGTTGCCAACTCCTAAGAAACAAGGTTGCCAACTCCTATGAAAAAAGGTTTCCAACACCTAAGAAACAAGGTTTCCAACTCCTAAGAAACAAGGTTTCCAACTCCTAAGAAACAAGGTTCCCAATTGCTAAGAAAAAAGGTCCCCAACTCTTAAGAAACGAGGTTCTCAACTCCTAAGAAACAAGGTTCCAAACTCCTAAGAAATAAGATTCCCAACTCCTAAGAAACAAGATTCCCAACTCCTAAGAAAAAAAGTTCCCAACTACTAAGAAACAAGGTTTCTAACTCCTAAGAAACAAGGTTCCAAACTCCTAAGAAACAAGGTTCCCAACTCCTAAGAAACAAGATTCCCAACTCCTAAGAAAAAAAGTTCCCAACTACTAAGAAAAAAGGTTCCCAACTCCTAAGAAACAAGGTTCCCAACTCCTAAGAAACAAGGTTCCCAACTCCTAAGAAACAAGGTTCCCAACTCCTAAGAAACAAGGTTCCCAACTCCTAAGAAACAAGGTTCCCAACTCCTAAGAAACAAGGTTGCCAACTCCTATGAAACAAGGTTGCCAACTCGTAAGAAAAAAGGTGACCAACTCCTAAGAAACAAGGTTTCCAACTCCTAAGAAACAAGGTGTGCAACTCCTAAGAAAAAATGTTGCCAACTCCTAAGAAACAAGGTTTCTAACTCTATAATCAACATCATCTTACTAAAATGAACAATTTTATGCACCTTTTCTAACCCATTTTTATTGTGCATTGTAGTCTCTGGGCTTCGCAGATAGCCTAGAACATACGCCCCTGGCATATACCTATTTGTTCATAACTATCTGTATGACCCCACAGAATTGAATCATATATGTTCTTTTTAAATTAAGGAAATTGCAAGAAACAGTGCCTACCCATATTTTCCGACATACTGGTCTTTGTACGTCAGGCATTGCGATAGTAAAAAAGAGAGGAATAGAGGGAAGGGAAAATAGAGAAGAGAGACTGATAGAGATAGGGAGAAAGAATGGGAGGAAATAGGAGTGTGTTTTACAGGGAAGGTGACAATGAGAACAGGGAGAGAGAGAGAAAGAAAGAGAGAGAGAGAGAGAGAGAAAGGAAGAGAGAGAGAGAGAGAGAGAAAGAAAGAGAGAGAGAGAGAGAGAGAGAGAAAGAGAGAGAGAGAGAGAGAGAGAGAGAAAGAGAGAAGAAAAATAAGAGGGGCAAGATTTATAGAGGAGTTGAGAGCAGGGTTGCTTAAGGTACAGGAACTCATAAATTCTTATGAGTTCCATTGGGTTCCGCTGCAGGACCGGAAACTTTTTTCTCGAACAATTTAATATTCAATCCAAGTTGCGTTTTGTTTAATTGAAGAAAGGTTTGTGAATCGTATTTTCCACCATAAAAACTTGCAGACTTCTGACACGGAAATTCTGCGTGTTTCGCTGTAATGGGCGTTACACAATTTGATTGCAATAGAAGCAGACAACGGAAGTTCTGTTGCTGCATTTCTCCGCGTCTCAGTGGGTGATATGGTTTAGTTTTACCCGTAATGCATGACGGCAAAAATAGCCTATGTGTTGATGTACCCGTAACATAAAAATTAACCAATCAAACATTTTCTAGCATAGTTCAACGAACACAATCTAGCGACAACATTCCAGACAACACTTATCAAGAGCTTTCTGACATTACAAACCTTTGATAATGGATAACGAGAAGGTTCCATTGGCTCATCGATCAGGTGAGTTCTGGAGAACATTCCATTGGAAAATCAACGCCTCTGTCTTTTCTGTTCCCACGGATAACGAAGTGCCAATCATTTATGTTTGTTTTCCTTCAGTCAGAACCTCATCTAATCTCGTAAACGCTCTTGCCCGATCAGCAACAGGGAAAAGGGATCTTGTTCCTGAATCCTGACTATCACCAACCTACCGTTTCGCCGACAAGCCGATTTCATAATCCCCAGCGACGAAAACTGTGTCGTGATTTAAGTTCCCTATTTCTTGCAGTCGCTGTGGATTTGGGAAATTTAACAATAGACTGTGCGTTTTCAGATTTAAGCAATTTTTCCGCCAGATGACTCTCGTAAATTGACACACTCGCCAAACGCGGGAAGATAACATGATCAAGCCCTATCTCAGTCTGGATTTATGCTCACAGCTGGAGGAAGACAGACGAGGAGAAAAGAGTTTTTAGTTTGTTTTCGACAGCAGGTAGCATGAAATGAAATGAACGTGCGCCAGGCAAGTGTGAAAAATGTTGAAAATATAGACATATTTGTACTTTTATGCATTGCAATACCAAGGGGAACAAAAGGACACCTGCAGGATTTTTCTCAGGGGGCCGAGTCACAGAAACTTTTATTATTACTACTACTATTATTATTATCACTACTGCTATTATTATTTTGTTATTATTATTATTACACTACTATTACTACTACTACTACTATATATGTTTTCAAATTACATACATTTGTAATTTCCAAATTCTGTGTATCTATATACAATTTGCATAACTGTATACTTAACATTAATCCATGTAGGACAAAAAACTGTTTTTTATACTTAGATAATCAGTGTAAAATAGACTGTAAGCTTAAATGTAACCCTGTTTCAAATAATAATAATAATAATAATAATAATAATAGTAATAGTTGCTGTAACCTACGGCCTGTAAGTCACAGAAATCAATAATATTTTGTTATAAATTATCTATACAACTTCACCATTCGAATTACAATACTCTTTCCAGAAATCTCAGAGGGGCAAGTGCCCCCATCGCCCCCACCTCTGGGCGCCCATGAAGGGAAGCCTTGACGTCACTTGGGATTCCTAGGTTAGAATGGTTCATTGATAAATCAATTTGTACATTTCTAAGGTTAGTTTTCTCTAAATCCTCACAAGGTTTTGTAAGTTCAGATATACATATAAGTTCAATTATACACATATAATCAAGTTCTAAGATACTAAGTTGTAAGTACTAATCCTAAAGGTAACTGAATGGAGATAATCTAAGGTAAGAAGAATAAAGTCCTTTTATCGAAGATTGGCAGACTGTCAACCTTGGGCAGCAATTTCCCCAGCACAGGATGCTGTTTACTAAAAGGGAGGGTTTTAAAACCATTTCAGTTAGTGTGTGTCTACATACTTGCCCTAACGTTCAAGAAACCTTCCTATTCCAGTGGCCATTTTCGCCTAACTCCATTTCCTACAGTCTTGCCCTTCAGAGGACAAGCTATCAGGGGGATCACACGTGGAGGGGATATGTGAACACATGTGCATGTGGAGACCTTGGGCTTCTGAGGACACTATCTGATCTAGTCACCCTTCAGGACAGATTAACTTAAATTTGCATTGCTAGGTCACATCCTCTTGTTCAAAACTATGATGTTTACCAAGAAGAGGGAGAGATGGCATCTTTCCCGTTAATCTCTCCTAGAGGAAATATCGGACACGCTATCTTTGTGGCTTGTTTGGCAGAAAGTTTCCACAATAAGGAATTTCACTTAATGTTGGAGACTGTTGTCTACTATTGCCAATACAATAATAATTTTGCCCGTTGCAGCACGTGAATAGAGAAAAGAAAGCAAAATTACGCCCAATGAATGAAATCACTCACCAGATTACCTGGACGAACAATATACAAAACAACAACGTTTAGATGCTTTATCTCTAATATTTCTCTCTTCACCTTGCACTCTATCTCACGCCTCTAAAAATCTCTCTTTCTCTCTCCCTTCTCTTTTTCCTACCTGATCTTCCTCTCCCTCTCTCTACAAATAGCTTTTTCTCTCTCTCTCTCTCTCTTCTTTTTCTACATGACCTTCCTCTCCCTCTCTCTATAGATCTCTATTTCTCTCTCTTCTCTTTTTTCTACCTGATCTTCCTCTCCCTGTCTCTCTTGATCTCTCTTTCTCTCTCTTCTCTTTTCTCTGACCTTCCTCTCCCTCTCTCTACAGATCTCTCTCTCTCTCTTCTCTTTTTTCTACCTGATCTTCCTCACCCTCTCTCTATAAATCTCACTTTCTCTCTCTTCTCTTTCTTCTACTGATCTTCCTCTCCCTCCCTCTATAGATCTCCCTTTCTCACTCTCTCTTCTCTTTCCTCTGATCTTCCTCTCCCTGTCTCTATAGATCTCTCTTTCTCCCTCTCTTCTCTTTTTCTACCTGATCTTCCTCTCCCTCTCTCTATAAATTTCTCTTTCTCTCTCTCCTCTTTTCTCTACCTGATCTTCCTCTCCCTCTCTCTATAGATCTCTCCCATTTCGCTCTCTCCTACCTTCTCCTCTGTCTCTATCACTCAATATTCTCGGTTTTCCTTTCTCCCCATTTCAATGTCTCAATCCCATAACTTTCACTTGTTTCTATTTGTTTCTCTTGTAAGGTCAACACTTACAAGATGTCTGAATTAGAACGGTTTCAATTCTCTCTTCTCTATTTTATTCAACTCGAATATTACCCGAGAACCAGAAGTACTGTTTTGTGTTCATGTACATGTCAGTACCTGTGGAACACTGACGATCAAAACCCTACTTCCATCATCATAAACGAAAACAATTTTGATATCTGGAGACTGTTTTTCCAACGTCACATCTAACCTGAACTTTGATGCTTATACTTCGCAATTTCTATTGTTCTCGAAGTTCGTGACACTTTTATGCTACTGATAAAATAGCTTCATGACCACCGCTATTGAGAAAGTGCAAGGAAAGTATTTTGCTAAAATTCTTTAGGATAACCATCATTGGCAAAAGTACAATGTAATTGTCAGAGAACTAAAAGCAGACTATAAAGTATTATCACAACTGTATAAAATGTACCTGTAAGTTGCCAAAAATAGAAAAGACTCACATTATACAGGGTAATTCAAAATGAATGGTGCAACTTTACACAGTTATTATGACAAGGCATCAATATAAACAAGAACTCTGGAAGTTTTACTCACATTATAAAGATTCAACATGGGAAGGAACCACGTGTAACGGGGAAAAGGTCCAAACGATAATCAAGAACTTGCTATGCACGAGACAGCAAGTCGTTGTCAACGGTTTCGAAGGCACTAACAATTCGCAGTTGTAACTTTGGCAACTCTTTCGGAAGGGTGATGCATTACTACCGAAAAGCATGCGGAAATGTCTTTGCACCATTGTGATTGAATCAGTTCTCGACAGCTCCAACACGCAATAAACCTTCTACTGGTCATTAGCCATTTTGCGACACTGGCGATCCTGGTGGAGCATCGACTAAGCAGATGGGAATAAAACTTCCAGAGATTTTCTTTATATTGATGCCTTGTCTGATTTATATCATAAATAGTAACGTTATAACTGTACAAAGTTGCACCATTAATATTGAATTACCCTGTACTTTATTCGAGCGTGCCAAGCGTTCCTATTTGATGCTTCGTCGAGCATGGTGTTTCAAACCACTCATTCTACTTTAAAAGCAGAGGAAGTGTTAGGTTACACGCAATTAGAGGATTCGAAATCCAACACCAGATTCAGCTGTGTGCAAAATCCAATGCAGAAATTGCGAAGGTCAAATCAATTGCTGCGGATTCCATTTCGAGCAAACGCACGAGGAATATTAAGGTAGCCAAGGAAAACTGGTAGCCAGGCAAACGGAAGTTGGTTATTAGTAGCGAACTAACAGCGTTCTCTGTCACTTGCTGAGGGGTACAAAGGTTGAACCTCATCATATCCGGTAGGTAATTGAAATAGGAAATGAGCAATTTGCTGCGTTCTTGTCTTTGTAAAAAGAACTTCAAAAGCAAACGTCATTGATTACCTCTTCATTTGGTTGATGTAAAAGTTTCTCTTGATCATGAGTTTTGAACCTTGATATTTAAAAATTCCACTGTATGAACATTTTCACAATTTGAAGGCCAGTGGCATGAATTATACACGTCCCATAACAAGCAAAACATATGTAAAATGTTATCCTAGCATCCAATGTTATTTGGACATTATACATTGTCTAATGCTTAGCCTATAACTAACTAACTCTCTAGCCTTCTTGAAACCGAAGGTTCATGGCTGCAGCAACACAGGCCTTCCATCTGCTCCTATCCTGAGCAAGATCTCGTATATACTCTTTTCCATCTCTACCAATTTCCTTTATTGCCATCTCAACATTATCCTTCCATCTTCGTCTTGGTCTTCCTATTGATCTCTTACCATCAGGTGTCCTAACAAGAATCCTGTAAACTCTTCTTTCCTCTCCCATTCGTGCCACATGGCCTGCCCACCTAAGTCATCTTGATTTAATCATTCTAATAATATCTGGACATGAATACAAATTATGTATTTCTAAATTATGTAAGCTTCTCCACTCACCTGTCTCCTCATCCCGTTTAGGCTCAAATATTTTTCTAAGGATCTTATTTCAAATCCTTGATATTTAGTGCTTAGACTATACGTATTCTAATACTATGTTTTGAGAAAGCACCTTTTCTCTCTCGTCTTCAGGAGAAGTTTTGCTGGTGGTGGGAATCGAACCTACGATAGAGCTGTTATTTTTACTACAAATCTGTTGCTCTATCCAATTACTGTACGGCGCCCCCAATAATTCTGTACTAATGTTTGCTCCATTTATGTTACTATTTCTAATTTTTTTAGGAGAGGTGATCATATTTGATTGAATTCTACACTGAAATGACTTGTATGGTTTTCGGCCATTGCTATGAAGGCCGCTTCCTTGATTCTCCTTGGTTTCCAATTTGGTTCCTCGTGTAGATCTGTTACGTTTCTCCACTGAATTCTATGTGATTCACTCCATGCATGTTCGGCAATTGTTCATCTATCTCTTTCGTCTTTCTTTGTGTGCTGCTTGTGTTCATCTAACCTTCTGTAGAGGGCATCCTGATTCTTCTATGTAAGCTCGCCCGCATTCACATGGTATGTTGTATGTACAGTTTTTACTAGCTTGTGTGGGGTTTTCTGCTTTGGTGTTTGATAGTATGCTTCTTAGTGTCTTTTTACTGCTGAATGATGTCCTGAGTTGAAAATTTCCACTGAAATCCACTGAACAGCAATGTATATCGCGCAATAATACTGTGTGTTCCTCACCTTGTGACAACATGTCGGAAGTGATCCTTTTCATTTTCAGCATGACAACGCGGTCGCCCATAAAGCAAGGGTCATGACGGCATGGGAGTGAATGAACTGAACTGGCCCTGATGTCAATCCCGAGTGGTTTGACGCCATCGGAGTGAACGAACTTGACTGGCAATCTCAGAGCCCTGATGTAAATCCCGAGTGGTTTGACGGCTTGGGAGTGAATGAACTGGACTGGCCATTTCAGAGCCCTGATGTCAATCCCATTGATCATCTGAGATGAGTTAGAGCGTTGATTGCGATCCAGGCAAAACCGCACAAACACAACCACCGAGTTATGTCATTTTGCAAGAGGAATGGAAACAACTACCAGACGACATTTACCATAACCTGGTGGAAAGCCTTTTTCGAAGGGTAGAGGCTGTGATAACGGCGCATGGCGGACCTAACTTGTCCTGTACTGACATCAGACCGACTCTAGGTAAGCACGTTCATTATTAGCAATAAACTGTACATACATAACACAAATCGATATTCACAGTATTGTATTTCGTTGTGAAACACCCCTCCGTGACTGTCTCGTTTTGTTCCTAGGATAATCCTTTTCCACTTGAATCATGGTTTGTTACGATGGCTGAGTTCCACTCAGTGGACGCATTCAATGGCTTCGTGTGAATGTGGTCTACTGGAGGCTGGTGTCTGTGAATTAGGTGAAGGGCTAGTAGGAAGAAAATGGTGTAACTATTGATCTAATTTTCTCTATTGTCCCATTTTCTTCCTAATTCAGACCTACCATCCGCCACTGGTGTTTCAAATCATATAAGCGTAACATTGTTATTCTTTATAAGTGATTTTTTTTAAAAAAAAATTAAACATGAAAGTGTACTCAGTGAAAAAGTGAACAATGATACAGAGCAAAGTAGCATGATACAGGTATGTAATCGTCGTCGTGACGATGATGTTTGCGTATGAGACCCCAAATTGGGCGCCATATTGTCACAAAGATTGAATTCAATTTTTGCTTCAAGTCCACTTTATGCACAGATAGGCTAGTCCGGACTGTGCCTATGGTCTAAAGCGCCTCCACCGAGTATCGAACTTGTGATGATGCCTTAGCAGCAAACTCCAGGCTGTGTAAGGCATCTAGAACAGAAAATGTTGGCACCAAAGGCCAAAGTATAATGTTCTGTCGCCCTGGAGAAAGTATATGAGATTCTATTTCCTGTCATAAATGGAGCTTTACAGAGAGAAATTACTTTCCCGTTTTTGGTAAGCACTGCGGGAGGAACGATGTGTATTTCCTGTTCGAGAGGTGAAAGAAAGGAAATAGCTAGACTCTGGGGGACCGATAAAATAAAACTACCTCTTTCCAATTGATTGCGCCTAACACTGCGATGCTGCAATAAAGCGATTTATAGTGTTTGCGATGGAAGCCATGGAGGCTTGCAAGTCGTTCAATAAGGGAAATAACTTCTCCAAATGTGTCTCCACGTGGATCATCGGTAACTCTGTTTATTTCCAGAAAACATCTGCTACGATTCCATAATCTATTTCTGATCCAGATAAATTAAATGTTCAAGCATCGTAAATCTTTTGCGAATCGAAACGTAATTTTTATATTTCCCTATCCCTGAAATTGAATTTATGGGAAACCCTATGTCCCTTATATAAAGTATATAGTATTATCATAAAAATCTCAATGGTTGGTAGTAAAAATCTCTTCGGGAAGCTTGTGTTTGGAGAATACACAACTCAATATACGGAGCACAAAATACATGGACGGAAAGAAGAAATGTCAAACATAAAAATTTCATGTTCAAAATGTAAAACCGCTAATTTATAAAATTGCTGAGAATGGACAATTTCCTTTTTGTCCAGATTTCAGAAATCTTAATATTTGTTACTTCATCACCTGAATGTCCAAATCATCCAGAATTTCGGTTTCTTTCAGAACGAATACAGAATAATTTGACGTCTACCTATTCGTTACTTGGATTTGTTTTGTCCATTGCTTTCTCCTCTTCCCAAGAAATGTATAGAATTTCGGCTCCTGCATTTTAATGAAATTTTCCCGATTAAAACTTGACTTGTATCTCCAATTATCATTTCGCAGTAGTCCTGTTTCAGTACTTGCATGCATTTCCACAATGTATAAATGGAATACTTTAATTATTACCATACAATTTAATACGTTTCTCTGTACATATTTCTCGAGATTTTTTTTGTATCCATTTGCCATGTTAAATTCACATAACCATTTCAAAGTCTCACAAATATTCCATTTCTCTAGAGTGTTTCAAGACATTTTATTAATACCAAATAATATTTTTCTGAATCATTACATAGCCTTTTTTGAAAGGGTGAAAATCAAGAATTACAAATTTGAGTGCTCTCAATTTTGAAAATTTGTGTTGTCGTAATATATAGAAATGTGTCTTCCAGCCTACACAACATGTTCTATCGTAACATTCCCTAAGGAATTGGGATCGAATCTGGGTGGCGTAGCTCATTCATCATTCATTCTCGATGATGGCGTACTCGCTGCTCATGGGTAGTTTAATGGTAACATGCCAGAGGTAACATATATATACTAGGAATGGCAAACACAACACTTGGATTTTATGCCCTCTAAGACTGGATCAGCATGGTTAATGGAAATACCTATCTCTACCGTGTGGAAGTGCTTCTTCGAGGTGTCGAACTACGGACTGGTTAATAAACGAGGTGTCCGTCTGTGACTTCCCTCTCCTTCTCCTGGACTTCTTGATCGTAATTCTGCACCCTCTGACTGATATCTCAAAACTGACTAATGACTGACTAAGCAATGTGGAGTCAGTCACTTGTAGCTTCTTCCTGGGTTTCACTTGTTTACGCCGTTGGTGATCCGGAAAATTTAGGTAATGTCTGACACTGCATTCCTTATTGTCGAGTACCTGTTTGGAATATGATAGCTACTGTCTGGGAATTTGAAGTTCTTTCATAATAATGTGTTTCCAGTATTTGTGGATTATTACGCTATATATCTACTATAGACTTTAATGTTCAAAGCAAAAGTGCTTTCAGAAGATACCCACACATCAGAGATATTAAGGTAAGTGTATGTACCGTGCGTTCATTTCGATCTGCAGCCGAGAGATCGGGAGAAGCGTGGCGGGCGGCGCTGACGGAGATGCCGACATTTGCGGCCTGTAATGCCCGCTTATTTTTATAGACATATGCAGACATTTATATAAATATTGCAAAACGATCACTAACCTGTGTTATAACACGCAAAAGTTCTTCTGTAATTCATCCAAGTTCTGCTCTTATATTAATATACACAAAAAAATACGCTTTAGAAACGATGTTAAGAGCCACAGATAATAAAACATTTTAATCATAGTTTTGACCAGTAACGTCCTGCTTAAGTTTATATCCTTGAAAGAGTTTTGTGCCGATGGGGATCGTTTGGAGGTTTTGAATGTGCAACACTGTATCAAGATTACGCTGTAGAAGAAACCGTTAAAAGTCAATAGTGTTCGTGAGCTTCCTTGCAATCCGAAATCTCCGAGCTCGAGTTTTTTGTTCCTTCGCGACTAGATGAAGACAGAGTTGTAAATATAGTGGCGAGCAATGTAAACCAAGAGCGTGTTAATTTCGTACTGTGCGCAAGAGTGTTATTCTTGGTTACTTGCAGTTACTTGTTTGTGTTATTGTAGTGTGTATGTGTGACGTGTCAGTGAGACGATTGGAATGCCAGCCGCAAGATTCACGTTAGAACAAAGATTTTTTTATGTATGACACGTTCCTACGTGAAAACAAACTCGTGTCGAGACGTGTGTAGGTAATTTGTACAGAAATTCCCATGCGTTTCAACTCCACACAGAGATACGGTTAGACATCTTGTCCTTAAATTACGAGAAACTGTATCGTTAAATTTTAAAACACCTAAGCAAAAACGACGGATTCTAACCGAAGCAAAACTCGATGATATTGGTGCAGCGTTAGAATGTTCTCCAAACAAACCTCTACGCCGTGTTTCACAAGAGGTGGGCGTGTCAAAATCATCGGCACATACAGTCACTAAGCTACTAAAATTAAAACCATACTCTTATAACACAGGTTATTTATTTATTTATTTATTTAATAGAAGATTCCAAATACAGCGTTAGCCATTTTACATTGGAACGTTTTTTATAGAACATAAGGACAAAAAAAAATAATAACATAATACATAAAAAAAATAATAACATAAAAAAAATTACATGTGGTTAAAAGACTTACATATTTTTTGCTAACTTTCTTCTAAAACTGTTCAGATTTTCAAAAATGTCTATTTGGCTTCCTAGATTATTATATTCACTGGGCAGTCTATGGAACAGAGAGCGCTGGATGAGACACAATCTCGGCTTCTGAGAGGCAAAAAGTTGAGTGCTTCTTGTTGAACGGGCAGGCACACGAAAGTGAATTTCCTGAAGAAGGCGGTCACTTCTGAGGTTGCCATTCACTATTTTATGTAGAAATATTTGGTCAGCCTGTCTATGTCTCTCTTGTGGAGTTTGGATATTTAACATTTGCAGGAGGATGGACTTTTGCAAGTGTTTTGTGGACGGAATTCGGTGTCGAACAATGGCCAGGAAGAAATTTAGGATGGAATTAAGTCTATCTGAATTTGAGGGGCATGCCATAGACCAGATCGGAGAACAGTATTCAATTTTAGGTGACACAAAAGATTTGTAAAAGGTGCTGAGGGCAGTCAAGTTGTTTATTTCCGTGAAACGATAGAGAAGACCCAGCATACGCATTGAACCCCTTGTGACTGTAGAGATGTGCTCAGAAAAGGAAAGTTTCTCGTCAAATATGACGCCCAGGTCCTTTTGTGCGGCAACTCTTTGAACACAATTATTTCTTATGAAATATTTAGTATTAAATGTGTTTTTCTTTAAGGAGAAGGTCATCATGGTACATTTTTGAGGGTTGAGTTTTAAGTTCCATAATTCACACCACTTTATTAGAGAATCTAAATTCTTTTGCAGAAGTGTCATGTCACTGAAATTGGAGATTTTACTATATATTTTGCAATCGTCAGCGAACAAGAGAAGGTTCTTGCATGACTCGGAAAGATATTCTGGGAGATCATCAAGGTACAGGATGAAGAGAAGAGGTCCAAGAACACTGCCTTGAGGTACACCAGAAGATACAGCTTGATAAGAAGAAGACATTCCGGAAAGAACAACTTTTTGTTGTCTGTTTTGGAGGTAGTGCTTGAGCAGAGAGAGAAAGTTTCCATGAATATTGAAACGGTGGGATAATTTATGAAGCAGGAAATTGTGGTTTATAGAGTCAAAAGCTTTCGAAAAATCTAGATATATTACATCCAGTTGAGAATTTTCAGATATAGAGTTGATAGCGTCAGATAATAAAATGCTTAAGTTGGTTAAGCAGGAGCTTCCTGGTAAAAAGCCGTGCTGTGCTGTATTTATATATGGAGAGGTAAATTTGTAGAGTCGGTCCTTTATTATCTTTTCACAGGCGATAGAAAGTGGTGAAAGAAGGGAAATAGGTCTATAAGAAGAAACAGCACACTTGTCTCCAGATTTATATAATGGTACCACGTTAGCATTTTTCCATGAATCTGGAAATGTACCCTCATTGAAGCATCTGTTTAATAAAGTAGAGAAGGGAATAGCGAGAGAGGAAGCAGCGTTTTTTAGTGCTCGTTTTGCAATATTTATATAAATGTCTGCATATGTCCATAAAAATAAGCGGGCATTTCAGGCCGCAAATGTCGGCATCTCCGTCAGTGCCGCCCGCCACGCTTCTCCCGATCTCTCGGCTGCAGATCGAAATGGACGCACGTATTTGTTGATGTATGCTAGAAATAGGTATTTCCCTACTGGAAATTGAAAATGCTCTTTTAAATCAAGAGAGACCAAGCGATCTAAATTGATAGCGGATGAGAATAAATGACTCACGATACAAATTATTTCTACATAAATGGACAGCTTAAGCTCTGGAATCAGTAACCATCATGGAGTAAGACCATTAGCCAGATCCCCCACACCACGTATCAAAAGATTAAAATCAAACCATTAAGAAGCTTTTCAAAAATCGCAACGTGGGGATTGCAATGCTGTTCCCTATCTAGGCATCCACATTTTTTTTAAAATTCAAATGATGAACGACAGAGAAACAATACGAGGTAGCTAGTAAGATTATTTACTCATGCTCATCATCAATTATCAAATGAAAAAGTACTCTTTAATGAGGTTTTGACCGTCTCTATTTGCCAGTTTCTGATTGGCTCGGTCTTGAACACGTGAATGATTTCTGGGAAATTTCCCAAAGCATCCATAACACACTACAGGGTTGAGAACAGAGGATCATATGATCATAAGTGCCATTCGGAAGTGTAATTGACATCCTCACGTGGAATTTGGAAAAACAATATAAAAACTTTTTCATTTTTATCAGAAACTCAATATGCTGACCAAGGCAGACATTTATTTTATTTTAAAACATAAAGTAAACGTTACGTTTCAACCTTCTAGCAAGGTCTTCTTCAGACTCTGTACGAAATACAAATGAAATAAGGTACAAAACAGGAAGATATATATATATATATATATATACACAGAAATCACTCCCCTCCAGACATAAGATTATTAGAAAGTTGTTTATCTGGAACATTCCATTCCAGGTGTTCCAGCAGGTAGTCTTCTCCTGTCAACTGTAGTTTCACCTGACAAGCGATTTAGATAAACATTTCCTTTAATCTGGAAAGTGGTTGGACTCCTTATCTCACGCTCTTTTTCCTTATCCTTCCTTTCTTCATTCCTCTTTCTTCTTTTCTCCTCCTTCGCTCTTGCCCTTTCCACTCTAACACCTTGGAAGGAGGCCAAGGAAATAGAGAAGAAAGGAGAAGAGGACACAATGAACTGGAATGGGGGACTGAAGATAAACCAAAAATGTAAGAAGGTGTTAGAAAGAGTGGAAAGGTCAAGAGCGAAGGAGGAGAAAAGAAGGAAGAGGAACGAAGAAAGAAAGGATAAGGAAAAGTGCGTGAGATAATGAGTCCAACCACTTTCCAGATGAAAGGAAATGTTTATCTCAATCGCCTGTCAGGAGAAACAACTGTTGACAGGAGAACACCTGCAAAGGAATGTTCCAGATAAACAACTTTCTAATAATCTTGTGTCTGGAGGATAGTGATTTTTTGTGTATATATATCTTCCTGTTTTGTACCTTATTTCATTTGTTTTTGGTACAGAGTCTGAAGAAGACCTTGCTAGAAGGTTGAAACGTAACGTTTAGTTTATATTTTAAAATAAAATAAATTTCTGCCTTGGTCAGCATATTGAGTTTCTGATAAAAATCAAGAAGTCTTTATAATTTTTTTTCCAAATTCCACGTGAGAATGTCAATTACACTTCCCAATGGCACCCATGTTCATATACTCCTCTGATCTCTGTCGTCTGCTTCTATTGAAATGAAATGGTGTAACGCTTACTACATGGGAACGGGCGGAAACGAAGCACGGGATTTCCGGCTAGAAGTCTGCAGGTTATTTTGAGGATTATGGTCCATCGAGACGCCGGAAGCGAAATTCTTCCGTTCTTTTGCCGCGCTTCAGGTGTCTCAGTGCGCGTCAAGGCGTCATGCTTTGGGTTTCGGCTACGGGACGCGTGCAGGGTCTCCTGGGGGAAGCGAAACAACTTTTCTACTGAGATTTCGGCCTGTGTATGGGACGGAAGCCACCCAACAACGTGAGGAAATCGGGGAGCTACAAACGAGTAGCGCAACCTGGTCATACAAAATCTGCAACAACGGCTGTGGGTTCGTCGTGCTGACCCCACATCACCCTGTAACTGGTCGGATGATTTCCTACCTCGGAAGGTGGGAGTGAGGCCTGCAGTCGGTAGGTAGTCACTGGCTCTCACGGGGGCTGTTACGTCACAGGTTATTATTTACATACACTAGTAGTGCTAATCTCTCTCTCTCTCTCTCCATCTCTGTCTCTCTCTCTCTATCTCCCTCCCCCCCTCTCTCCCTCCCCCTTTTTCACTCTCTCTCTTCTCTGTCTCTCCCTCCCTCCCTCTCTGTCTCTGTTTCTCTCTCCTCTCTCTCTCTCTCTCTCTCTCTCTCTCTCTCTCTCTCTCTCTCTCTCTCTCTCTCTCTCTATCTCATACTCTTTCTTTACTGATTTTTGATTCTCTCTCTTTATCGAGTTTCGTTTATCTCTATCGGTTCTTGTATTAACTTATTTCTCTCGGATTCCCTTTATTTCCATTTTCTCTCTCTCTCGTTCTTATTGGCTTTTATTTATGGCGTTTTCACTATTTCTCTTTCTATCGTTTCTCATATTCCTCTCTCTATCCCTATTTATCTTAAAGCATTTCTATTTTGCAGTGGCCCGTAAGCCTGACATTATCATACGATATTCAGCATCGGTATACCCTATTTCAGAACATAACCTATTGAATTTGACTCCCCCCTGACTATTATTTAGAAAATTATTCTTCCTCAAGATCTAGCACGAGTAGATTTTTTTCAAAAAGACTTTATTGAAGATAATTATTCCCACGGCTGCTGTATGAAGAGCACGAACACTATCTTCCATAAAAAACGAATCTGTTCTGATTTCGACGTAACAAGCAAACATTCCATACCCTGTCACAGTTATCTCTGGAGCAAGGCCGTGCATAGCGCCACAGAAGGGGAGGAAATCGAGTAAGCAGAGCGAAGCAGTACACGCTGCTGGGATGGCTGGAAACTGCAGTCACTTTCCCCCTCCACACAGTCCCGTTCCCTCTCGCGTGTTCATTGGTGGTTCTCATACTTGCGCAGAGACTTGTTTTCGTTCGCCTACTCCAGAGATAGCCGTGACAGACTAGGGGAGACCGGGGTGAGTTGTGCATGTTTTTATGTTTAAATTTTTGCTGCTCTTAAAAATTACTATCTACAATTGATGAAATTTTAGGAACAATGCCTGTAGTTTCCTTGACCAATGTGAATTTTTATTACACCATGGTGCTAAAACTTGTAAAGTTATTGTTTGTTTTTTCGAAGCGTGTCAGTATTGTCAATTCACCCCGCATATGGGGTGAGTTGACTATATGTGCGGGGTCAGTTGACAGTATGCGTAATTCTACCCCATACATGATTTGGAATATTTTATTTCAAACAATATACTGCCTTAAATATTACGGATTACAAAAATGTTTTCAAATGAACAGTATAATATGAGACATAAATGTTCCAAACTTTTAAAAAAAAGTTTACAAAAGTGTTTACTGAATTTTCAGTGTTTATTGTTATATCACAAATATAAATGCAATATACTGTCCTATAATCCTAATCTAATATATATTATTACAAGCAATGTGTCCATATGTTAAGATGTTTCTGATGAAACAATTGAGGGGTCTAGTGAGAGAGGGAGCTATGCCACTTTGACAAGAAATGGAAATAAATTGAGTTTTCTAAAGCATTGCGTTGAGTCATAATTTGTATAACAAAGGGTAATTTTTTTCTGAACATATTGTTAGGTAAATTATTCAAAAGGAAAAATATGAATTTCAATATAAATACCATTTATTATGAACATGTATGGTATATTGTTGTAGTATACCCATGTGGAAAAATCAATCTAGCAC
This sequence comes from Lepisma saccharinum, assembly GCF_977018435.1. Classification (NCBI taxonomy): domain Eukaryota; kingdom Metazoa; phylum Arthropoda; class Insecta; order Zygentoma; family Lepismatidae; genus Lepisma; species Lepisma saccharinum. Next base: position 6,349,063 of record NC_139246.1, read on the forward strand.
ATCAAATACTTTGAACAAGGCTTAAATACTTTTGCCTGAGTGTAAATCATGTTCACAGGGTTACATATGGACTACATAAAGACAACTTCATATGTCTTTTGGAGGATCTTCACTGTCCATTGTTTCTGTGGATTTTAGTTTTTGGTAAACAGCATGAAGAACTGGAGGAATATAAGGCACTATTGCCATGACATATTTTAACTTCAGGGCTGATATTAAATCTAGCACCGGTTACTGCAACACAACCTCTGCCACTCCTATTGCAGACACCATCAGTAAGTGGCATAGCTCCTTCTCTCAAAATGCTGATGAGGACGTATTCAAGAACTCAGAAAATCTGCTGCAGAACAAGCGGGAGCTATGCCACATGGTTGTAGTTCACATGATAGATGACAGATGGTAGGAGAAGACTGAAAATTGCAAAATATAAAATTTTCAAGATTTGTGGCATAGCTCCCTCTCTCACTAGACCCCTCAATTAATACAAGAACAATTTTCTGAATAGGCCTACAGTATTGTCAACTTCCTATTGTCAACTCACCCCGATCGCCATATTGGACTTTCTGGTCGTGCCGCTGCTAAACATTGCAATTTAACAAAGTATCCGAATGTAGTATCGGTACAATTTACCATAGTCTTCTGGATAGCCTTAGCATAAACTATGTGCATATTTACTTTGAAAACGTATAAGAAAGAATATAGACTTGAGAAAATTTACTTCGCAAGTAAGAATTGATGTTCTTTGTCATGCACTAGAAACTTTGTGAACAAGACACTCGACTTCTTAGTTGTGAGTTGGTTCTAGAGATGACACATATTCACAGTAACCTGCAATGTTGCCAACTCTTGACTGGTGGGAATAAAATGGACTTTGTCAACTCGCCCCTATGGGCAACTACCCCCGGTCTCCCATATAGTTGCTGACATCAGTAGAGTAATCCCCTTCGTGCTTAGGTTTTGCAAACATGTTTGCAATGAATAACAGTCCATAAACCACGCCAACACTTTTTTAAAAAAAATGGAACCTGTGCTATTGTTCACTTTGGCACGCAACTTCTGCCTTTAGGGCTTTATGTTAGTCTGGTTACAACCCTTCTATCCTTCTATCGGACTTCTCAAAGGATTCTAAGGGTTAGTAGGACCAATCCCTTGCATGGTCTGTGGTGCAGGATTTATTATTGTTATTTTTTTATTATTATTTTTCTTTCTAATTATCACCTATGTAGGTTTGAAATGAAAGATCATTAAGATCTTTTACTCGGAGATTTATTTGAACTTCCGATGATATACAAACAGACAGTTCACCCGATACAACTTGTAGGCCTAACCTATTAGTTGTACCGAAGTTTATAACAATGGTCTTTTTGATGATGCAGGAGAACGCCTTATTCAGACTTGGGTTTGTAGAATATCTGCCAAAATGGAGTACAAGTACCAATCCGAAGATTGAAGCAAGGTATTACCCAACGTCCCCTTAACCATCAGCCTTTCGGCAACCAGGAGAATGTCCCGTAGGCTTACAAAAGTCGAGCTCTTTTATATCATAATTTTGTTTACAATTTACCATGGTTACTACATAGTTACTTTATATTTCCATAGTTTCAGCATTTTTTCCTGATTTAAGTTAAACAATTCATTACCTATTGTAACATTAACAATAACATTTTTATGGAAAGAAATCTAACAATCTTTAGATAAAAGATTCAACACTAATTCTTAACAACATTGATTTTTATAACATAGACTGAATAGTTTAGTGCATGTGTTGACAGGGGCGACACAACTTTGCACGTGATAAATCGATCAAGAAAACAATGAAAATGGCCAGAATTAGCAAATCTATAAATAGATTAATTAACGGAATTACCCATGCGTAAAAACAAATTATTGTGACGCATGTTAATTTTGATTTATCATGGAATAACCTTGATATTACACCAGCTGCAACATAATCGTGGCTTTAATTCAGAATAATATTAGCCACGGAAGCACACAAACAAAATAAACACAATTCCGTCAATGAAATGGTGATATTCAGATAATGAACTCTGGTATTTAGAATTCGATATAAACATTCCGAGTCAGAAATATGGCTATACGTTTGATCGCCTCAAGTGATGACAATATTAGCATGTTCGGCGAGCCAGACAACTCCAAGATACATCTGAGAGGAAACTCGTGACTACCAACTTCCGGCTTAAGATCATCTTAGCTGAATCGCCGGACGACAAAAAAAGTCACACGCGGTCTGTGGATGAAACTAGTCAATGCAACAACTAGCATACAAGCTGTAAAGGGGAACATTACGTAGAATAAATATATTTAGGAAAGAATGAAAACAAGAAGCTACTATTCTCGGAAAGGGGGTAAATATGGTATGTCATCTTTGGTCATACGATTAATTGTATTTAAGTAATTAAAATCAATTTTGAGTTCATTTTCAGCTTCATAATACTCCGAGTTCAATCAAAATATTTGTTCTGAATACAAAAAAATATTACCACGTTAGGTCTCATTATGGTATAATTAGCATTCATTAAAGTAGATTATATTGTTCAAATCTTTTGTCGAAGTCACGCTCTTCGTTCTCTGAAGCAGACGAGATATTCAGTGCACGTGGTCTTCATATAAAACAATCAACTTCTCTCTTCTTACACTTCAAACCAATATTTAAACATTTTCAAAGTATCATTTCTTTATCCTGAATACAAAGAATGTTTAATAATAATAAATTTAATAATAAATTTTCTTTATTCAGCGGGCGAGGTTCAGCCAAGGGCTGCTCTGCCACCGCCAAGTATAGCTATTGCCATCTCCGCAATAACATTATCCCAAATCGCATATATTTCCACGAACGCCACCATCTTGCAAGATCTTGTGCAGACGAAACGAGTCAACTTTTTCCTTGGCTTGCTCCGGCTGCGAGATGGCTGTAAACCGTCTGAATGGCCGAACGCTTTCACTCTGCAAGACGTGACGTCACTTCCGCCCGCCGAACGCTAAACGTGCAAGATCTTGAAGCCGACTCGAAGTTGTCTGGCCCGTCGAACGGGGCAATTGTGGCTACGAAAAGTAAGATGGTGAAGTTGGAAAGTCAATTCTTGAAATTGAAGAACAATACAATCCAGACTTACTTTATTGCTTGGGAAAGTCACTTACTGCTTTACGATACATTACCACTGGAATGGCACGAATTTCTTCAACATTTCAACCTGGTAGTGAAAATTTGAACTATTTGACCTCCCCAAGATCCCCCATAGCCTTACTTCGATCAAGCTCAAAAATATACTCAGTACGTAAAATTTATTTCTAAGCGCCACATGAACCTAGAGTGAAAATTTGAACTAATTTCTTTCGTCAGTAATCGCTTCCCCATGATCTCAATAGCATCTCTATCAAGTTTGAGCGCAATTCTGTTACATCGAACGTATGGGATTGCCAAATGCGGATAAAATTTTATCCGGGTGTCGGATATTCGGATTATCCTAATTGTCAGGATATCCTGATGTGTGCATTATCCGGAAAGTTATATCGTTTATCCGTTTAACGAGATATCCAGATATTCTTCTATTCGTTGTTTGTATTTCACTGTATATATATATTTTTAAATCCTTCATCACATCTGTACTATCCGAATATTCGGATTATAAGGATATTATTCAGATATCCGGAGGCGCGGTGGTCCGTAGAGCGTCCGACTGACACGTGTGAGACCGGGTTCGATACCCGGGGTGGCTGATCTATCCGGCCATGTCCCCGGAGAAAGCTACTCTGGGTACCACCTAGCCTCATATCAATACGTACCTTGGGGCAACCCTAGGCGGTAAAGGCGGCCGCAGTGTGGTGCTGATCACATCACCTATACCGCGTTTGGTAGAACCTGTCCCGGTTCCCGCGCTAGTTGCTCCCTGGCTTTTCTCGGTGTTGGGGAAAGTCAAAGCCAGGCAGCCAATTAAAATACGCAACGTCGCAACAGCGTCTACGTAAGCGCCGTGCTACATGCACGGGAAACTTTACCTTCACCTGCCCTAATCGAACGGAATCAAAACTGCTACGTGTAGGGCAACACCCTCTATAATGGTGTATAATGTTCCTGTTTGATCTGCAAACAGAGTTCGGTGGATAGCAAGCCTTGGTGTGTTTCCCGCAATATTTTGCATACAGAGACCCAGCGAACCTCCTCAGCCTTTGCAAGCAGAGGCAGCCTTGATTTGAAATCCCAAGAGAGACGCCGCTTTTCCATTCCATGTTTACATCACAACGACACGGACCGGGTGAGGGGGATCCCCGGGAGACCGCTGGAAGGGAGTTCCCCTTCAGCCGCACACAGCCCCGAGCGACGCTTACTCCACATTCTTCGCCGCCTTTTCCGCCTCCAACCTCCATGGATTTGAAATGTCTGTGGCTGGATTTGAAAATTGCAACATCAATTCTGCCTTCGAGTTTTCTAAAAGCCCATTGTTACAACAAAAAAAATATGGATTCAATGCTGAAGCTTTGCTGGTGGAATGACATGCTTCATCAGCATTATACAGTAAAACTTCTCCTAACGGACACCTCTGAATAGCAGACACCTCTAAATTACAGACATTTTTTAAATTCCCCAGAAATCCATGGGGTTTAATGGCAATATTACTTCTCAATAACGGACATTCTTAATAACGGACGCGGACACTGAAAACTACCTCCCCAACGCAAATAAAACTTCTTAATAACGGACAGCCTGAAAGAAAACGGTGCGCAATTCCTGGAATTCAACACAACAATGGCCAGTATTTCGAACTAGCGCGCATTGTTTCATGTTACACAACAATGACCAGTATTTCGAACTAGCGCGCGTTGTTTCATGTTACACAACAATGGTCAGTATTTCGAACTAGCGCGCGTTGTTTCATGTTACACAACAATGGCAAGTATTTCGAAATAGCGTGCGTTGTTTCATGTTACACAACAATGGCCAGTATTTCCAACTAGCACGCATTCTTTCATGTTACACAACAATGGCCAGTATTTCGAAATATCGCGCATTGTTTCATGTTACACAACAATGGCCAGTATTTCCAACTAGCGAGCTTTGTTTCATGTTACACAACAATGGCAAGTATTTCGAAATAGCGAGCATTGTTTCATGTTACACAACAATAGCCACTATTTCGAACTAGCGCGCATTGTTTCATGTTACACAACAATGGCCAGTATTTCGAACTAGCGCGCATTGTTTCATGTTACACAACAATGGCCAGTATTTCGAACTAGCGCGCGTTGTTTCATGTTACACCGAACGTATTTCCTTTTAAAAGTGATGACAGTCGAAAGTATTCTTTATGGTTGTCTTGAGAAGTGTGTCATTTTGAGTGCAGTAATTTAACAAAGGATTACACTACGTGTGCTGTATTTTTTTTTTTTTTTAAATTTGTAATGTATGGAGGGATACTTTAGTAAATTTAAATTCACCGTATATAGTACAGTATTTCGTTCCTTGAATGTAGGAAAAAAACATTATGTTAGAAATGTACGTAATGTAATATGCTTATTCTATTGTGTAACATCCTACACTTTTTTCTGAATAGCGGACACTTCTCAATAACGGACATTTATTTTTCCCCCAGCCCTGTCCGTTATTGAAAATGTTTACTGTACTTGGAACACAGGCGTGGGTTTGTTTTACCTTCAGAAAGCAATATGAAAGCAAATCTACAGGGTCCACCAAAAGTCACGCTCGGGAATTGATGTAACATTATTATTGTGGAAACAAAATGCTGTAATCAAAGCAGAAACTGTATTGAACTGAACAACATACCTTAAAGAGTGAAATTGAATTGATTTGTTAATAAAATTAGGTTACTTTTCGTTAATTTTCTGCCACCTTTGGCGAATCGCGACGATGACCATCATCAGCCCCCCCCCCCCCTGGGTACGCCAGTGCTTGTACGTAACTGAGTACCCATGGAGTGAGAGAAGTTATAAGTGCTTACCTTTGCGAAATAAGATATTAACATAATGCAAATATATGAATTAAGCTTATCAAAATAATAATAATAATAAATGATAATACAAATAAGACTGGAGAGGAATCCACTTCATCTTATCACCATTCATCTTCGTATTTTGGGGTCCCGGGTTCGAATCCCGGCCTGGACATGGATGTTTCTGAGTGTCCATTCATGAATTTCATCATATCACTCATCTCCCTCTTCGAAAATTAGCCAAAAGTGGCACAATAAGCGAAGTAAAATAAAGCAAATCAATGAAAACAAAGTCAGCTTCTAAATATAGATGGTCGTTGTGTATCCCACGCCTCAAATTTCGTGTAAAACTAGCGGAGTTCTTTTGTAGACACCCTGTAGATGCCACTGGAGCGCACCCTAGCGGAAGCTGGCATTACGCAAGACAATAGGGCTGCGCGTCTATAAGACAAGCCGCGTCCATCTCATAGCGATCGGGTAGTTCAGAAGAGACAAAGAACGAGAATTGGCTACATGGGTTTCACTCGTTGCCATAGAAACGCACTGGGAGAGATTGCCCGTGATGTCTGCTCACTGCACGGCGATGTTGTTTTCCGTTCCAGCGGCTCGAGGCGACGTCGTTCATCAAACCGTGCTCCCTCGTCTCGAACTGCGAGGAAAGCTCTGATTGGCACAGGAGCGATCGAAGGAGCTTCAAGAAAAACAGAACGCTTACGTCACTCAATGCTGACAACCAACCGTTCAGCGATACGGTTCCAGTTGAGCGAATAGATAAACGAGTGTAAGGATTAATAAGTTGTGCGCAAAAAATGTCTTTTCCACACTGGTCGTATGGTTGTATACCGATTGTACACAGTTCGACAAGAAGTAAAAATAGTAACATATCAGTTTTGGGAAATACTAGCTACAGGTTGTAAGATATAACGTCACAGGATCGTACCCAGTATTCTTTTTTTGGGGGGGGGGGGAAGGGAAGCAGATCCGAAAATGTGAAACAATGTAAAGATCCAAAATGCTGTTAGATTCATTGTGTTGGCATCTTTTACGTCACTTTTGTGTCACTTGTGGGTAATAGAGACGATGATCATGAGTAATGATATTAAATCTATCTCCTTTCTAATATATAAAAATGGATGTATGTAGTATGTGTGTGTGTGTGTGTATGTATAAATGTTTGTTCCGGCATAACTCTCGAACGCCTAGAGCGATTTCAACCAAACTTGGAACACGTATCACTTGCAATCTGGAAATAAATACTGTGGGGGTAAAACCCCCCTGGCACCCCTAGGGGTGGGGGTGAGCATAGGGTGACATTTAAAAATAATCGAAAACGACCGATATTAGTGTGGAATCCATAGTTTTTGGGGTCGCTAAGATGAATAGTGATCCTCCTAATACCGGTCCACTTCAAGTTCATCAACTATCGGGATGGGGGGTGAGAGGTGGTGAAAATTAAAATGTCAAAAATGACTGATTAGTGTCGAATCCATAGTTTTTGGAGTCGCTAAGCTAATTGGTGACATTCACTATGACCAAACTTGGTACACATATGACTTACAATCTGGAATGAAATACTGTGGGATTAAGACACCCATGGCGCCCGTAGGGGTGGTGGTGGAAAGGGGTTGACATGTAAAAATAATCGAAAACGACCGATATTAGTGTTGAATCCATAGTTTTCGGGGTCGCTAAGATGAATAGTAACAATTCCAATGCCGTCCAATTACAAAACACCGCTGGCACCCCTAGGGGTGGGCGTGACAAGGGGGTGACATGTAAAGGACCGATATTAGTGAAATCCATATTTTTCGGGGTCGCTAAGATGAATAGTGACACTCCCAATAGCGTTCAACTCAAAGTTATTTTTACACTATAGTTAAGAATTCATTATTTTTCTGTCTAATAAAATATGGGATAAATAAATACCCTGTAAATCAGCTAGTTGATGAACAGACACTCACAAAGAACATTTTAGTGATAAAATGAAAATTGTAATTATCGATTACAACATCTCAACAATGTTTCCCTGAGCGCAACAATTCGCTTAGTAAGCAATACTTTCGGCTCACTTCCCGTGTCAAAGCTGCTGGCTGGACGCAGAGTTTAAAGGGGCGGGCGGCGGCAACAAAGCACACTTGCCCGTAGCAACGAGACGGAAAACGCGCTAGCCAGTTGCCAAGAGAGACAATTCTGTCTGTAATTTTGAATTCGCACAATGTGGAAATTTGATTTTTATTCCACGCTCATCATTGGGATATACATTGCATCGCCATTGGACTGACCATTGCCGAGATTGCAACACTGTTATTAAACATTAATCCTGGCTGTTCCACAGGTGATAGCAACATTACACAGGGTGATTCAGCATTGCTATTATACACTTCTAGGGGTTGTAGAGGGGACTTCGTAGATGAAGTTTTGATAAGGAACCCACGTCCGGAAACGTGCCGATGACAAGATCACAATTTCACATCTCCCGCTTCACGGTAGGCAACCCACATTGACGGAGGGCGACGTCTTCTGTCACCTGATGTCATGTCTTGCTTCCAACGTCCTCTGTTTACAATCCGGTGTGTTTCGACCACGTTAGTTGCTATTCAGTCGTTGCGGAAGACAGTACAGTATGGTGGAATACACGCTTGCCGAGGACACCGAAATGTTGTTCATTTAAGGTGAAGCTGGATGTAATGGTAGAGCTACGCAACGTCTGTATGCAGAGCATCTTCTGCATCGTGTCTCTCCATCACATATCGTTTTTGTCCGATTTGATGATGATTGAGATGTGAAATTATATGATCTTGTCATCTGTGTAGTACCAAACTTATCAAACTTGATCTACCAAGTCCCCTCTACAACCCCTAGAAGTGTGTAATAGGAATTCTGAATCACCCTGTACATGGCTAAGATATTTCCACATAAACAAGCTTCAATCACAAGAAACTTCATATTTTTACGACGGGTTTACAAGAAGCTACACACAATTGAATTCACCTTACATAAAAACACGAAAAACTACACTTTTACGAATATTTTTATCTGAATAAAGAACCGATAGAGTTGAAATTGGCTTTCCAATTAGGTATATTTGACTTTTTTACTCCCATGGAGTACAATTTTATAAGCACGTAAACAGAGGGCTCAATATTTTTGTCACGGATATCAGTTCATCATTAATCTTCATCGTTGTGATTAACCCAAAAGATGTAAAAGCGACGTAAAATAATTGAAACAGGGACGAAACTCTGCTGTATGAAAAAAAACTCCAACTTGTTTAACTCACTTGGTACTGAGGCCGTTTCATGCATCGTGGAAAGCCTGCCTCGGAACGGGAAATATAAGAATATTACTGCTCTTATATGACTTGAGATTTTTCTGTTAAAAGTCCACTTTATGCATAGAAAGGCTCATTGGGACTCCACGTACAGTTTAAAGTGGGATCCGAACCAGTATATGCTTGCACCGGGTACAGCACACACATATCCAGGAGATATCTAATGGATGTCTTCTGAATATTCGTGCCGAAATTCTGGATATCCATAGGATGTCCCGGAATGTCCCGTAGACATCCATAGAACGTCCCCTGGATATCCATATGTCCGTCCAGGGGACGTCCATAGCGTATCCAAGAAGGATGTGCTTTGGACATTTTGTGGATCATTTTTGGATATGTTTTGGACTTTCTATGGACGACTTTCGAACATGTTTCGGACATGGGTTCACGTGATATGGACATTATCTGGATATTTTTATTTCATTGTGGATAAGGATATATTCTGTACCAAAACTGTGTCTAATCTGGGCATCATGCTGATATTTTTCGCACATACTTTGGATACGAAAATAACATTCCTGGACTATATTTACACAAATCGAAAACCTCGAGTACATATAAGCTTATAACAAGCACTCCACTCTCACACACACATGTACACATCCGAAAAGTACTTTGTATTCACACGCATAGAGTCTCAAGAAGATTGGTTCTTCTGCTAAATACTTCTGACATTACTCAAATTCAGCATAGGATTAACATCAAAGGTTGATCATACAAATTTGTAGTTTATGGTGTGTCATTTATGCGATCCTTTAATTCTATATACACTATCTGGCCATTCGTCACCGGACACCTGGAACGAGTACTTTAATCCGGTTTCAGGCGTCCGTCAGTATCGTGTGGGGCCACCTTTCGCAGCAAGTACAGCCGCAACCCTCTGAGGAAGACTGTCCACCAAATTGCGATAGGTTTCGACGGGAATGCTGCTCCATTCCCCTTGCAAAGCGGCGAACAACTCTTTAGTGTTTTTTGGGCGGTGTGGCCTGGCTCTCAACCGGCGCTCCAACTCGTCCCAAAGATGGTCAATCGGGTTGAGATCAAGACTTTGGGTGGGCCAATCAAGTTTTTGCACACCCATATCCTCGAACCACGTGTTGATCACACCTTCCGTATGACATGGGACATCGTCGTGCTGAAACAGGTAAGGACCACTACCGAGTTGTGCCCACAATGTCGGTAGCGCAGAATTGTCCAGGATCGTTAGGTATGCATCTGCATTCATGTTTCCACGCACTAACACAAGAGGACCAAGACCATACCAGGAGAAGCACGACCACACCATGACGCTTCCACACGCCTTTGGTGGGGTGTCCGGTGACGAATGGCCAGATAGTGTATATAAAAATGATGAATGTGTGCATATATGTATGTTTGTTTGTTCCGGCATAACTCTCGAACGGCTGGAGCAATTTCAACCATACTTGGTACAAGTATGACTTTCAATCTGCAAATAAATACTGTGGGGGTAAGATACCCCTGGCACCCCTACGGGTAGGGGAGGGAAGGGGGTGACATGTAAAAATAATCGAAAACGACCGATATTAGTGTGGAATCCATAGTTTTCGGCGTCGCTGAGATGAATAGTGACACTCCCAATGCCGTTCAATTTATTTATTCTTGCTCCTGGAGGTGTAACTAAAAATGTTGTTTATAATCAAGTTTTCAGTTATATTAATATTACAGTGAATTTTTACTTTATAATTTGTATACTGTAATTATACTTTTAAATACCTGTAAATAAATTTAGTTACATTTTACACTATAGTTAGAATTCATTATTTTTCTGTCTAATTGAAAATTGGGATAAATAAATACCCGGGCAACGCCGGCTAATCAGCTAGTAAATAATAACAATACGTTAATAATAGTAAAAAAAAATAATTAGGCCTAACCGATTTTTTTAGGAAATGGAGGGAGTAGGTTAAACTTATGTCCCGTTTCTGGGTCAAAATATTAGGGTCACCCTATGTAAGGGGGCATACGCGAACTTACTGGATAGATCCCGGAAGCCACAAAGGGCACTATCGACCGCCACGAGCGAAGGCAATGATCTCAGCACGAAGTCCAAGCGCTTAATCCTCTTTGCTCTCGCCTGTTTCCCCCACAATGCATAATTGTGTTCAGATTCAATTGATGTTCTGAACGTCTTGGATGTTCTTCGCAAAACTTCACGCAAATATTAAATCATTCAGAGTATTAGCCTGACAGCAGAATCCGAATTAAGATGCAGATACAAACTAATGGCTTATTAATTCCTTATTGTGCTTCATGGAATACGGATGGTTCACTGCAGAAACTAAGATATCCGATGTTTCCAAGCCTTTGAATTCACATAAAGAATTTTCTTTACTATTGGCCCCACTGATGCTACACACAGAAAGGTAAACAAAAAAATTGCATAAAGTGTCTAGCTCAGACCAAATGTATAAATGCATCATCGAAAAAGATGCAAGAAGGTTCATAAAAACACAAAAACCGATGCATCTATCTGCCTGCGAACTGAGGCCATTGTCGAACATTTTCCTCCATTAGTAAACTTGCTGCTGTGGTAAGCATACACAGAGATATTGAATTTTCATTTGCCGAGAAAAATCTAAGTTTTAAGCTGACGGAGGGCAGGTGGGCAATGGAGGACCCACCCTTCTGGAAAATGAAAATCTATCAAAAATTACATATTTCAAACATATAATTTCATTTCAGCCACAATGATATATGTTAATTATTGCATAAATATGATAACTTCGAATTGAAGCAATGTTTTGTGAGGGAAGAACACTATTATGGGGGCAAATTTGCCTTGTTTGCCCCCCCTGGAAAAACTACCTTATTTGCCCCTCCCTGGAAAAAATCCTGCGAACGTCCATGACCCTTCTTCACTGGTGCAAGTGTGTATAGGAGGCGCCATCTTTAGAGTAACAAAAATGGTGTTTTGAAGCTCACTTGATCAGTGTTGCAGCCTTGAGGTCGTTTCGTAAATATTGATTGAGTTGGTGTTTTAAGTCCACTTTATGCACAGTAAGGCTAATTGGGACTGGACCTACAGTTTAAAGTGGAATCCGAATCACTATGTGCCTCCACCGGGTATCAAACCCGGGACCCCTTGACTACAAGGCGACGACGAGTTTTGTAAATAGGAACGAGTTGATACCTCATGTAAATTTGAGCTGTATACAGTCTGCCCGACAATGTTTATTGGACTTTTAACGTTTTAATTTGAGCCATGTAGATGAAAAATTTGTGCTCACTTACACTTGTCACCAAATGAGAAGACTGAAGTGAATTATGTCCATTGTGGTTAACAACCTAATTGGGGTGGGGGACACGCAACCCTATTTATCGAGACATTTTATCCTGCAAACCATAAAAAATCAGAGGGCCTCAAATCATTGCAAAAGTCAACGTTTCGAAATGTACTTGCTTTTTTTTGGTGTTTCAAGTCCACTTTATGCACAGTAAGGATAATCGGGACTCGGCCTATAGTTTAAAGTGGGATCCGAACCACCTTGTGCCTCCACCTGGTGTCGAACTCGGAACCCCTTGAAATGTACTTTCTTGTTTGCTCTATCCAATTCTCAATTCGGAGAATCTATTATTTATAAGATAATGTTTGCACGGCGGTGAGTTCTGGTTATTTATCCAACGCTGTGTAGGCGCCATTGATAATTATCCGATTTCGGAAGGTTGTGAAAAGTGGCTCCTGGCATGGCCACTAATTGCATGAAACAGACAGAAAATTTCGTACTGGGTATATGAAGAATTGATGATGATAATTTGAAAGTTTCTTTAACTAGTACGGTACAGTTTTGTGGTAACGTAAGATGAAGCATGTGGCAACAAGGCATTATCTGTTATCGAGTCGTAGCTGAGTACAACCTCAAAGGTGCAATCAACGTTGAAAATTCAAGCGCATTACACTGAACACTACATGATTTCAATAACTTTCTTCGCTTTCCATTTGTCGGTGTATGCGCTAATAACAATGGCGGCGATAACTTTTGCCCTTGCACTATGCTAAACCTTATCTACAAAGGAAAATATCGTAACAATCTGTAGAATCTCTGAAATGTAAAGTACATAGATCTCCGAACACCAGACACTTAGCCATCACCTTTCCAGTCAGGAAATAGTTAGAAATATCTAAGGAATGTCTTGTCAGACATTTCTGAGCCTCCCTGAGCTTCCTTGATCGCCATCATTGCAAACAGGTGCAAACAATCGCAATCAAGGAAGAGTCTACAGGTAACTGAGTCGGCATTATTGAGTAAATTCGAGTGCAATAAATGTCTATGGGAACGGAGGGCAGTGGTCAGTTGTAAGCTATCAGTCAGAGGGTGCAGAACTACGAACAAAAGTTCAGGAGAAGGGAGAGAAGTCTGGGCTTCCAGGTTTGCACTACAAACGGACACTTCGCTTTAACCAAGTCCGTGGTTTCGACACCCCGAGGGAGCATCTCCACACAGGTGAGAGACAGGTACAGAGTGTCCGAAAAGTCACGCAACCCGGTGTTTACGACCGTATAACGGAATAGCGAAACGGAATGAGAAGAAACGTTTTCTGCCAAGAGAATGCCCTGTATATTGGGAAAATTTAGAGAGACAAACATATGTAAGAACATGCATGTTTTAATAACAAATAAGCAAAGTGTTGCCAAGGACGGAAAAAAAATATTTGCAAATCGTGTATATTGATGCACAGAACTCACTGAGGTAAATTATTGCAACATTTCACAATACCAACGAACAATTTTAATGGCCATCTAATGAATTTGACAGAAAAAGAACTTTGACGAAGTTTCAAAAACATTGCAGAAGGGAATAAATGGGCTGTTCCAAAAATCGATGTTTTCACAATATTACGACGGACACTGGCAACACTGTTGGTGTCACGTGTCACTAACAGACGTGTTTCACCTCAGGCTATCACACTAAGGCACTTTTAACGACAAAGAAGAAAGTTGGTTATTCTCGAACATATGCAATAAATTACATACACCTTGCAACCCTGAAATGTGGGTACAGAAAAACGTGTATCAATTGTTATGTTTTCTGTGCCTTAGGTGGCCTTAGGTGCCGCGAACGGCATTCCAGATTGTGTCTACTTATGCTGACGTCGTGTGTGTGTTTTTAAAATGCCATATTCTACACAGGAAAGAGTGTATATTGTTGAAGAATATATCCGAACACCGTCATATTCTTGCGTAAGATAAGCATTTAGTTCGATCCCACATTTCTTGCAGAACGTTATGATATACTGTCTTTACCCCCTGGTTTTGGAAACCAATCGCCGCCACTGGCTAATAACGTAGTCCTTGTAGAGTCTGTAACCTGGTAAATTAGTATGAAAAGCGGTGTCCCGATTCCAAAAACAATCACTCGTAAATAGTTTTCTAACCTTTTTGAACTTTGATTTGCTTAATTTCACTTCGCTTTTTGTGCCACATTTGGCTAATTTGCGAATCTGGGGATGAGTGATGATATGATGAAATTGATGAGTGGACAATCACAAACATTCACTCACAGGCCCAGATTCGAAACCGGCACTCCTGCCCTTGTAGCGCTCTGTGCTATCCACTTCACCATGACGGCGAAATACAAGTTTGAATTCTTCATAATATAACTCACATCAACTGCTCTGACATTAGGTATTTGTGCTCGCAGCTTCTCTTAATCTGACAGTACCATGGAGAGTTTCGTACTCCAAAATAGCTCCGTTAATTCTGCTGCTTATCTTGTCAAGAACGTGTTTCCAGGCCGACTGACTCGCAACAGCATTAGCCTGCAGAGAATGGAGCAATTCCATCTCAGCTAATTCTCCTTCTGGTCTCAGATCTTTCGAGAAAAAACTTCTCCAGAAATTGATTCAGCATCCTTGAATCCTGCTGAGCACATACTGTGCTAAATGCTTAATGAGAGATCGACCAGCATCCTCTGACCACTGACAGTTCCCAGGAGGACCCTGACTGCAGTCAAATGTGTTCCGTAACCAAGAGAGCAATATTAATATTTCACGGATGGAGCAGTTATCTTTAACTATGTAAAAGCATTGGACGCGTATTTGTTTCTTACTTGTGTGAAGCTTCAGACTGGCACGTCCTTCACTTACAGCAAACGTCCATTTACGTTTTCTTCTCACGAGGGCAGAGAGGGTGAAATTACCAATGTTTCCTCCTTGACTGTTCTCCAAAAGTTTGCGTTAAATTGTGTTTCGCTACGTATCATTAGATTCCGGATTTGTATGTAATTACTAGAGGCATGTATATTTCGTTTTGACGAAAACACGAAATGTGAAATAATACATTGTAATGTTAATTTTTATGTTTCTGAAAGATGTGAGGAGCATTTTCCTACCCTATTTTGTCACGAAATGATACGAAATGAACTGCAAAATGCGAAATACACTCAAACACGAAATTTAGAGGGTTTTTGTTTTAGCGACACGACACTTTCTGAAGTCAGAATTATCCTGAGAGTTCACAGAAAATTGATTAATTCTCCTGTAAATGTTTGAGAAGCAAAATTGGACCCCTTTATGCAGGAATAAATTTAATTTTCTAGTAACGACATAAATTTGCTATTAGAAAGGGTATGTTTATTTTGTGTAGTAAGAGCAGTTTTTAAATTAAATTTGGGAATATATTCACATACTAACAAATGAAAATGATATTAAAGAGGAAATAAAAAGCAGGCTTAATTCACGAAATTCATGTTACTTTTCTCTTCATAAACTTTCGTTTAATATCTAAGAAACTGAAAGTTAAAATATACAAAACGGTAATTTTGCCTGTAGTATTATATGGTTGCGAAAATTGGTCCCTTACATTGAAAGAGGAACATAAATTGAGAGTATTTGAAAATAAGATCCTTAGGAAAATCTTTGGAACTAAAAGGGATGAGGAGACAGGTGAGTGGAGAAGGTTACATAATTTAGAACTGCATAATTTGTATTCATGTCCAGATATTATTAGAATGATTAAATCAAGAAGACTTAGGTGGGCAGACCATGTGGAACGAATGGGAGAGGAAAGAAGAGTTTACAGGATTCTTGTTGGAAAACCTGATGGTAAGAGACCAGTAGGAAGACCAAGACGAAGATGGAGGGATAATGTTGAGATGGACCTACAGGAAATTGTTAGGGATGGAAAAGAGTATATAGATCTTGCTCAGGATAGGAGCAGATGGAAGACCCCCTTCCCATTTAAATTTCTGAAGTTGAGATCAAGATGGCGGACATCAAGATGGCTGCCGACCATGCGGGTAACGTCAATGTAGTTCCCCCTTGGCCAGGCAACGATTGGTCATCGCCATTTTTACGTTCCATGCCGCAGTAGCCTTGTACTGGGGGTGTTAAGTGACTTATTGAGCCACCCTGTAGGTTACAATTTTAAAAAATATTATTTATAAAATATTCAATTTATATCAATCAAAATATTATGAAGAAATATTTACCGTATTTCAGAAGAGATGGTCTTAACCCTACCTTAGCCGAGAGGAAGGGAGCACCATCTATTTTTTTTTTAATTTTGTACGGTGAATTTTTTTTATAAAAAATTGAAAATAAATTACTTTGTTACCTAGGGTGTTCTGAATAGTTCTGTATTACTTTTGTTCATAAAAACATAAATGCAATGTAAGTAGGAGGCAAAATGCACTAGGTGGACCTATCAGGTGCCATCTTTGAAAGCGTGTTATTCGAGTCACTCATGCCAGTGAAAGTGTACAATTGGTTGTTAATTATAATGTTTTTGTAATTATTATAATTAATAAATAGCTGCACACATATAATCAACAAAGGAAGCAGCGGTTCGGTAAGAAAATGGCTTCTTGAATTTTAGTAATAAAATAATATGTGGGCCTGTGACCGCCCCCCCCCCCCCCCCCACTCCTCCCGGCAAAAATACGTTTCTCATACGGCACGGGTAAGCTTGGCTTAACGATTCTTGCGGATTTGACAAATTCTGAAGAAGCTTAAAAGTGATCGATTATTTTCTGTTCCCTTGCACTTGTTGCTTCTTGGGGTGGCCGGAAGATGGCAGTGGCGCCTTTCTGCCACCTGGAGGAAATCGCGTTAATTATTTGCTTCTCACCTCCGCCCTCGGTTAAGCCTGCTGCTCGACCGTGGAGTAATCAATTTGGCTTCCACGCCGTCAAGATTAAACTTTGTCCCGGCGGGAAATTCGGCTCTCAAAGGAGTTTAGCTGAAAACAAAGCCATCAACGAATTGTGCCCATGACGCCAGAGAGGGGATCCCTCCCCACCACGTACTCATGTTTATAATTAACGTTTCATTCGGTAATTGAAGCTTCTATGAACCCATCTTAACTGCAAAGCTTTGAGGGCAAATAAGGGATGTATCTTTACCTCCCGATAACTTTTCGAAACTTTATTTTTATAGATAAACTTCCGCTTTAAAAATTAATTATTTTTTGTTATCCTTACAATTACAAGGAATAGCCAAAGGAAAAACCTTGAAAGTCCTACAAATATTACAGGACATGTACACAGCTCAAATACATGAGAAATCGACTTACAATCTGTATCAGCTACATGCTGTATAGTGTATTTGCAAATTTTAATTGTATTTTTAATTCCTTTTAAAATGGGGCGTAATTGTAATGTGCCGCCTTGTAATTGAGGGTTCCCGATTAACCGTTCTGTGCATGCAGGTAACCTAACTGCAGCGTTTGCGTTTCGCCCATTTCTACCGTTAAGCACGGCCTTGTTCCTTAGATTCTCGAGATAACCAGCAATTGGATTATTCTTTCATGCTCACAAGTAGATAATAGTTTATCGTCAGGTGCGTATTTGATCCAAGTTGCGTACTGTTTCATTTCAATACGGAACTTGGACCATATTTAAACTGATTCGAAAGAAAAAGGTTTCTGGACAGTATTTAAATTCGTTCAGAAATAAGGTTCCTGGACCGAATTTAAATTCTTTCGGAAAAAGTTTCCCGGACCGTATTATTCATCCGGGAAAAAAGTTCCTGGATCTTATTTAAGTTCATCTGGAAAACAGTTCCTGGACCGAATTTAAATTCGTTCGGAAAAGTTTCCCGGACCGTATTATTCATCCGGGAAAAAAGTTCCTGGATCTTATTTAAGTTCATCCGGAAAACAGTTCCTGGACCGAATTTAAATTCGTTCGGAAAAGTTTCCCGGACCGTATTATTCATCCGGGAAAAAAGTTCCTGGATCTTATTTAAGTTCATCCGGAAAACAGTTCCTGGACCGAATTTAAATTCGTTCGGAAAAGTTTCCCGGACCGTATTATTCATCCGGGAAAAAAGTTCCTGGATCTTATTTAAGTTCATCCGGAAAACAGTTCCTGGACCGAATTTAAATTCGTTCGGAAAAGTTTCCCGGACCGTATTATTCATCCGGGAAAAAAGTTCCTGGATCTTATTTAAGTTCATCCGGAAAACAGTTCCTGGACCGAATTTAAATTCTTTCGGAAAAAGTTTCCCGGACCGTATTATTCATCCGGGAAAAAAGTTCCTGGATCTTATTTAAGTTCATCCGGAAAACAGTTCCTGGACCGAATTTAAATTCGTTCGGAAAAGTTTCCCGGACCGTATTATTCATCCGGGAAAAAAGTTCCTGGATCTTATTTAAGTTCATCCGGAAAACAGTTCCTGGACCGAATTTAAATTCGTTCGGAAAAAGTTTCCCGGACCGTATTATTCATCCGGGAAAAAAAGTTCCTGGATCTTATTTAAGTTCATCCGGAAAACAGTTCCTGGACCGAATTTAAATTCGTTCGGAAAAGTTTCCCGGACCGTATTATTCATCCGGGAAAAAAGTTCCTGGATCTTATTTAAGTTCATCCGGAAAACAGTTCCTGGACCGAATTTAAATTCGTTCGGAAAAGTTTCCCGGACCGTATTATTCATCCGGGAAAAAAGTTCCTGGATCTTATTTAAGTTCATCCGGAAAACAGTTCCTGGACCGAATTTAAATTCTTTCGGAAAAAGTTTCCCGGACCGTATTATTCATCCGGGAAAAAAGTTCCTGGATCTTATTTAAGTTCATCCGGAAAACAGTTCCTGGACCGAATTTAAATTCGTTCGGAAAAGTTTCCCGGACCGTATTATTCATCCGGGAAAAAAGTTCCTGGATCTTATTTAAGTTCATCCGGAAAACAGTTCCTGGACCGAATTTAAATTCGTTCGGAAAAAGTTTCCCGGACCGTATTATTCATCCGGGAAAAAAGTTCCTGGATCTTATTTAAGTTCATCCGGAAAACAGTTCCTGGACCGAATTTAAATTCGTTCGGAAAAGTTTCCCGGACCGTATTATTCATCCGGGAAAAAAGTTCCTGGATCTTATTTAAGTTCATCCGGAAAACAGTTCCTGGACCGAATTTAAATTCGTTCGGAAAAGTTTCCCGGACCGTATTATTCATCCGGGAAAAAAGTTCCTGGATCTTATTTAAGTTCATCCGGAAAACAGTTCCTGGACCGAATTTAAATTCGTTCGGAAAAAGTTTCCCGGACCGTATTATTCATCCGGGAAAAAAGTTCCTGGATCTTATTTAAGTTCATCCGGAAAACAGTTCCTGGACCGAATTTAAATTCGTTCGGAAAAGTTTCCCGGACCGTATTATTCATCCGGGAAAAAAGTTCCTGGATGTTATTTAAGTTCATCCGGAAAACAGTTCCTGGACCGAATTTAAATTCGTTCGGAAAAGTTTCCCGGACCGTATTATTCATCCGGGAAAAAAGTTCCTGGATCTTATTTAAGTTCATCCGGAAAACAGTTCCTGGACCGAATTTAAATTCGTTCGGAAAAAGTTTCCCGGACCGTATTATTCATCCGGGAAAAAAGTTCCTGGATCTTATTTAAGTTCATCCGGAAAACAGTTCCTGGACCGAATTTAAATTCGTTCGGAAAAGTTTCCCGGACCGTATTATTCATCCGGGAAAAAAGTTCCTGGATCTTATTTAAGTTCATCCGGAAAACAGTTCCTGGACCGAATTTAAATTCGTTCGGAAAAAGTTTCCCGGACCGTATTATTCATCCGGGAAAAAAGTTCCTGGATCTTATTTAAGTTCATCCGGAAAACAGTTCCTGGACCGAATTTAAATTCGTTCGGGAAAAGTTTCCCGGACCGTATTATTCATCCGGGAAAAAAGTTCCTGGATGTTATTTAAGTTCATCTGGAAAACAGTTCCTGGACCAAATTTAAATTCGTTCGGAAAAAAGGTTCCCGGACCGTATTTAAAGTGATCCGGAAAAAAGGTTCTTGGACCGAATTGAAATACCTTACATTTAAAAAGGTTCTTTACGGTCCAGAATCCATTTACGCTTGCTTATTTTCTCTCCTGGACCGGAATTGGATTTATTTAAAATTCTTGGACCCTTAACAACCCTGATTGAAAATACAATAGCCTGTTTCCTGAATGAAATTGTAGATACACCGATAAGTGACTTGGAGTTTACCACAATGTTTTCTGTTATGACACTTTACTTAATTAAACCACATCAAGGCGATAAAGGAAATTTCTTAATCTATGAAAATCTAGTCTACAGAGAAATTCAGTTCTCAGGCAGATGGGTGTAAAGGTCTTCGCAGTGGCTCATAAGTGAATACAGGAGGACCCCAGAGACTTATTTTTGAGGTATGCAGGCACTTAAAGTCCATTTTGTCCACTACGAAGTAAACAAAAGCACGTGTTCTAGAGAAAGCCAGATGCAGTCTGAAAACTAGAGTTATACAGCATTGTATTCTGTTTAAAGCATTTACTAGCCTTATCCTTGCTTATGAATTCATAACCATTCTTTAGTAAAGCACCTACGGTGACATTTACTCTTTCAAATTAACGAAATTCACGCTACTTGTCCGTCACTCTGTGTTGTGCAGTGTTGCAAATTCGCAATATTAAGTTGAGTCTATAGTCTTGAAACATCGGACTAGACAGAGTTAGAAAACATGATTTCGACTGACGTGGGAATCTCAAGATTACATACTATATACTACAAACACGCACACACTACTTTCAACTTCATGCGTTTCTAGAACGGAAAAATGAATACACTACAAAATATTGTACGGAAATCTTTGTGAAAGCTGAAATGCTTGGTGCAAATACAACCAGAGATGCTTAATATCGTACGGAATGTTGCTTTAGCATTAATTAAATGATCCACCTAAGCTTCGTTTCCTTTACTTCCCACATAAAACATGCTCAGATTTCAGGAACCTGAATTCCACTGCTTGTCAAAGAAAAATGCCAGAAGCATACACTGGCAACTGCTTCGAAGCTTTTCGTATTACAGATGGACAAACTTTGCCTTTTAGTGTTGCTACCCAACATTTATAGAAACATAGTTACCATTCAATACTATTACAAAGATAGTATCGTATCTAATTGCTATACAGCTAACTTCGCAACTAAAAAAATATTAACTCTCTAGCCCTCTTTAACCGAAGGTTCATGGCTGCAGCAACACAGGCCTTCCATCTATCCCTATCCTGAGCAAGATCTATATATATACTCTTTTCCATCCCTAACAATTTTATTTTAGGTCCATCTCAATATTATCCCTCCATCTTCGTCTTGGTCTTCCTACAGGTCTCTTACCATCAGGTTTCCCAACAAGAATCCTCTAAACTCTTCTTTCCTCTCCCATTCGTGCCACACGGTCTCCCCACCTAAGTCTTCTTGATTTAATCATTCTAATAATATCTGGACATGAATACAAATTATGCAGTTCTAAATTATGTAAGCTTCTCCACTCACCTGTCTCTTCATCCCTTTTAGGTCCAAATATTTTCATAAGGATCTTATTTTCAAATACTCTCAATTTATGTTCCTCTTTCAATGTAAGGGACCAAGTTTGGCATCCGTATAATATTACAGGCAACTACGAAGATTTATTAATGTTCCAACACGCGTGCACGTATAGTGGTCCAGATCCCACTTTAAACTTTAAGTCCAGTCCCGATTAGACTATCGGTGCATAAGTGGGCTTAAATTACACCAGCTACAAAGTCTAATTCACATTTAAGAGCTGGAAGAGTATATTATACGCATCCTGAATAAATTTCTCCACCTTTTGCGGTTCTTTCAAAGTTTAGATAGTCCCAAGGGTAACCGACAGAACACTGAAGCAAAAAGGCTGGTAAATCTTCCCTGAAATTGCTTGGACCGGATGATAGCCACCTCTTTTCATTTTATTCTTCCGTGGCCATTGAGAAGGAAAGAAGAAGATTAGAGGCGGTGACAAAAATAAAATATCCCAAGAAAGGAAGTAGATTGTACCGCAAAATTGCTCTTTGATGAGATGTGATTATAGCAATTGATGATTAGTATGCATAAAGGTAGTTCACTTGCAAAAGAATGATTCAGAATAAACGTTCACAGAATGTTTTTTCTCAAAATTGTATTATTTTCGTTCATGGATTTGCATACCCATCAGCGCCTCCATTGGGCACGTCCATTCGGTTCTTCTGAAACAATTGAGGGGTCTAGTGAGAGAGGGAGCTATGCCACAAATCTTGAAAATTTTATTTTTTGCCATTTTCAGTCTTCTCCTACCATCTGTCATCTATCATGTGAACTACAACCATGTGGCTTAGCTCCCGCTTGTTCTGCAGCAGATTTTCTGAGTTCTTGAATACGTCCTCATCTTCATTTCGAGTGAGAGAAGGAGCTATGCCACTTACTGATGGTGTCTGCAATAGGAGTGGCAGAGGTTGTGTTGCAGTAACCTGTGCTAGATTTAATATCAGCCCTGAAGTTAAAAGATCTCATGGCAATAATGCCTTATATTCCTCCAGTTCTTCATGGTGTTTACCAAAAACTAAAATCCACAGTAACAATGGACAGTGAAGATCCTCCAGAAGACATATGAAGTTGTCTTTATGTAGATCATATGTAACCCTGTGAACATGATTTACACTCAGGCAAAAGTATTTAAGCCTTGTTCAAAGTATTTGATGTGCTAGATTGATTTTTCCACGTCTGTATACTACAACAATATACCATACATGTTCATAATAAATGGTATTTATATTGAAATTCATATTTTTCCTTTTGAATAATTTACCTAACAATATGTTCAGAAAAAAATACCCTTTGTTATACAAATTATGACTCAACGCAATGCTTTAGAAAGCTCAATTTATTTCCATTTCTTGTCAAAGTGGCATAGCTCCCACTCTCACTAGACCCCTCAATTTAGAAGTACAATATAACATGACTGGCATAATATTCATTCTTTGCATTTCTCAATTCGATAGGATGAGTATATGGAAGGCATGTTGACAGTTGCTACAAAGAAATTACACTTTCTTTAAAGCATATTTTGACACGTGTTAATTTTTCAGTAAGAAAAAACAACCAACTATCCTGTTATGATTATAAAACATTCTACATCTAAAAGACAGTGGCTCAGATTTGCACTGAAAGGTGTTAATGGGACAAAGAAATTGGTCCCAGTAAGTCCACGCCAGAGATTGATCAACGTTTAACCAAAGTCAGTGGCGTTGCAAGGGCTGGGCAAAATGGGCGACAGTCCGGGGCCTCACATTCCATGGGGTTGATACAAAAAATGCAATAGTAGAAATCAGAAAAAAGATGAAAAAATGCTATTTCGTAGGCAATAATATTAGAACATTCTG
Source organism: Lepisma saccharinum (assembly GCF_977018435.1). NCBI lineage: Eukaryota > Metazoa > Arthropoda > Insecta > Zygentoma > Lepismatidae > Lepisma > Lepisma saccharinum. The sequence continues at coordinate 6,372,984 of NC_139246.1, forward strand.
ATTTAAAATTCTAGTTAAACGTTATAATTTGAATGAATACCTTAAATCAGGCGTAACATTCAGGTTGAGTAAAGGGTCCGAAAGAGTAAAAACTTAAATTATTGTCGTATTTCTCATGTGAAACATTTACGCAAAAATTACCGATAACTTGATTGGACATTTTTATCCATTTTCTCTGTTATTGAATAAAAAGCTTTGTCTTGTCTTTTTTCTCTTTACCTTGCACTCCCGATCTTGAAATGCTAACAACAAACCACCTCCAACTGCCACGAAGCACGTGTGAACCATTTAAGTGCTTGCATTGTTTTCCCCTCAAGGAGGGCATGGATGATAATAGAAGTTTGTTTCTATTTCCTACAGCTTCAGATTTCAGCTCCCAGAAAACCGAGAAAGACATTTTTAGGGTGAATGAAATTATTAAATATCACTTTCATCAGTAAATTATTATTAATTAAATGTAATAATTTCCTAGGGTATCTCTGAAGATTTTGTTCGATTCACACTGAGATTTCAAAATTTAAGAACGGATGGAGGTCTCGCATTCTAATCTCGCCCTGGGCCTCACGATATGTTGCTACGCTTGCTAACAACAATTCATCTGCGTAATTATACTAATTTGAGTGGAAGGATAGAACAGTATATCGTTTAAATGGGGAAATAGATGCGGACTCTGCAAAGGGCTCGTTTGAAGGAACGAACTTATCGACCGTGCATCGGTTTCGATTATGGTGCTGCCATCTATGATTCGTTTACCTTACTTTTCAAACTACCCTCGTATATTTTAAGTAGGTCACATAACATATGCCAACAGGATAAATGGGGAATAATAGAGAGGCCGAGATAGGATACCAAAGCGTTGACCTGTAGCAAGGGGAAAACAAAGATAACTTGTTTCTTACCTGCGTCTCGGGAGCCTGTCGCGTAGAGAACCTCTTGAGAAAAGAATCCTCCCTCTTCAGCGTCGGTTTCTTCGTGGGGGGTGCGAGGGCGTTGGAAATCTGTACGGTTGTTCGCAGCTTCATCCATCGCTGGTTGCTTTTTGTCCTGCCAAAAAGGCAGAAGCAAAGTTAGCGAATACTAGCACTTATCCATCTGTATTACTGAAACGCTATTTTAATTCTAAAACTAACATACAATTAAATATCCATAAAAAAACTATCCTTATGAACACAGCAGAAAGTATACCTTCAACATTTGTTAAATCAATCCAAAGGCTTAATGTTCAATGCCAGTTTCATTACGTATGAGTTGTAAAAAATACCTGACTTGTTTTGCAAACATTTTACGATTACAGTAAAACCTCGATAATCCGGACTAATGGGGGGGATAAGTTGACCGCTTTAACGAAAGTCCGGATTAACTGAAATAACCTAAAAGAACAGTAGAAAGTGCATTAAAACTCTGTTTATAGCAAACAAAACATGTTTATTAGGGAGTATTTAAAGGCCATAGGCCTAAATACACTATACAGTACAGTACAAAGTCTGCGGGAAACAGAATTTCATCAGTGGTTGACTGCCTTTTCTTTGGGAAGTTCTCTTGTTGACTTCGTCCAGCCACATTTAAAACCTTGCATTCTGCTTTTGTTTAGCCTTTTGCCTTATCGGAGTCCGCATTAACGGTGTTTTACTGGTTTGAAGTTATAGGAGGGTTACAATTTGTTATTTTAAGTCCACTTTATGCACAGATAAGCTATCTGGACGGACCTGCAGTTTTAAGTGGGATCCGAACCTCTATGAGCCTCCACCGGGTATCGAATCCGGGACCTCTTGATTACACTGCGCCATCGGAGGGCCTTCACAATTTGCACATACGTTGAAGATAAGAGGATATGTTCACATCTGGGACGTATGGACTAGCATATTCAGGTTTTGATAAACGTGTTCTTTTACTTTAAAAAAAGAACAATGAATGATTTGTGAACATGATGTAAGATGTGTTAAATTGTGAATGTGTACACTAACGTATGAATGATGTAGCAGGTATTGGGTGCCAAAACTGGGGGTTGGAGGGGGGGAGGGGCTGGTAGGCATGTATCTAGAAATATTGGTGATCCGTTGAGATGTCAGAAAAGTAAACCGTTGTGTACAATGGTTAATGTTCGTATCTCTGAGCAGTTTGTTGTAATATATGCAGAAAGGATGTAAGTTTCGAGTGAGTGAAGGTTTACAGACTTCAGCCGCGTGGCGCTAGCGTTCATGGCAGCGCCATAACAGCGCACAATGTATCGTATGGGATGTGAAATTTTCGAGTGTTATATGCACACTAGTACAGCCACATGGCTGAAGTCTGTAAACCTGCACTCACTCAAAACTTACATCCTTTCTGCATCTTGTATTACAACAAACTGTTCAGAGATACGTGCATTAACCTATTGTACACAACGGTTTACTTTTCTGACATCTCAAACGGATCACCCGGTATATCTCGGGGAGTTCGAACCAACATATTATGTTGTAGCCCAATTCCATTGTGTTCTATCCATGGGAGCAGAACTTGCTTGCGGCTGTAACAAAAAGTGCACAAATTCCATTTTCCTGCAGCGAGTTTCAAATAATAATATAAATGATCATTAGGTATGTAAAATAACATTGAATTATTATTATAGAATACGTAAAAAGACGATATAACGATTACAGCACATATTCATTATATAGCTTACGTGTCAATGTTGCTATATTTAACTTTTTGAGTCTAGAAAGCCGAAAACGTATACGTATAAAAAATATATATATTTTTTATTAAGTACATTTCACACTGCAGCAAACTGAATGTTTTGTCAGCAGAGAAGTCGAAACAGCATGTGTAAACTTTAAGACACGTTAAAAATACAAAATTCAATATTACCTATTTGAATGGGGAATGTCCTAAATTGTATGGTTTCATTTTGAAACCAGAACTTTGCTGCGAGCATCATGTTCCGGGATAGACAGGTTTTACTGTATATATATAAAAAATACGTTATATTGTGATTACGTAGAACTAATGAACAAAAATATCGGTTTTTTTTCAGATCCCTAAAAAATGTTGGTTATATGCCCCGCGTATATTGTATATCCCAGGGTTTATACCCACCTAGAACTAACAAATGATTTAGGGAGGAGTTAACTCTACTGATTCCAGATATATTCTTCAAGAATTATTCAAGAACATTCAGATCTTACAGTCTTTGTGTGTATGATTTTCGTTATTAGTATAATTGTATGCGTTTTTGTGCTCGCGTAATGCAAAATACAGGGTGTCCGGGCCAGAGGTATACAAAAATAACTGCTTATGATGCCAAAACTGCTCCTTGTATTGCCTCGTGGTGAAGCTCAGTCGATAGACCATCGATTCCAAATTTCAGTAGTCCTCTTGTACATCAGTCGTGCTGTTGAGTCACGCATGCGCAGAAACTGCCTAGCCATCTACACTGACACCATTAGACTTTTCTTGCATGCGGCTTCATTAAAGATGTTGTGTACAATAGAAAAGTTCACTATTTGGGTGATCTGAGACAGCGTATCGTTTCACTAATAACTCCTAAAATGCTGGTCAACACTTGGGACGAGCTTCAGTATCGTTTGCATATCTGTCGAGCTACATTGAAGTGTACCAGCGTACATGAAAGCTATCTGTGTTACTTTGTACAAAACTGGGACGAGAAAGTTAACAAACTTTACAGATGCTGAAATATTTGTGTGTATTTTTGTATACTTTTAACCCGGACACCCTGTACACTATGATAGCGGAGGAGAGATTAAAAACAAAAATTATATGTTAAACGACTGGATGAGCACAGTTTTGCTGAGATAAAACACAATAATGGCATTTGCTACAGGACTTTTACGTAGCTATTGAGTCGTAACCGCATTGAGGTGGAAATGACTGTATGCGAAATGAGCTTTACAACAATTGGCCTCCAGTGTTAAGAGAAATAAACAATGTCCTGAATTGGATTTGTGTAACGAGTTCATCGTGCATTTGCAAAGGTTAATTAGCAACAATGGCTTGTTAATCTGACTGATGAAACCGTATAAACTGTCTAATGGCTTTGATAATTACGAATTTCAGCATTACATTTCGTAATCACATTTTCTTCACAAGAAATTTTGTTTTCGGAATTCGATAAAACAAGATTAAACGTCTCTATCTCTTGATTTTCGAACTTAAAGTGGAAACCCATGTATTATTTGAAATTAGTTTTTTGTAATTTGAACTGAAATTTCAGATCGTGAAAATAAAATTTAGTCTGGGAGACCTTTTAATAGTGTTTTTCCTTCTTGAAAAACTACCGCTATCTTGATTATGTGTTACGTCACGAAATTGTTAGCCATGCTGTAGTATTCAAATTTTGATTACGTTTGTAGTATTCGGGTCAATATGATCCGAGTGACATATTTCTTATTTCTTTAAAGAAATATGGCAACATTTGCTTTTCATAGCTTTTATTTTGTATTTCTTTTATTTTTGTTTCATGTTTTTTTTGTTTTGTAATTTTATAGTAATAATAATACATTTATATATACTCATTAAAAGTTCATATAACGACTTCGGGTCATATTGATCCCAACACACCATTAAGGGTATGTAGTGGTAATATATATATATATATATATATATATATATATATAGTATATATATTCATTTGAATAACCAAGCAACCCACTATAAACAAAGTCACGGGAGTACAGCTTTGTGCAAAAATTAATACAGGAATTATATACTTCGGGTCAATATGACACAACAGCAGGGTTAACACAATACTTGCACTGCAGTTTTAGAATGAAACTTTTTAACTTTACTGTTTCAGTTATGGTTCTTAAAGGTCCATAAATTATAAATAAATTCAATTGCGGTCCAGGAGAGAAAAATCAGCAAACGTAAATGTGTTCTGGACCGTAAATAACCTTTTTTATGTGTAATGTATTTGAATTCGGTCCAGGAATTTTTTTTTTTCCGGATCAGTTTATATTCGGTCAAAGTTTCGTATTGAAATTAAGCAATACGCAGCTTGGACCGAATTTAAATTGTGCGGTATAAAAGGTTCCGGTCCTGTAGCGGAACCCAATTGAATTTATGAGACCCTGGACTTTCAACAACCCTGGTTTCATTGAGAGAGGTCGATGAGGGGGGGGGGGGGTAAATGAGGATAGGCCCCAAATTTCAGTATCTTTCGTATTTTGCTAAATAGCTAAAGCCCCGTTTAGGAATGCACTTATTGTTTTAGCTACTAAAGCTTTCGACACATCATTTATCTTCTTCAATCAAAGTTTTAAACATGCAGAAGATTTGAGTAAAAATAGTTTAAAGGGAAGCAAAGTCCTCCCATCCTTGACTCTATGCAACCCAAATTGCAGTGCAGCTCTGCGGGATCATCTACATGCCAGGATACGAATGAACAGTTTTCTGGTGAAGAATGAAACGATGGGCTGAAACGGCGATTTTGAAATGCCACACCGGGACAGAAGTATTCAATTCAAGTTAACTGATCGATTAATATTTTAAATCAGGCGTGGGATGAGATTTTCACACATCGACATTTTCTCTTTTTTCGACACTCAATATACAATGATCACTGTTCAACAATTTTTCATTTTATGTTTTTACAAAATTGAAAGTAACCACCCTTTATGAGTTTTGGGTCACTGAACACGAAAATCACGCTTAAAATTGCCTCCTGGCTCAGGTTTCTGAGTAATTTTACTGTTTACATTTTGCATATAACGCTATGGGACGTTATAATTACGATACGTGAAATAAAAAAAAATAAGGGAAAATAAATAAACTAGTCACTGAAGTTCTCGATAAAGCTGCTATCGACTCGGCACCTTTGCTTCCGGCCTTCGTCTCATGAATCACGTGATCGTGCGGTTAAAACCGGTTCCATCCAACGGCCTCAGACTTGTACGTGTCAGCGCGTGGAGAAGTTGATATTGCGCCGTCTGTTTCTGAATTAGTGACTTACTGCATTAGTGACTTTGTGCATTTGTCATAAATTTTGTGGTCCTCTGAGTGTGCAGCAATGCCCCGCTCCTGTATCAATTCCTGGACAACTTTTGCTATATATCCGCTGACGTGATTTGTGGTTCCAGGAATCGGCCATCGACTTCTGCAGTGAAAAAGTCATATTTACTGTACTTTGGGTGTCGCGTCGAAGACCAGGATAAATCGTGAGCTCCCCACGTTTGTTGTACGACTTCTTCATCCACACTTAATGCTTTGATGCTTGGGAAGAAAGTTTCGATGCGTTTTGGTGTGTCCGCCGTTTGGCGTGAACCAACAAACCATACACCGTGCTTGAAGGGAGGAATTAATACGAAGAAGAAGAAGATTGTATACCCTGTGATATATACCATTAATATTTTAGTAAAATTTATTTTACTTTACAATTACTAGTTATCTTATTACAATCATACACGTCGCCATGAATTAGCTGAAGTGTACACAAACATGGCGACGATCTTTTCTTTTATTTTATCCACAACTTCTCTTTCTTCTCACTACAAATTGCAATACTCCACTATAGTGATGGAACTCGAGTGCTCCATGCCTTGTACACTTCCTCCTAAAGGAAACGGGACGGGACACCGAGGGCGGAACACCTAGCCTCTGGGGTGGAGCAAAGGACGAAACAATACAAACTCAAATGGTCTTCAACCATCAACTCACCCTCTCTCGGTGGCTGGTCCAGGAGCCTAATCATACCTTTAAAAACCAACTATATTAAATAGAGCACTCGAGCCACACAAATCCTCAATTTCTTAGATTCTGGCACCACAGAATCCGGTACTTACAGCCATACCAAACTACAATAAACTGCAAACACTTTCATACGGAATCTCCATCTCACGAAGAAACAATTGTGTACTGTAATACTGTGTCCATACACTATTTTATGTAATCATTTCATGTATGTAGTAATGTTATTTTCTTGTATACTTTCAAATATTGTAATGGAAAATTTAATAAAGTGGTAGAGCAAAACAATAACGGGGGAACCGTAATTCGAGCAAAAGACGTCCCAGTTTATTCACAGAGGCACTGGGACAAAGCGTATGCCCTCGAAGGTATACGGGTGGAGGTTTGGTAACATCGGGGGTTCCCCCTTATTTATTTATACTCTGTGATACCATCTGTCATTCGCCCAGTGGCCCATGGCGAAGGGTTGCCAGTCCCCGATCCCCCAGCTAACATTCCGACGGTGATATGGAGGATGATGGAAGTGAACGTGATGGGTTACAAAGTGTTCCAAGCACCAGTGATGCAGATCCAACATTTCAACCGACAAGTACCTCCTGTAACGTACACCGAATCACACAAAATAAACTTCAAGACTTGATTAGGGATTTAGAACTGCTAAAGAATAAAGCTGATCTCTTAGCATACAGATCGCAGCAGTGGAACCTCCTTGCAGATACAGTTAGAGTATCTACACTTTGCGATTGTCAAAAAGAACTGTCAACATTTTTCAGCAGTGGCGACGACTCAAGTGTTTTGCAATGATGTTGAAGGTTGAATGATGCTGAAACTGAACATTCCGTACAAAGCAGAGGATTGGAGACTGTTTATAGATGCGTCACAAACAAGCCTCAATGCTATGCTATTGCATAATAGTAATGAAATATCACCATCAATCCCTGTTGCTTATGCAGCCCTAGGTAAAGTAAGCTATCTCATGTGACGACGCCTTCTGGATCTTTTAAACTAAAATCAATATAACTGGCTAGTATGTTGTGATTTCAAAATGATAACTCGGTCTACAAGGTTGGTACAATGTTGCTATATATGTCAGTGGGATAGCCGCGAGAGACATGCCCATTACAAACAGAAGGAATGGCCTGTACGAACAGCTTTGTTGCCTGGCACTCAAAACGTTTCATACAAACCTCTAGTGAACCCTAAAAGAATTGTCGTACCATCATTGCACAAAAAACTGGGACTGATGAAGGCATTTGCGAAGGCCATTAACAAAGATAAACATGCATTTGAATACTTATGCCAGAAGTTTATTTAATTTATTTATTTATTTATTTAATAGAAGATTCCAAATACAGCGTTAGCCATTTTACATTGGAACGATTTTATAGAATATAAGGACAAAAATAATAACATAGAAAAATTACATGTGCTTAATAGACTTACATACTTTTAGTTAACTTTCTTCTAAAATGGTCCAGATTTTCAAAAATGTCTATTTGGCTTCCTACATTATTATATTCACTGGGCAGTCTATGCAACAGAGAGCGTTGGATGAGGCACAATCTCGGCTTCTGAGAAGCAAAAAGTTGAGTGCTTCTTGTTGAGCGGGCAGGCACACGAAAGTGAATTTCCTGAAGAAGGCGGTCACTTCTGATGTTGCCATTCACTATTTTATGTTGAAATATATGGTCAGCCAGTCTATGTCCCTCTTGAGGAGTTTGGATATTTAACATTTGCAGGAGGATGGACTTTTGCGAGTGTTTTGTGGACGGAATTCGGTGTCGAACAATGGCCAGGAAGAAATTTAGGACGGAATTTAGTATATCTGACTTTGAAGGGCATGCCATAGATCAGATCGGAGAACAGTATTCAATTTTAGGTGACACAAAAGAATTTGTAAAAGGTGCTTTTCCGTCTAAGTACGGAAAAGGTAAAACGGGTTTTTTTTATTGGTCCCCAGATACGCAAGCTTTTTCAAGACACACAGTTTGAATGAAATCTCAATCCTGATGAGCTACATGCCTGGCATTGTTTCCGGAATGTTTGTGCACAATTTTTGGGCAACCTTAGTGCTGAAAATTACAAAGACCTAGTGCGAGAACTCATATCTGCCTACGTGAAAATTGGATGCAACATGTAACTAAAATGCACTTCCTGCATTCACATATTGATGTCTTCCCAGGGAATTATGACGCTTTCAGTAACGAAAAAGGAGAGCAATTCCATGAGGACATTTCTGCAATGGAACAGCATTACAAAGGAAAGTGGTAAGGTTGTATAAAATGTATAAAATGGTAAGGTTGTGAACTGTTATTGGTACTATTGTGCTCCCATTGTATTCCCATAGCGTTATATGTAAAATGTAAAAAATTACTCAGAAACCTGAGCCAGGAGGCAATTTTCAGTGTGATTTTCGTGTTCAGCGACCTATATAGAACGGCTATTTTCACCACTTTTTCACCATTTATCTGCACTTTTGAGTAGATGTTAACGCATTGTGCTAACCACTTCGCCACGGAGGTCGGTGAATATATATATATATATATATATATATATATATATATATATACATGGGAGAGTTACCTAAATTGGACCGTTGCCTAACTTGGACCGCCTTTGTTTTTGCCTATAGACGAGTATTTGAAACAGGTGAGTTGGCACTACTGATTGGCGTCAGTGCCATTTACAAATGACTGAATGATCAGTCAACTAGAGACCTTCATAATCATAAAATTCACGTAAGCCAGTAATTAATATCGAAATTTCAAAACTTTACTAATTTTATATTACTTTTACTCTTCATGTAAAGAATTTTTAGAGTTAGAGCAAAATAGAGCACGGTTTCAGAATTCCCCTAACTCTAACGAAAGTCCTGATAAGCAAGAACTGAAAATCAAGGCTAGCGAAAAGTCGTGGTTCAAATAGAGAGTATTTAAAATTCTATGCCAGCCTCTCCTGAAAAGGATGCTGGATTAGCACAAAGGGAGAAAGATTTCTTTCGGAGTTTCAACTGTTTGGAAAAACGTGAGGGGCCAGAAAAATAAGATTCTGCTTTCCTCTCTGTATTGACTCTACAAATGACCTCAACATAAGTCCAGAAGCTTGGAACGCGTGAGATGGGATTTCAGTGTTTTCGCAGTATCGACTAAATGCACGGCCATGAGACTAGGCGGGTGGCAGAAGTTCGCACTGTTGCCAAGTCGGGGCACAACCCCGTGTGTTCGGACGTTTAGGACAATGAAAGATCTCGTAGAGTTGGTCTTTGTAACCCATGTGATACAAACCAGCAGTATTTGCTCGAAAGGTCAGGGATGGCACAATAGTGCCCCGGAGAGAGGTCGGTCTGACGCTCGAACTAGGCAACGCAGCCCGGTTGACGTTGCCACACAGTGCGCGGGAACCAGCAACTTTTGTCCCGCTCTCGCTTTGCTTTCACCATATCTGGCAACAGCGCAATTCTGCCCAGCCGCCTATTTTCATGACCGTGCGTTTAGCTCTTCTTTTCCTCTGTAATACAGCGTGATATGAAGAAAAGGCGTAACTTGGCGGGAGAAAGAGAGGGCTTGCCCCCTCCCAAAAAAACTATTTTATTAAAATTTACAAGTTAAGGCTCGGCTGAACCATTTGGCCGACGCCAGGGACAGCTGTTTTTGAATTCTCCCCTCTTTTCGAAAAACTTCTAGTTTATTCGAAAATTTATAAAAAATACATCGGCTTACAATTTCTTCTAGAGCATGCACGCAAATCTTTGTATGGCTTGCTTTTACTATTGTCTAGATATTATCAAGAATTGAATAGACTTAAATAGGCAAGAGCGTAAGCAAAATCACACGAAAATCCACGTGAATGCTCTAGAATGTAATTATAAGCAGATCCGATTTTTATCAATTTTGGAAAATACTAGCGTTTTTTTCAATGGCGAGGATAATTAGAAAACAGCTGCCCTGGCGTCGGCCAAAAGGTCCAGCTGAGCCGCAATTCTACGGACAACGAAGTTAGTAATAAGGTGTGTTTTATACAGCGTATATTGATACACGTGCAGGTTTAAGTAGTGTAATTGGCTATAATATAAACCCGAGAAAGTATGAGCCCCCCTCAGGCAGATTTGGCTACACTTAAACCTAGCTCAAGATGTGCATATGAGCTTATTGCTCAAGTGTAGTACTCTGTCTAACCCAAGATTTTTGTAAAAATGCCCTCGGGAATTTCCCGTGAAAGTATGACCCCCCTCGGTTTGATTTGCCTACATTTACAAAAGCCACATCTGTGAGATTGTTGTCCATAAGCTTGTTAAAAATATGCCCCTCCTGATATTTTTTTTTGCTACACCTAAAACTAAGCCAAAAAGCCACCCACATACAACCACACCCACCCACATACACACACACACACCCACACACACACCCCCACACATGTTTACTTCTGGTTTATTTCTATTGCATCATGTTGTGCAACAAATTATTATCCAATATTATGCAACAAATTATAAGGCAAGAGCTCTTGCATCATGTTGTGCAACAAATTATTACCCAATATTATGCAACAAATTATGATGCAAAAGCTCTTGCATCATGTTGTGCAACAAATTATTACCCAATATTATGCAACAAATTATGATGCAAGAGCTTTTGCATTAATATCAGTTAGTATTGTGAGGGTGGCTGAGGAGTACAGATGTGTTGTTGCAGTGCTCCTCATACAGGTCTGATATTTGACACATTTTGCTTGTTTGTTGTAATCCACTCATATTTAGAGTCAGGTTTATATCTGCCCCACTTTGTTATACATGACACATGGTATTAGGTCATTGTTTTTCTAGGACATGCCTGTGTAGACATGCATTTGTGCTAGGGCAGTGCTTCTGTACTTATTCTACCTTTGTGCATGTAGGCTATCAGCTTTATACAACCTGTCATAGGTTTATTAAGTATAGAGCTTTGATTTGAACCCCAAGAAATTTTATATAAATACCAAAGCCAAAAATATTAAGACACTAAGTATACACACTAAATATACAAAGCACACTGCTGAACCCAACTGATATTTTGTATTAAGCATAGAATTTTGATTTGAACCCCAAGAAATTTTATATAATAAACCAACAACAAAAATGCCAAATCAAAAATATTGTAATCAATGCAATAAAAATATATCCAGCCCCAATTGGGCTAAGCACCAAAGGAATTGTAATCCAGACAAATGCAGAACACCCACAAAAATATGCCCAAAATGCCATAGAAAATATAGCATGGAATACTTCACATATAAACATATGGGTACTTGTTCTGTACAGTCATCAACATTGCCCCCACAACCATCTACATCTGGTGTGAAAAGGAAGCTTGAAACACCTGTTAATGCTAGAGCAGCAAAGCAGCCACGCTATGAACCCATCCATAGCAGTTTTGCTTGCCAACTTAGGGATCACCGTTTTGTATCAGAGCCAAGATGTGATATTAAGAATTTTTTGAACAGTGTAAATTCTAATGTGCAGGCAATTCTAAATGCACAAAATGGCTCTTATAAGCTGTCCCTCAAATTGTTTACACAATATAAGAAATCAAATGGCACAAAATTTACACAGCCCCACATAACAGAAACTGTAGCTGTATATTCAAATGCAAATTTAGACAAAATAATAAGCAGTTTGATAGAGCAATTGAATATTAAACACTCTGAATATGCTGCAAAAGAATCAGGATGGAGCCTATGCGGAACTCCACACAAGCTCTATGTTAATATTTCTGAATTCAGCCCATTACAAGGTTCCACATATATGTCTTTACCTGACAATATCAAAAACAAAAAAGCTGTGGTTAACATAGAAATTAATGATGAGAAATGTTTTCTGTGGTGTATTTTAGCTGCTTTGTATCCAGTTTTAAATAATCCAGAGAGAATAAGTTATTATAAACAGCATGAACATGATTTTGATGAAGCAATGAAGGGCTTAAAATATCCAATGTCAGTTCAGACTATTGATAAATTTGAAAAAAAGGCCAGGGATATCAATGGTAAACAATTATCTATTAATGTATTTATTTGTTCTACTGGCCGTGGCAATTGCTTGATAACACCTCTCAGAATCAGTACACTTGATGATGATTCTGCTGTTCCGATTGATCTGCTCTTAATTGATACACAGTCTTGAACACTCTGATACACAGTCTTGAAGCTTTAGTCAGAAAACAACTAGACAAAACTCATAGAATATTCAAGTTGTGCAGAAGACGTTTGACTGTATTTGATGGTAAAAAAATAATAAATGGGGTTAGTGAAGTGAATGCAGAAATTGCTAAAAACAAGTTAATTGAACATTTAAAATACTGTGGCAACCATAAACCTGTTCATATGGTGATGCCTAGTCCAAGTGAAAATGCCAAATTCAAAAAATTTGAAGCCTTGTTGGAACACCCAGCATATATAGTCTGTGATTTTGAATCAAACCTCAAACCCCTTGCATTCTGCAGCCCAGATCCTGATGAATCTTCAATTACATCATACCAGTTACATGAACCTTCTAGTTTTTATTATGTTGTTGTACAGGATGGTGTTGTTAGTGAAGAATATTTATACATGGGACCAGATGCCAGCAAAGAATTTGCACATAGAATAGAAAATGAGTGCCATAACATAGCATCTAATGTCTTATTAAAATCAAAACCCATGTTGCCTTTAACAGAGGATCGGATTGAAGATTTCAACAATGCAGAAAAATGCCCGGTATGTGATTCTGAATTTTCAGATACAAATATCAAGGTGCATCACCATTCTCATACAGATGGTAAATTCAAAATGGCCTGTGTAATAGCTGTAATATTAAGATCCAGAGACCAAAATTTGTCCCTATATTTTGCCATGGTGCATCTAATTATGATTTTCATCATCTGATCAGGTACGAGGGGTTTGACAAGCAGAATTTAAATATTTTAGCAGAAAATGATGAGAACTATATTGCTATTAGCAAGATAATTAAAGTTAATGGTGTTCCCATTCACTTCAGATTTCTTGATTCCTACAGAATTCTGTCGGCTAGCCTGGCTACACTGGCCAGTCAATTATCTGATGATCAATTCAAAATCACATGCGCTTTGTTTCCAAATCAGGACCTGAAATTAATTAGGCGGAAGGGTGTATATGCATATGACTATGTTACAGATTTTTCTAAATTTGATGAGTGTTCTCTGCCAACACAACAAGAGTTCTACAGCAAACTCAGAGCATCTGGAATCACTGATGATGATTATAACCATGCCCAGTTGATGTGGGACAACTTAAAATGTCAGACACTTGGTGATTATCATAAAGCATATTGAAAACTTGATGTGTCTCTCTTAGCTGATATACTTCAGGCATTTAGAAAATCTTCCATGGAAAATTATAAACTGGATCCAATGTATTTCTACAGTGCTCCAGGCCTAGCATGGTCTGCAATGTTTTTGAATACTAAAATGCAATTGGATCTGATCCAAGATCAAGATATGTATCTGTTTATGGAGCAATGTATAAGAGGAGGCATGGTGCAATGTTCTCAGAGATATGCCAGAGCAAATAACAAGTATATTCACAATTATGATCCAGCACTGCCATCAAATTATATACTGTATGTAGATGCCAACAGCCTGTATGGTTATGCTATGATGGATAAATTGCCATATGCAGGGCTTGAGTGGTTTGAAGATTTCAACATTGAGGATCTTAAGGATTTTGATGACAGTGACTATGGTCTATTCTTAAAGGTTGATCTGACAATTCCTGATGATTTACACAAGACATTTTCTGATCTGTCCCCAATTCCTGAGATTAAGTGTTCACCTGGCTCTAAACAGAAGAAGCTAATGATGACTCTAGAACCAAAACAGGATTATGTCATATATTACAAAAACCTCCAGTTCCTGATGCGTCATGGTGTTCAAGTGACCAAAGTTGGCAAAGTTTTGAGGTTCAGGCACTCAAGATGGTTGAAGCCATATATTGATACAAACACAGAGCTTCGAACATCTGCAATGAGCCAATTTGATAAGACCTTGTTTAAATTGATGGTAAATTCAGTGTATGGCAAAACCATAGAAAATGTCAGAAAACATACTGATGTTAAATTAATTACTGACCCCAGCCTGAGCAAAAAATTGATAGCAAAGCCTAATTTCAACTACAGAAGAATTTTTGATGAGGATATGGCACTTTTTAATATGAAAAAAACAAAGATTAAGTTTGATAAGCCTATTTATGTAGGGGCTGTGAAATTAGAATTGGCCAAATTACACATGCTGGAGCTCTATTATGATGTGTTGAAGCCTATTTATGGTGATTGTGTAAAACTGATGTACATGGACACAGATAGTTTTATTCTTGATAATCAGACAGAAGATGTTTATCAAGATATGTCACAGCCTGCATTGCTTGAATATTTTGATACCAGTGAACATACAAAGATTCAACCCCACAACAAAAAGGTGCCTGGCAAGTTAAAAGATGAGACACTTGGTGATGTTATTGTGGCATTTGCTGGGTTAAGGGCCAAGATGTACAGCTTTGAAACATGTAGTGGTGCTGTTGCCAAAAAGGCCAAGGGCATTGGCAGAGCAACTGTTGACAAAGAGCTTGAATTTAAAGATTATGAAGATTGTCTCAAATCCCCGAGTTCAATCAGAACATCAGAATGCAGAATTCAGAGTGTGGATCACTTGTTGACTACAAATGTTGTAAGAAAAGTGGCTCTGGACCCACATGATGATAAAAGATGTATTTTGTCATGTGGCATACATACTCTACCATGGGGTCATTGTTATTTGAGAAGTGGTAATCAATGCCCAATTACAGAGCATGATTTGAAATAAATAAACATGCTTATGAACTTATTTGGGTTCAAAAAACAGGCTATTATGGACCTGCCAACACCAGCACCCTCTCCTGATATACAATCTATGATATCTAAACTAAGTGCTTTGTTAATTATTCATCTGAACAGCATACTTACAGATGTTGATGATGAAACAGGTAAAACATTGTACATATTTAACAATAATTTAAATCATTACCAATTACCTGTAGGTGGTCAATTACAATTTATTACAACCCCCGAGGGTAATGTCAAGGTTTCAATAGGGAGAAATATTTATAGAATTAAGCACTCAAACATGGTTTCTGGCACTGTATATACTGTTTCTGCTGGTGATTGTTTATATATTGAGGTCCCGGGATCCTATGACAAGCTTATACCTTTTTTATAGAATTAAGAATTAGATATTCAATAATAAATAACCACTAAAACAAAATGCCTAATAATATATTTGGCCATACAAGACATGAAGATCACAGTGATGAGATTCTGATGCTTGATGTCAGAGTCAAAAAATTAAGAAGTGATTTACAAGCTTTACAAACAACTCAATGCCAGTCTTCAACTAGAAATTAAAAATTTACAATCACAATGTATGGACCCTCTTCTTAAAATTGACTCAGAACTCAAATTGCTGCTTCAAAAATATACTGATTTGGCCACATTGGATAATTTTCAAAATTTAGAGGAAGCTGTAGCAGCTCTTCAAGCCAAATTTAAGACTCAGGCCACCAACTCTGAGCAATTGAAGCAACAATTGGAAGAGCAGATAAATAATGTCCAGACACAGCTCCAAACAATTGTCAAAAGCATAAAATCACAAGAAGATTTTGATCTAGTGATTTCCACTCTAAAGGAACAGATTCAATCACTACAGATACCTAATCTGGACCCTCTGAACAATGCCATAGCCGAGGTTAAAGAAAAAATTGAGACACTTGAAAATTTTATGAACAACCTACCATCTTCTGATGCTTTGAGTGCTATAACTCGGAGTGTTGCCAACATTAAGCTGCAACTTGAAACATATGAAGATTTTGGAAAAATTCAGAGTACCATAACCCATCTTGAGGGTACAATAGCAGCAGTACAAGGTGATCTGACAAATGTACAAGAAACTCTAGAATCTCGCCTGCCTGGTATTGTAGACACACTTGTCAGTGTCCAGCAACAGATCACAAAACTTGAAAACCTCAACACTGAATCTGAGCTATCTCATTTTCATCACTTGATCGATGATATCCAAACAAAGCTTGAAATTTTACAACAATCAACACCTACTCAGGCAGACATAGCCCTGCTTCAAGATGCTATGCAAAGTGTGGCTGATGCTTCTGAATTAAACAATGTGAAATTGGCACTTGAATCTTTGCAGAATACTGTATCAAATCTGCCTACATCACAGGAACTTAAAAATATTAAGAGAGCTGTGAATCGCATATTGAAATCAGAAGATATCAAGAATATCCAGACAGAGATCAAACAACTTACTCAGACAGTGGCCACTCTACCAACTAATCAACATATTAATGAATTGCATGCTTTGTTTGAGGATATCAGAAGACAAGTCCATGATCTTACTGCTCAAAATTCAAAATTAGATGTTGTTGAAAATTTACAGCAAATTGTAGCCAACATCAAGCAACAGCTAGGGACCATGGAATCCAACCAAGCAAATGCTCTGTCTGTTTTTGCCACACAGCTTCAAGAGATTGTACAACAATACAAGAAACTTGTTGTGGACATAAGGATCAAGTCAGGGCACGATGAGATTGTTAGGACTATCAATGAGCACCTTGAATCTGAAATAAGCAGATTGCTTACAGCAGAAAGAGAAATAACTGGCCTAATCGAGAATCCTAAACATACAGTAATTCTTGAATTGTACAGTATCCCCAACAAAGAATATGATTCACCATTTACACCAGGTGGCAAAATATATATGCTGTCTCCTGCACAATTTTATTACCAGTTTTTTGTTGGGGGCACACTTAGACCAATCAAGATCAAATATTGGCTACAACCACAGGCACACCACTACCCTACCTTATCAATAACAAATGCTGACAACAAAGCAAAAATCACCAGTGTAGAGTTAGAAGATTTTACAGACCCCAATACATTAGAGACATCTTATGCTGAAGATGATGGCTCTCTGGAATTTAATATACAAATAGGAGACAAACTGTATTTAGAAAATCCTGTAGTATCAGCTGCTGAACACCCTATAATTGCAATATTCTTGTTTACATACTATGTCCAGACAAATTATTGTTGATGAATTACACAGACAAGCCAGACATAATTATAAGAGACTGCCAGTGGTTACAAAAGGCATAGATGATTTGTGGCAGTGTGACTTGGTTGAGATGGCAACTGGACAGCTGAAAAACTTAGACAAGATCAACAAGGGCTACAAGTATCTACTCACTGTCATAGATACATTTTCAAAATTTGCCTGGGCTGTGCCACTCAAATCCAAGACTGGGGCATGTGTTACAGAAGCCTTCAGGACAATCATCAATCAGAGTGGAAGATCACCGCGCTATTTGCAAACAGATAATGGCAAAGAATTCTATAATTCTGTGTTCCAACAATTTATTAAAAACCGGTCAATACATCATTACTCGAGTTACTGTGATCTCAATGCCTCTATTGTAGAAAGATTCAACAAAACCCTAAAAAATCATATGTATAAACAATTTACACTGCAGGGTAATTATAAATGGCTTATAATCCTACCAGAACTTGTACATAAATATAACAACTCGGTCCATTCCACAATCAACATGAAGCCCTCTGAGGTAACTTCATCTGATGAGCAAAAATTGATCAGCACTGTTTATTATCCTAGATACCAGCCAACAACAAGAAAAGCCAAATACAAGGTTGGTGATCAAGTAAGAATCAGCAAATATAAGCACTTATTCAAAAGAGGCTTTACCAGAAACTGGAGCACTGAATTATTTACAGTGGTTCAAGTTAAACCTGGGACCCGATACACATATAAAATAAAAGACCACCGAGGAGAAATTCTCAAAGGCAGGTTCTATGAAGAAGAACTCAGCAAAACTAAACAGCCTGACACTTATCTCATAGAAAAAATCATCCGCAGAAAAAGCAACAGGATACTGGTTAAAAGGCTAGGACTCCAAGAACACAGCTGGATCGAGGCAGACAAAGTGATACTATGAACACCTGGGATGTTATAAAAAGATTGCCAGAGCCTGAACAGCAGAGTAAGAGAAATGGCAAGCTGTTGCCTGATAATATTAGATGTCTTATTGTTGGGCCATCGGCTTGTGGTAAAACTACACTAATGATTGATAAATTTTTATTGGCACCTAACTGGTTAGACTGGAAAAACAGGCATTTGTATGTCTTCTCTAAGAGCTTGGAACAATTAAAATATCAGCAGCTGATGAAGCTATATGATGGACTGGATATAGCCACTTTTGAATCACATGTTAAGCCACTCCATGAATGTCTCGATAATTCTGTTGTTGTGTGATGACATTATACTGGATAATCAAAACAAGGTTAGAATTTTTTTACACATGGCCGACACAAAAACATAGATTGCTTTTACCTGGCACAGACTTTTCCTAAAATACCGAAGCAGCTGATCCGAGACAACGGCAATTTTATATGTGTGTTTCATCAAGACCATACCAACCTCAAACACATACATGATGAATATGTAGGTGGGGACTTGAGCTACAATGATTTTTCTAAGTTTTGCAGTAGGTGCTGGAACCAGGACAGCTATGGGTTTGTCACAATTGATATGACAAGGAAACCCAATAGTGGTAAATACAGAAATAAAAATCAACAATTTTCTAGACATTGAAACATATACAAATAACCGTGAAAAGGCCAATCATTGATGATCTTAAATTAAGAGATTATCTTGTAAAATGATTTAAGGGATGGAAATCAGAGAACCGAGGAATCTATGAACAACACAAGCAAACAGAACAACCTATTATTGATGCTATTAGTGAATTAGGTAAAAATATCAAAACTGTTACAGAGTAAAATCAAAATTTGATCACAGAGCTTGTACCTGTAGCTGCTAGGAACATATTAGATTATCCAATCACCCCACTTTCTAGTATTCATACACCTAGTCCTGTTGCTCCTCGAAGAATTGAAGCTACTCAGGATCCTATTGAATTGGGTCTTCTTGCTCAAAAATATTTAAGCACACCTAAAGACAACAAAGATGAGGTCTTTGGCTTATATGCTGACACAGAGCTTGATGGTAGCATCATACATAGAATTGGCAATTTCAGAGTAACATTTATGGGAGATGATCTGATTGTATATTCAGAATCTCATCTTGGAGAAAGAGGTGGTTTTGTTAAGTATCCTGGCACACCTGGATTGTGGGAACTGATGACTAGGAAAAGACCTGGTAGCTATACAGATCAAGATTATGAGCATTACAAAGAAATATTAATAAAATCAGATGCTCTATACCAGAACAATGATCCTACACAAAAAAAGAGTCAAGTCTAGCAGTGGAGCAAAATACAACAACTTAATCAAGCCCATATGGTCACAGATCAAGACAGGTAGTGGAATCAAACAATACAACACCCTGCCTAAAGAATTTGTGTGGGTTGATGATGTCAGGAAACTTGTAGATAGGTTGCTGGTGATAGCTGGGGAGGAAAATGCTGGCAACCACAATTTTTACAATGAAAAGGTTGGAATTATGGACATGATAAGCACCAAATTGTCTAATTTTATAGTGAATGACACTAAGGGCATTGGATATCTTATATAAATTATTAATACTCTACCCCCCAAATTTTGGAATATCTCTGAGGGTCGGGGGCTGGTTAATGACATCATAAACAAGCTGCAATTTGAACTACATATTCCAGGCTATCAGTATTGTGGTCCAGGCACAAAATTGGACCATAGATTAAACAGAGATGATCCTGGTGTTAATCCTCTAGATGCTGCTTGTAGAGACCATGACATAGCATACAACACACATTCTGATCTTGATAGGCGACATGTTGCAGACAAGAAATTAGAAGAGGCTGCATTTGGTAGATTTGTAAGCAAAGATGCTTCTTTAAGTGAGAGAATAGCAGCATTGGGGACCACCATAGCTATGAACACCAAACAAAAACTGGGGTGGGGATTGTGAATATGTATATAATAAACCTAGGATGAAGGCCAAGGGTGTTATGTATCAGATACCTTATGCAGGTCTTAAATCTCTTAAAACTATTGATAGTCTTTTAACCAAAAAGCAGCGGAAGAAAAAAAATTCTTGTCTTGCCAAGGGCCATGGTATGAAATTATTACTTAGTACCCCTCAATTAAAAAAATTACAGCAATCTAGAAAAAATTGCATACAGGGGGCTTCATATTTACTATCCCGGCCATCTTAGCAGCTTTGGGGGCTGTGGGGAGCTTGGCTGGGGGATCAGCTGCTATAGCAAAAACAGTAATAGATGCCAAAAAGAATAAGGCAGAATTAGATGAAATAAAGCGCCATAATCTGGCCATGGAAAAACAAGGCAAAGGTGTTAAGAGAGCCATGAATAAGTTTAAAAAAAACAAGAGCCGCTTACAAACCAAGATATTGAAGCTTTAATCAAGCCACTGGGCATCAAAAATTTTAGAGGTGTGTACATATCTGATTCTTTACCAGAACAACCACTCAACAAAGAGTGTGGCATAGTTAATTTGGATAAGTACAAAAGTCAGGGCACTCACTGGATCTGTTATCTTAAATATTTAAAAGATGAGGCATTTGTGTTTGATTCATTTGGAGGTATTCCACCTGAAAATTTAGTAAAATATCTAAAATCAACTAATCTTTATTACAATAATGCCCGTGTTCAAAATTTCAAAGATGTTAATTGTGGACATCTGTGTTTATCTGTTCTTAGATATCTGTCTCAAATAAATAAACTATCAATTGAAGATTTTCAAAAAGCCCTGTGGTATTTAAAACATCATGGGGGTATTCCATGTCACCAGCCAAAATTCAATATTGAAACTTAGATTACATGATGACATAGTGTATGCCAAAACAATAGCTCTCAGAGCATTTTATGGCATGTACTTGATCCCTAATATTACACACCACAACAACACAATTGCAGTTGGTGATCAAAAAATTGTTATCACTCCAGGGCAATATAATCTGTCTACTCTAAATGCTCAGTTACCCAGAGTTATAGTGTTAACTCAAAATTCTGTCACTCACAGAGTAGAGATTGTGTCTGCTACAGAAACAGTGGATCTGGGTACTATAGGAGAGCTGTTAGGCTTTGAGAACAACACAAAACTTGAACCAGCCATTAAACACACTGCTATTAATATACCCAAATTCTTAGCCATAGAGACTCTGAATATTCACTGTAATGTGGCTGAGGGTATGATCACCAAATCAAATGGCATAGGCACTCACAAACAAACTGGCATCATTGCAACATTCAAACCTAACTCTGAATTTATGGAGCCCATCATCTACACTCCATCACCAACATTATATTTTCCTGTGTGCCATAATAGAATAGATTACATTGAGTTGATGGTCACTAATGAAAAAGAAGAATTAGTTGATTTTGCTGGAGCCACAACAACTGCAATCATAGAAATTAATATTTAAATAAAAATACTTACAAAAAAATGGAAAATATTGAGAGTTATGAGCTACAATCATTCCCCCCAAACAGGAGGACCTTTGCAAATTTAAATCAAGCCAACACAGAGATTGAGGTTGATCTTGATGTAGGGGATGGCTTTATACACCCCCACAGAGCAGATCTATACATCAAATTTGATGTTGTAAAGCTCGAGGGTACAGATTATCCTGCTAACTCAAATATGAGATTGGTAGACAATTTTGTGCCACATCTGTTCTCTGAAATTGAGATCAGAAAACATGGTGTTGTTATAAACAGAGTAGATTACCCTGGTATTACCTCTACAGCTTTGGCCACACTAAAATTATCCAAGACCGAGGCTTCTTACTACAAAATAAGTGGATTTGAGGCTGGTGATAAAATAATATCTACGAGTCACACAGTGCTGTTTCCTATGCGCTTGTTGCCAGGATTCTTCTCAGATTACAAAGATATTATGTGGAAGGGTGGTTTAAGAATCACATTTAGAAGAGCTGCCAATGATAATAATGCTTTGATGAGGTACAGTACATTAAATTCTACTGGGGAAGCTCTGCCTAATATCCTACCTGATGAAGGCAAATGCATTATTCAGACTATGGAGCTAAGAATTCCAGTTGTTGAATATGAAGCCAGTTATGCTCTTAAATACAAAGCAGATATCCTAAAAAATCCACAGGTGCCTTTACAATTTTATACATATCAATGTGTGCAGAAGCCTGCCACTGGTAGCTATTATGAGTTTGATGCTACAAATTCATTCTCCAGTATACAATATGACATGCTAGATTTTGTGGTGGTACTGTTTCAGACTGGAAGACACAATAATCAGGAAAAAAATTCAAGTAAATTTGATAGCTGCAACATCAAGAACATATATCTTAAAAATGGCAGAAATGAGGTATTTCCTAGAGAAAATTATAATTTAAACATGTCCAAGGATGATTTCCTCAAATTATATGAAGCATTTACAGCATACAAAAGGGTCACTACTGGCAATACTGACATGTATTACACACCAGATGAATTCAAAGCACAGAGACCCATGTTTGTCATCAACACTTCAAAAAGGAAACAAGTTGTGGTTAATGACAGGACAAACATTAAAATTATCTGTGAATTCCATGATACACTCCCTGATGACACTATATTTAGTGTTATTCTTATAGGTGAAAAATCATATGTTTATGATGTAAGAAATGAGAGAGTCACAGAGCAATTCTAGAAGGCCTCTGCAAAATGCATTGCCTTAGTACTAGATATGCAAGTTGGGCCTGGTGTCCAATTAAAATATTGAGCATATTCCAGGTAACATATTAATTCTCTGAACTTAAACCGGAAGTGGACCTGAAGTAAATATGTGTAGGTGTGGGTGGGTGTGGGTGGCTTTTGGCTTAGTTTTAGGTAACGCCCCATCTTACCTAATATATCCTATCCTAATATTCCTACCCAGTCCCAAACAAACAAATGCGAACATCTGCATCTGTGTCCCACATTGTGGAGTGGCAAGTGCCAAGGCCTAAAGATGGCAGCCCCATCATGGCACTCGGGGTCAGAGGGCCAATAACCCACTACCCTTAAAATAGATTATTAAAGAAACCAAACGAGGAAATAGCCGGACGGACAAACTGTTGACGACCTTTGGACTTAAAAAGAAAACTCTAGTGGGGTTTTGGAATGTTAGAACATTATATGAGGCAGGAAAATTGCAACAAGTAGAAGCAGAAATGGAGAAATATAAGTTGGACATCCTGGGAATGAGCGAAGTGCGTTGGAATGAATTTGGAGAGATGAAAACATCTAGTGGTATGACATTCCTCTATTCAGGTAGACCAAATGAAGATGATGAACATCGTAATGGAGTAGGCATACTCATAAACAAGAAGACTGCTCGAAGTATATTGGACTGGAAGCCTGTATCTGAACGAATAATTATGGTCAGATTACAGGCAAAGGTTAGAAATGTGAGCATCATACAATGCTATGCACCTACAAACCAAGCAGAAATAGAAGAAAAACAAGAGTTCTACAAAGAATTACAAGACACTATAAATAAGGCTAAGAAGAAAGATGTTATTATTGTAATGGGCTATTTAAATGCTAAAATTGGCTCAGAAAATGTTGGACTGGAGCAAGTGATTGGCAAGCATGGTCTAGGTGATAGAAATGAAAATGGGGAAATGTTTGTAGATTGGTGTGCCTCAAATGAAATGACTATTGGAGGTACACTATTTGCACATAAAAATATACATAAGATCTCTTGGGTATCCCCAGATCATAGAACTCAAAATCAGATTGATCATATAGCTATAAGTAGGAAATGGAGAACATCTTTATTAGATGTGAGAAGTAAACGTGGAGCAGATGTCAGCAGTGATCACCATCTTATGGTAGCCAGTTTTAGGGTAAAAATTATGGCCGCAAAGGAGAAATTTAATAAACAAAGCACAAAGTTTGACATTGGAAAACTACAGAATAATAGTGTAAAACAGGACTTCAAGTTGCAACTTCAAAACAAATATCAAGAACTAGGAGAGCTGGATGGTGATGAGGTGGAACAACACTGGGAAAAGGTGAAAAATACATTTACAACAGTATCAAAAGAAGTTTTGGGATATAGAAACCCTAAGAAAAAGAACTGGGTGTTAGAGGAAACTTGGAGGAAAATAGAAGAAAGGAAACACATTAAGCAGAAGATTAATATGTGTAAAACTAGGAAAAAGAAAGCAGAATTACAAGAAGAATATAGGAAAAAAGATCATGAAGTGAAGTATAGTGCGCGAGCTGACCGTAGAAAATGGACCAGTGAGTTAGCCGGGAAGGCAGAAAAAGCAGTAAATGAGGGAAATATGAAGGAAGTATACCAAATTACAAAGATCTTGTCTCAAAAGAAAACCATACGGAATCGCCCAGTGAGAAATAGAGATGGAGTACTCCTTACGAATAAGGAAAATCAGCTCAATAGATGGAAAGAACATTTTTCAGAAGTATTAAACCAAATCATAGAAGGGACAGAAGATTTGCTTGAAATACCGGAAGAAATGCCAGAATATGAGATAGAAGATGAAATAACTACTAAAGAACCTACAAAAGAAGAAATAAAAAAAGCATTGAGAGAACAAAAGAGTGGTAAAGCACCTGGTATTGATAACATTCCACCAGAAATTCTTAAGGAAGACATGGAGATGACAATAGAAATATTACAACCACTTTTTGCAAAAATATGGAAAACAAAATCAATACCAGAAGATTGGAAAACAGGTTTACTAGTAAAAATACCTAAGAAGGGAGATATCACTAACTGCAATAACTGGAGAGGCATAACACTACTTTCAGTTCCTAGTAAAGTTCTAAGTAGAATTATTTTAAACCGAATTAAAGGATGTGTTGAGAAAAAGATCCGGAGAGAACAAGCAGGCTTTCGAAGCAACCGTTCCTGTATAGATCAGATAAATACACTGCGTATTATTATAGAACAGAGTATGGAATACTTCTCTAATATGTACCTTATATTTGTGGATTTCCAAAAAGCATTTGATTCTGTAAATAGAATGAAAATGTGGACAATTGTAAAAGAATATGGCATTCCAGCACATATGATTGATCTTATTAAAAACTCCTATGATGGTTCCACATGTCAAGTTGTGCATGAGGGAATACTTACGGATCCAATACCAGTTATTTCAGGAGTAAGGCAAGGATGTATTTTGTCACCAACAATATTTCTGATGGTAATTGATAAAGTAATGAAGAGGGTAACGGAAGGAAAAAGAGAGGTATAAATTGGAGTCTCACCCAACAGCTAGAAGACTTGTGTTTTGCAGATGATGTTTGTCTGCTGTCTCACACATACCGTAATATGGAAAAGAAATTAGGAGATTTGGATAAGGAAGGGAAAAGAGTTGGTTTAAAGATAAATAGTACAAAGACGAAATCATTAAGAACAAATGTAAAAAAGATGGAAAATTTCCACTTGAATGAGGAAAATATTGAAGAGGTAAAGGAGTTTACATATCTGGAGAGTTTGGTGACAAATACAGGGGGAACAGAAGATGATGTTAGATCAAGAATTAGGAAAGCAAATGTGGCATTTATTCAGCTATATAAAGTTTGGAAAGCCAGAGAAATTTCAATAAGAACTAAGCTGCGAATTTTTAGAACTAATGTGAAGTCGGTTCTCCTTTATGGATGTGAAACTTGGAAAGTAACAAAGAAAATTACTAAAGACCTACAGACATTCATAAACAGATGCCTAAGGAAACTTCTGGGAATATATTGGCCAGATATTATCTCAAATGAAGATCTATGGAAACGTACGCAAGAGGAACCGGTGGCAATACAGATCAAAAGAAGAAAATGGAAGTGGATTGGCCACACATTGAGGAAAGATCCATCGGCAATAGAGAGACAAGCATTGAGCTGGAACCCACAAGGACAACGTAGGAGAGGAAGGCCAAGAATGAGTTGGAGAAGGACAATAGAGCAAGAAATATGTGAAGCAGGAAAGACCTGGAACGAGATAAGGAAGATGGCTGGAAACAGAGTCCGTTGGCGATGCTTCGTTGAGGCCCTATGCTCCGTAGCGGAGTAACAGGAAATAAGTCAAGTAAGTCAAGTCTGCAAAATGCATTGCCTTAGTACTAGATATGCAAGTTGGGCCTGGTGTCCAATTAAAATATTGAGCATATTCCAGGTAACATATTAATTCTCTGAACTTAAACCGGAAGTGGACCGGAAGTAAATATGTGTAGGTGTGGGTGGGTGTGGGTGGCTTTTGGCTTAGTTTTAGGTGTAGCAAAAACAATATCAAGAAGGCCATATTTTTAACAAGCTTATGGACAACAATCTCACAGATGTAGCTTTTGTAAGTGTAGGCAAATCAATCTGAGGGGGGTCATACTTTCCCGGGAAATTCCCGAGGGCATTTTTACAAAAATCTTGGGTTAGACAGAGTACCACACTTGAGCAATAGGCTCATATGCACATCTTGAGCTAGTTTTAAGTGTAGCCAAATCTGCCTGAGGGGGGCTCATACTTTCTCGCCCCAGTAGTATATACTTTTATACTACTGGTTTAATTGTATCATCTGCAAATAGGAAAGAAACAAACTGCCTGAGTACTAAGTGAGGTAAGTGTACGTTTCTTAACCTCCTCAGAACTAAGGAGAAAAATGGTTTGTATTTCTGGTGCCGTGCTGTTAGCGAACGTGCTCGTATCGAACACGTGCTCTTAGCGAAGACAGTTACGGAAGGATTTGCAGGTGCGTGCTGTTATGGAACACACAAACTTGTCCTGTCTTATTTGTTCTTGATTCTGGTCAGCATGCAAGTGTTGCCCGTGAGAAGCCAACTTGCGTGGAGAAACACCTTAGTGGCTGTTGCCTCTTGACCTGACCTGATGCACCCCTGATCATTCTTCAATCAGGTCTTCCTTGTCGCACAACAGTTTTGCTACCTTCTGTTCTGACGTCAGACGAGGAATGCCTACGATGTTAGGTTAGGCCTGTTAGGTTAGGTTCCATTAGCATAAATACAATGAAAAATTATTATTTAGTCTAAGAGAACTAAACATAGCTAGCCAAACCTAACAACGTAAGCATTTAGCCATGTTCCAAATTAGGCAGGGAGATCTTGGAGTCTCTAGCGGTAAAAGGAAGAAGACTTAGATGAACATCGATACCCGGATCAAACAGCTTTGGAACTACTGAAAATTGATAATAACATTTACAAATGTCTTAGGAAGTTGTCTTTTGTACGAAAAGTAACCTAGGTTGATTAACATTTACATTTCCTATGTAAAATTGGATTTTAAGGAAGATGAAATATATCAATATTTTAACAAAAACTTTCATGTAGTTAACCTAAATTCTTGAGGACCCTTCATTTAGCTAATTTCAAACACAAAATGATTATAAGTAGAGCCCGGAAGTTCAGGCATTTATTTTCGTTAAATAGGCAGGCAAAAAGGCATTTATAATGTGGTAAATAGGCACTAAAAATGAAAAAAAGGCAAAATAAACCGAAAAAAGGCACATTTAGAAGTCGTTTACTTTTATCTATAATTTCTGGCAAAATGTTAAAATCTAAATTGGGAAGAGCATTTCAATTTTCTCCGTCTTGATTGCACATAACTACAAGGTGATTTTTAAGTTCTCAACATTCATTGATAGTCTTCTGTCAGAGAGAATGTTTTTCATAATAGAAAATGATCTTTCTACTTCGACAGAAGTTATTGGAGCATACATATAACAAGCTAATGTAGCTGGACTCATTTTGGTAACAGCATTTTCACCTTTTAGAATATCACAAATTGTTTTCAATTGTTTCAAGTCCTCATTTGCACTCACTACCCGTTAGCACTTTTCCGCAACAGCTGACCCCTTTTCTCCTGGCACTTCCATCATCTGCTGCATAGATTCCTCGAAGATTTTCATGGATGCTATCATTGTAATTGTCTCTGGCAATGCACCATAATGTGCAAAAGTAAACTTGAATAGCACAGGAGTTTTTTCACTTCACGAATTGAAGCCGCTTCATTTTCTGGAAGAGCATCGATCACCTCACTGATTTTTTGAAGGTTGTTAGCATAATATATAGCTGCTGATATCCAGGTTCCCTATCTCGTCAAGACTGGTTGCTGAGGTAAACTAAGCTCAATCGCAACTTCCTGAAATTTTCGGGTTCGAGAGGGAGATTTCAGGAATATCTTCTTTGTGTTCGAAATCAACCTGTCCACTTCAGCAGTCAATAATGCACAAGAAATGTTAACCGAAAGGCAATATCCTGACTCAGCATGAAATACTTTTTTCTCACACTTTTCTCCTTCAGCAATGTTGAAACATGCGTGAGTTCAATATTACTTAAATAAGGCGAAAATTATTCACATAATAAACGGAAGAAAAATAAATGCCAACAACGTTTTTTGGGTGAAAAATAATTTATATACACATTTTTTTTTAAAAAAATGTCAAATTTCATTGAAAAAGGCAAAAAAGGCATTATAATTAAAAATAGGCAGTGGGGTTCCAAATAGGCAAAATAGGCAAAATGAAAAGGCTTCCAAAACATTCGAAACAACATAAGGAACTATGTAGATTTTCAGCGAAAATGAACATAAGGAACGTATATCCGGAAAATTTTTATCAATATATGCAGTAGATAAAAAGAGGCATTTTGCCAAACTTCCGGGCTCTAATTATAAGATATCAAAGGCAACACTTCCATGTTGACCACTTTCAAGGACAAACAAGAGAGGGCAAGTTTGTGTGTTAACTAACAGCACGCATCCGCAAATCCTTTCCTTCCTGTGTTCGCTAAGAGCACGTGTTCGCTACGAGCACGTTCGCTAGGAGCCCGGAATCGTATTTCTTATGATTTCGCAAATGTAACAGTATTTTGCAAAATAGTCCTGGTTAGAAAACGTTTACATTCTTCTCTCTACGGCAATTAGTTCCCGAGCTACGATTTATTTTGTACATCGCGGCTAGTTTGAAAACCGCGCGCTTGGAAAGTGTCATCCAGAGAGGCTACGTCCGCTAAAGGTTAGGTAAAGTCTGGGCGTCATAATAGGTAAACATGTATGTAGTGAACTAAAAATAAAGAAATAAAAGAGACTCAGTAGCAAATGTGAGAAACTAGTATGAGCTCCATAAAATATAATTCAATATGCAGATTAACTGCGAATAATTTCCCACGTTTCGTTGAATTCCATACCAAATTAGCCACGATCCTCGTTGTCGCACACAAGCACCGCAAGAATTCCTTCCATTGACAGTTGCTATGAATACATATTCAATTATCAGCGGTACCTGAACAAAGGCACACCCAACATCAGCATTTGGATCAAATATCCCGACTCGAACTATGTACAACTGATTGGGCAGAGTTGTGAATGAAGACATTCCCCAGTGGCGGATTGGTTATCACATCAAGCTACGACGCAAGTGGTCCGGGTTCGAATCCTGGCCTGAGGATGGATGTTTGTCAGTGTCCATTCATAAATTTCATCATATCATCACTCATCCCCATCTTCGCAAATTAGCCAAACGTGGCACAAAAGGGAAGTAAAATAGAGCAAATCAATACAATCGAAGAGTTCCTATGCAAACATTTCCCGCTGGAGAATAGTACATGCCGCTCACTTTCAGCCTTCGCAGTGGGCTGGCTAGGATATATGAACCATAGGATCCTTGGTTAGAACAATTGGTCCGGCTCTAAAGTGCATCGATTTCATCAATTCATCCTTCATCTTCACAACTCCCCCAACCAGATAAAACAGTAGCGTAAAATAACCTATGCTGACCAAGGCAGAAATTTATTTTATCTTAAAACATAAACTAAACGTAACGTTTCAACCTTCTAGCAAGGTCTTCTTCAGACTCTGCACCAAGTACAAATGTAACAAGGTACAAAATCGACAGAAAACATGTTTCAAACACGCCAGTCGTTGAATCATTTCGCCACCAAACCTAGTAAATACCTCTGTGAGATATAAAAATCCTGTAAAACCTAAACATATGGTTTAGTCAGTTAGGCAAATAAATCTAAAATAGGTTCTAACAAGCAAAATAGGTTATTTTAGGCATTATAAAACTTTGTCAGTTGTTTCGTTTTTTTTTTTATGAAACGCCGATATAACTTGTTATTTATTATTTACCTGCAAAGGAAAAAAAAATAGGTTAAAAACCTAAATTCCGAGGTCTAATCATAAGTCACATCCACAATCCAAGCATTCTGTTCTGAGATCCGGAGACGGATCCGAGAAATACCCTAGCACAAAATTCATCGTTCATTTAGCTTTGAATACATTAGTCATTCAGGAGTTCTCCAAACCGTTCATATGCCACTACCATTCAACATTTAGCAACTTTTTCGCAACTATGTCTCTATCTAAACAGGAAGGAAGGCAAGCTTTCTAAACTGTGCTTTCTGTCTTGTAATTTTCCGTAATGAGGAACTCGGGACCTTTGGATTACTAACAGGGGCGTAACGAGAGTCATGTGAGCCCCGGGGCTATAGTTGGCCCCCAGTTATTGCTGTTATAGTGGCTGGCTCTACGAATACAAAACATGCATAATTTTAGCATGTGGGGTATAAGAAAATACACGGTGGCTACTCACAGGGAATTCCTTGAATTCCGCGTATTGTGCGTGAATTATTGGTTCCGGGAATTCTGCTTGAATTTCTCTCCGCAGACGTGAAAAATTTCAACTTTTTTAAATCTAAATCCCTAGATTCGTCTACAGACGAAGAACATAACAAACCACTAGCTTTGAGCCTCACGCATCTGCCTGCAACGGGCAAGTATAACAAAGACACAAGCCAGGAAAGTTACAGTCTTCGGACCTTTTGGGGCTCCTTTACCTCGGGGGCCCCGGGGCACAGCCCCGGCTGCCTTAGTTTAGTCACGCCTCTGGTTACTTATCAGTATATTTACCAAATTGATTAGTACATATTATTTTACTCTGACATTGTCGATAATAAAAGCCTAAAAATCCATGGTGTACAATACTTTGTCATAATCTGGATGAGTGAACAGTAAACCCTGAGGAAAAGTTACACTCACTTGTTACAGAAAATATATTAGGATAATCAGGACTCTGCCTATAGTTTAGCAGGTAGTTTTACAACCTTGCAGTTTTTAATTTTCCCAGAGGGTATTTTACACCCCTTGTTTTAATTCTTTAAGTAAGAATTTTAGATAAGGGTATATTTCCCCGTATACATTGAAGGGTGCAAAAAAAGTCTAATGTGCCGACGCAACAAACAATTTTAATTCAATCAATGAATCAATAATGGTCGACATTTACGTGAAATTACTCTTCACACGTAAGTGTAAATAAATCTCCCTTATGTCTAGTGTATGAAAACCAAAAAAAAATCAAAATATTCAAATAGGACAAATAAAAGTTATGAACTCTTATGACACCCTTCGTGAATTATGGTCAATCCTATATAAATAGAAAAATGTGACGTCAGTGTTGTTATGGAAGTAGGTATAGTACCTGGCAATTCTAAATGTATATACAGATTGTTCAAGAAGTTCCCCTAGATTATATTACATAGTGCACATTACTCATCGATTTTTTTATATTATAACATATGTATCTCCAAATACTTAGGGACGTTACATTGCTTGCCCCGTGCGTTGTCGTGCGTGCATCCACACGCACATGGCGTGCACAGGGGGGTTAACCCCATCCCCAAATGGTTTAGTCATTAAAAAAATCAAAGTAAAAAATGAGAACTATATTTGCTTCTTCAGATACTTTTGATATTATTGGAGTTGAGTGACAGAAATGCACAGGCATTCAGAAAGGAGAATTACCTTCTCAGGATGGTCAAGAAAAGAGCCGTAACCCTTGGAATGCAAACTGAAGGAATCCCTCCTCCCCTTTCTTTCACCCACGATGACCATCTTAGGAGAATGGCCCTCCCTTTCCTGTTACGACAGTGTTGCTAATTTTCCTTTTTTTTCATTTTCCCTTCTTATACAATTTATGCCAGCAGAGCAAAGTTATGTGAAATTTGAATCATTACAATTAGTAGGCAAAGTAAGTCCAAATCTTACCTCGCACCTGGATGCATATTTATTTAAAAAAAATATCAATAACAATAATAGTAATAATAATTGTTGCAGGCAGTAGCGAAGCATGGTCTTACGGAGGAGACAAGTTATGTTTTGTAGAATAGCATGCCGAGAGGAAGGAAGGGTGTCCAATTGGCCCAGTCAGTTTCATAAACAAAATAAAAACATTTAACTTGCCAAAATATTATACGATTTACTCTTGTGCTCTTTAAAAATTAGATACTTTTTTCTCAACCAATTTCCAGCCATCAGTTTATTGAATTTTCTTGCAAAATTTGTGAAAGATCTCACTTGAATTTCCGCGAAAATAATTTAGTAGTTGCCAACACTAGTGACGTAATGGTTGCTGTCAACACTGGTGACGTAATTTGAGCTGGACCTAGCTGTGCGCAGACATTCCACTTCCCGGAAACACAAACACTTGCCCGGTATCTTTGTCCCAAGTCCTGGTGTTCACTGGGGTTGTAGCGAGTTGCAGTCTGCAAGGTAGCAAAGCAAGTCGAAGTGGTTGTGTTGTGTGTTATGTTTCTGCGTAATAGATGGATAGAGAAAGGAGGAAAAATATATGATTAGATTATTTTGAAAAGAAACAAAAAATGGAAGTTGAAGCTTCACTTTCCACAAATAGAACGTCAGAAAAGGTCGATTTAAGTTCAGAGGAATTCCATCCTAATTGCTAGAGTGAAACGTGCGAACTTTCAGATTCTGATATTCAACAAGCAAACATAACAAAAGTAATGAATGAAGATATTGGAAACCTTGTTGCAAAATTATGTAAAGGAAATGTCGAGGTAAGTGACTCTTATTATTTGATAGTAGATATATCCATAGGCGGATTTTAAATTGTTTTTTTCTGGATGGGTACAGCAAGTGCTGTAAACATACAAACGTGTGTGTGTGTGCAGGGGAGGGGAGTGCCCGCGTGTGTGTGTCTGGAAGACGTGTGTAGGATGCCGCCCCATGTCACCAATAAACTTTCACAGGGCGAGAGAACATGAAGATGAACAAGTTTCCTCAATGATTTCAGGGGCCTCACCGATGGTGGTGTAATCAAAGAGGTCCTGGGTTTGATCCCCTGTAAAGGTGCATTCCACAGTGGTACGTATCCCGATTTAAACTTTAAGTCCCGTCCCGATTAACGTATCGGAGTATAAAATGGACTTAAAAACAATTTACATTTTGTTTTGTTCACGAACCTTCGAAAAACGATATTACCTATCCTATAGATCCACCAAGGCTTTTGAAACCCTGGCGTCGGAGCAGTGGCACTAGTGTTGCTAGTTAAAGTCACGGATGTAGTTCACGTATTTTCCGAGGTCCCAGAAAGCATGGTGCTACTATATATGCATGCAACCACATTATAAAATCACGGTTGCCATGGACAGTTTTATTGTTTTGTAGGAAAGGAATAACATTTTTATTACGACACGGGATTGACTAGGCATCCTATGAACGGTAAATATTCCTTACAAATCTTCTGAATATTTCTCTTGTACAAACGCAACAAATACAATAAGTAATGTGTGTGTGTGCAGCAATAAATACATTTTCTGAAGGCACCATTTCTGGCATCAGTGGTCGAAGTTGGGGATGCTGCCCCAGTTAAGAAAAGTTTCACAAAACATACCCCCAATTAGGATAATTTTCATATTGAGCATCCTCCACCTACTGTATTGTCTCCATGTTGATCCATACAAGGATATACCCGCTCGTATCTCCAAACTCGATCAAACATCCCCCTTTCTTTCTGGCTAGGAATTTCCAAGATTTTGTCGGCTTCTGCTCAGTGACAGTGACAAGAGCCCCACAGATCCTACGGTGCGGTGCTGGGCTTCGGGGGGGGGGGAGTAGCCCCTTCAACAGTTGTTTTCGCAGTTCCATAACGTTAACAACATACAAAATTCCTCTCCATAGACCTAATATGAAAATTAATATGACACATTAATGACACTGTAGTAGAAATTGTTAATTACTGAAGCGGTTCGTATTTGTTTGTCGACTGTCAAACAAATGTTTTGATCAATAAAATAATAATACAATGCCAAAAATGTACACAATATTTAGCAAAATAATCTCCACAAAAAGTACAATGTTGATTGATTGAATTGGTGTTTTAAGTCCACTTTAAGCACAATAAGGCTAATCGGGACTGGACCTAAAGTTTAAAGTGGGATCCGAACCACTATGAACTTCCACCGGGTATCGAACCCGGGACCCGTTGATTACAAGGCGTCGACGCTTCCATTGCACCATTGGGGAGGTCCAACAAGTACAATGTCTACAGTGGTGCAAGAGTCTTCCTTCAAAGTAGGCTAAATAATGTAGATTCAGAGACAAATGTTTTAGGAAACAAAAAGTGTCTACCTTACGATTTTTATAGCATTCATCATCGTGTAGATAAGTGAAAAGTAACCATGTTATTATTATTCCGTTTATCTTGCATTTTAGATTTTCTTGCATATCAACGATGCTGCTGAATTCAAGTTAGATTCATATAGGGTCTCCGTAATCAGACTTGCCAGTTTCACTTACTTCATCTTCAAATTCCGGATAGAAAAGCAAAGTTCGGCGTGGGGGTGAGGAATTTGAACGATAACGGAGATATGAACAGAAATAAAAATGATGTAGGAAAACGTAAACAAAAACAGTAACAAGTAAAACATGGCAATGTAATGGTAATTGTGTAAGTAAATACGAGAAGGGACATGATGATGCTAATGTTTATTGCATGAATTTGTGGTGTAGCAGTAATTAGTACACGATAATTAAGTAATGAAGCAAGCAATAAATATAGAAAAATGAAATGTTAACACCTGCTGGTCAGTACTCACATGAACGAATGTAAGGAGGGAAAAGGCCACAGAAATGATAGCAGGTCAGAGAAGATTCTCAAAAATACCACCACCAACATCGGTGCACTTCTGAGCGCGTAGGAAGACATCTTGTGTTGCACTACAAAGTTCCCGATGATGCTCCCGGATTAACGCAGCAGCATTCATAATGCGAATGTGCAGTTCACCCCTTGTATTCACCCTTTCCCGGTAAACCTCCTGCTTCATCCACCCCCATAAACAGCAATCAAGAGGGGTTAGGTCGGGAGAACGAGGTGGCCACGGAACCAGACCACTACAACGACGACGACAACGACCAATCCATCGATTTGGGTAGGTGGAATTCAGATGTTGAATGATCAACCGACTGGAATGAGTAGTTCTACATTTATTGCTTGCTTCATTACTTAATTATCGTGTACTAATTACTGCTACATCACAAATTCATGCAATAAAGATTAGCATCAGTATGTCCTTTCTCGTAATTACTTACACAATTTCCATTACATTGCCATGTTTTACTTGTTACTGTTTTTGTTTACGTTTTCCTACATCATTTTTATTTCTGTTCATATCTACGTTATCGTGCAAAATCGGACCCATGTTCACATGAACTTTTTTGCTTAGGATCACCCATACTACCAGTTACCAAAGTATTGCCGCTTCCTCCCGGAACACTCTGTATATACGCGGAGCATCGCAACTTTATCATGTTTCATTTGCCACCCTCCAAAACAAAGTAACGATGGCACGTCAAGAAGCAGCGGGTGTTCCTTCCCCTTCCAGGATTGATGTTGGCCATCCAACAGTTTTCTCCAAGCAGATGGAAGACGCAATTGTGGAAAGACTGATGTATTTGTAAGGGCGAGGATTGGGATTGACACCGAAGGAAGTGCGGGTAGCTGCGTAACGATGTATGTAGTCAAACAGAGTTATTAAACTAACAGAACATGTAGTTTGTTTTTATTTTGCTCCAGTAGGCCTACGACATACAAGAAGTTGCACTTGTAGTACAGGGTGAGCATAAAGTTTTTCCCTGATTATGAATATTTATATCTCAACTTCCACGGTAGATAGGCTAATAAAACCTATGGCAGGCAATAAGTAGTGCAATACATCACGTTTTTCTTCCATTTCTTTGTTTTGTCTGATTCTTATTCTAATTCCCATATCATGGCCACCGGGTTCGCCGGACATAACCCCTCTTGACTTTTTTTTATGGGGTTACGTTAAGGACACAGTGTTTAATTCACCAGTTCCTGATATGCAAACTCTTCAGACACGAATACGGGATGCTATAGAGACGGTGACGGAAGACGGTGTTGGCAAATACATGGAGAGAAATTGAGTATCGCCTAGACGTTCTAAGGGCAACAAAGGGAGCACATGTCGAAGTGTACTGAAGTGTACTGATAACAAAACATTATGAGTAAAGCTACCATTTCCAAAAAATCGCACATCTGTATCTAGCATAGTTCTTTAGCAATAAAAGTTTGTAATCAGGGAAATACTTTATGCTCACCCTGTATATATTAAGGATACTGTTTCTTCACTCAATGTTGATCCAAATTATACCGTACCGTGATCAGATTTGTACCTACCTAGGTACAATTCTAATCAAATCTTATCCGACCGAAATTTCGTTCTTCTGTCTACAGTAGCAGAACTAAAAATGTCATATTATGCCAACGTCTTTAGTAAAAGGTAAGCATTTCATTGCCACAAAAACTGTAATTTTGCTGCCTATTTTTATCAAGTTATATTGAATTTGATTTTTTGTGATCGAAAATGTATCACCTTACCCTAGTTGATATCGCCTGGATGATACACAGTCCGGCCAGTAGGAAAGGTGACTGATTTTTTTGGCACGGAACTACCAGTGCCATCTATGGAGAAGTATATGTACTACGTAGCGACACATTTCGACTTTCTTCCGGCAAAGTTGGAAACCACTAGCGTCAACGGTCGACGGATACGGATCTTGTGACTGACAGTACCTGCTGAACGTCGGTCGGAAACGATGCAATGTGCCAACATTAAATTCTGTTTCACATTGGGTAAAAGTGCAACAGAGACGTATCAAATGATTCAAACTGTTTACGGTATTAAGGCATTGAGTCGTAAGCACGTGTTTAAGTGGTATGCAAGATTTCGTGATGGTCCAGGGTCCAGGCTCTCCAAAACCGAAGAAAGTGCGCGTGCAGAAGAGCCGAATCAAAACGCTGCTCACGGTTTTCTTCGATTCCAGAGGCATCATCCACAAGGAATTCACTCCAGACGGTCACACTGTGAACGCTGAGTATTCCGTGGGTATTTTGCATCGTCTATTGGCCAGGATTCGTAGAGTTCGGCCTGAATATCGGGAACAGGGCTCACGGTCTCTGTTCCACGACAATGCACCCGCGCACAAGAGCAGGTTGGTACGCCAGTTTTTGTCCAAAAAAGGGATAGTGGAGCTCAATCACCCCCATATTCTCCAGATTTAGCTCCATGCGACTTCTGGCTATTTCCAAAACTGAAATTGGCGTTGAAAGGAAGGCGTTTCGACACCATTCCAGACATCCAAAAGGCTTCGACCGTGATTTTGGAGGCAATTCAGAAACAGGAGTACCAAGTCTGCTTCACAAAGTTCTACAACCGCTTCAGTGCATGTATTGACTCACGAGGTATAAACGTTATTGCAAACTACCAGTCCACAACGTCTTGTCTTTCATTTGTCACTTCACCTTTCCCACTGGACGGACTGTGTATTTTCGATATCGCGATATATCATCTGGGCGATAGATATATCACCCAACCCTACTCAGCACTCATACTATACAAGAGCGACAATACTTTGCAACGCCGTCCATTGATCTTTAAAGCTCTGCAACCTGTAGCGTCTTCGCTTCTACTTGTTTTTCTGACGAA
Source organism: Lepisma saccharinum (assembly GCF_977018435.1). Classification (NCBI taxonomy): domain Eukaryota; kingdom Metazoa; phylum Arthropoda; class Insecta; order Zygentoma; family Lepismatidae; genus Lepisma; species Lepisma saccharinum. The sequence continues at coordinate 6,411,491 of NC_139246.1, forward strand.
CATAGTTAGTTCCAACTTGCATAATTGGTTTCTAACTTTTCCTCTTCCAACGTGGAACTTGACCTGGTTTCTTTTCAACCTCCTCGGCACTTAGCAACCGAAGAGTACAACTTCCTCAGAATAATTTAGAAATCCGCGAAGTTGGATGTCGTGAACAAGCTTCAACGAAGACCTTACCTCGCACCGTCTGCAACTGAATTTGAAAATCTGCAAGTGAGTTCCTATTGTCACGGATACGTGTATAATAGTTATGCTTCTTACTCGGAAGTAGGATATACGAGGTCTGGCAATTAAGTTCGCGAACTTACCCTAAATATGATAACCTTATGGCTGAATAGCGCTGTGGTCACCTTCAAAGTACTCCCCTTGGGTTGAGTTGAGTTGAGTTGATTTGGTGTTTTAAGTCCACTTTATACACAGTAAGGCTAATCGGGACTGGACCTACAGTTTAAAATGGGATCAGGACCACTATGTACCTCAACCGAGTATCGAACCCGGGACCCCTTGATTACAAGGCGACGACGCTACCACTGCGCCATCGGCGAGGCCCTGCACTCCCCTTGGGAAACTATACACTGATGCCTAGCGCCTGCTCTACCCTTCGAAGCAATTTTGGAACTCTGTTTCTGGAATGGCTTTCAGAGCTGCCGTCGAATTAGCTTTAATGTCATCAACATGTCTTCCTTTCAAAACTTGTTTGATCTTCGGGTAAAGAAAGTAGTCACTGGGGGCCAAGGGCAGGTGAGCACAAACAGTGCACGCCACTCAGCACAAATCCTCCACGCGTCAACGCGAACACTCCTGTGAGACACTGAGACACCAAGGTTACAAAAACTTACAGAGCTGCTTGTATAGTGCTGCCCTCAGCGCTAAACGGTTGGGAGTTCGCCAACTTAATTGGCAGACCTCGTATATATCTTTAAATTGTGGTCGTGCATGACCACACGGTTCAAAATCTCTGAAGAGGCTAATGTAATTTCCAACAACGGTGTACACTTTCCTTGTAAGACACGAGAAAGAGTGGTTATTATATAATGCTAACACGCCAGGGGTCACGAGTTCGAAAATCGGCCTGGTGCATGGATGTTCTTTGTAAGTTTTCCTTCATCAATTTCATCATATCATCAGTCATCCTGATCGTTTCGATTAGCCATAAGTGGCAGAAAGGCGAAGAAAAAAAAAACAAATCCATCAATTAATCAAACCAGCAGAAAAGTAACGCTAAATTTTTAAAAAGAATCGAATCAATCCTCTACTTTCACGAATTGAATGACGAGTTTCTGTTGTTGCGCTTTTTTTATAATCGGCTCACTTCCTTCTGAGTAAATATTTTGAATCTCTCCGAATATCACAAAATGATTTCTGTATTCTCTGGGACTGTTTCCGCAAGTCCCAAGAGTTTTTTTTTTTTCAAAACTAAAGATAACTTGGATGTCAAACCAGTGACTTTTTTGGTGTGTAGGAAGAAATTATGGTAAGCCGAGGAAGGTTTGAAAAATTGTGTACGATGGCTCAACAAACGAAATGGGTTCAGCACAGAACTTGAAACCTTATACCGATTTCCTGCCATAAAATTTCCTCACGGACAAATCTGGCAGGATAAAGAAAAGATAAGAGGATGGATCGTGGCTTAAAAAGCTTTTCACTGTGTAGTCATACTGCCTTTTATTTGAAGTAAAAGTAAGATTTGGACCTAATTTTTGTTTTTTCCTGAAAACATATTCCTTTGAATTAGATTTCCCTCTCCCAGAGACTCGCGTTTGCAGATTATGCTATATTATCATTATGCCAAAAGCAGTGTGCTAGGTGCCAACAAACATCAAACTGTGCTAGATTTAGTACCATTTTGCTGCGGTTGGCATCACTGAATGAGGAAACTATTGATGCTTTCTTGCTGGATGCTTTAAAACAACAACCATCTACCTGCCCCTTTTCCACTCCCCATCCATTTGTTTGTAGTGATACCAGCAAGGTTCCTCAGGCGAGGCAGCAAAGTCTGTGTCCATCGTCTTTGGGCTGCAGCTGGAGCGAGCGATAGCAATAAACTCTTGACAGTAGCTAACTTAGTCAATTGTACGTACATTGAGCTCATAATCTTACAACGCGCATTATTATTAAACTCCTAAAAAGTAGAGAACTTGATATGATCCATATTTTTATGTGACGTCACAACTTTAAAATATGTCACTGATATATTATACTTTTATGAAAGGACACGTAAATGTTGTGTTATTATATGTAATATTGCACCTTGTTTGTAATGTATATCTTTGTTTAATGTTTATTGTATTTTATGCTCTATTATGAGTAGTTTAATGTATCTTCATGTTTGCGAGATTGCACTATGTGAATTTGTATTTCTCAACATGTGTAGATGTCAGTTTTGTTGATAGTATCCTTTTGTAGATAGTGAGTGATTCATCTGTACTTGAATCTGTGTTCTCGAAAAGTAGTATAAAAGCGAGGATATCGCGTAAGAAATAACACACTTTCGCCACGGATCGACGAAGCTTTTAAACTTAAAAAGAACTCCTCGGTGTTGTGCATACATCTTGGTATGGTAGTTCGGGGCGCAAGCTAGGCCTATGCGACCATAGGTACGCCGATAGCCATGCATTGATGCTATGCACAATACTGCAACCATTCTACGTTAAATAATAAAGCTAGCCTGAGGATTAATTTGGAAATAAAAGGCTAGAGAGCAAATATTGGCTCAGTTATCATTGCATATCTCTTTGTGTGGTAGTTCGGGGCGCAAGCTAGGTCTATGTGATCATAGGCATGCCGATAGCCACGCATTGAGTTTATGCGTTTTAGTTGAGTCAATTCATCGACAAAGCAAAATCATCGCCTTCGTCTCAAGTATATTCGCATTATAATTGCCATAAATAAAGAATAAAACCTTTTACTTTATCTACTGCAGCAATGTGGTTTTATTTTTCTGTGCTGTGAATATTGTCTTTGCCCAACACTATCCCTGTACCTGAGAGGAGTCTGTGTACTTCACCGAGTCTCATCGTTCACCGCTCATTAAGTTATTAATAAATATAACAATACGTTTAATAGTATAATAATACAGGCTTGAACTATCAAACTGGAAGCAAGTATAAATGAACTGTACGAAGTTCCTCACTTCCTACATAGAGGAATCGCCCGTGTCAAACCACGTTGAGATATAAGGGGATATCCTTCCTGAAGACACCCAAACGTCAATCTCCCTTCGACGTAGTACACCCTGGACTGCATTTTGCAGACTATCGAGGCTCTGGCGTCTGGACTCACACACAGTATAATCTTGTTGTGTCGTCCGCATATGTTTCTGATTGTTCCTTTCTCCATCTCATCTCATCAACATTCACCATCTCAACATCCAAAAATGGCAGAAAAGCGAAAATAAAAATCAAACAAACAAATCACGTAGTATGCTACGTAGAACGCGTAGGCACAAAGTCATTTGTTATAGCTAGACCTTGGATTTTAAATTTTTAACCAATTTTTCCTTTGCTGGTAAATAAGAAATAACAAGTTATGTCAGCGTTTCATTAAAAAACGCAAAAACTGACGAAGTTTTATAATGCCTAAAATAACCTATTTTGCTTATTAGAACCTATTTTAGGTTTTGTGCCTAAATTAAACCTTTTTTTAGGTATATATATAAGTTTTACGGATATTTATATCTCACAGAGGCATTTATTCGGTTTGGTGACGAAACAATTCAATGACTAGCGCGTTTGAAACAAGTTACCTGTCTATTTCCCTCCCCTCCAAGTCTATAATGTTTTTCAAAGCTCTAAACAAAACGAAAGTATCGCAATAATTTGTGGATAATTTTGAAAATGATGCATACAAATCAAAATTTGGTTAGAAAATTAATATTTGGTTGTTACATATAGGCCACCTACTCAAATTTCTTACGGTTCTTGTGATTTTTTTTAACAATTGTATCTAATTAGTACTTACCAGGAATCTTGTACCATTTAAGTTTTTTGGAACCTACTTCAGGATTTTTCAAGCCTAATTTAATATTTTTAGAATTTATTTCAGAATTTCTAGAACCTATTTTAGGATTTGTATAACCTATTTTAATATTTTTAGAACCTATTTTAGGATTTTTTTAGCCTATTTTAGTAACCTAAAAGCACACTTTTTAGAACCTAAGGATCTGAGGTTTAGTACATCTCCATCATTGACCTCTTTCTGTTTCGGCATAGGCCATGAATAGGCATCAAGTGTTTGACAAAGTTAAGGTCCACTAATGTGTTGCATTAGCGCATTATCAGTATGTTCATTTTATGAGCAAGAGGAAATATTACACGTAAAACTCGACAGCAGCCATATTCAAAGATGTCATCTCCTGAATTTCTTCCTGCAACTGGTGAACTATTGATTGATTTCGTTTATAAATTTTGATTTTCTGACACTTTTGGTTAATCGCAAAGATGAGAATGACTGATGATGTATTTGATGAGGAAACACCCACAAAGGGCCGGGATTCGAACCCGCGGTCCCTGCCGTCTTAAACTGGTTTACTTACTTTTCTCCCCGATTCTTATTGAACTAGGCAGCTTCAAAAGTTTACTAATATTTTGAAAGTATAGACCAATAATAGAGGAAAAGGTCTAAATATGGGCCCCCTTTTTATGTTGTCATTTTAGGAGGGAAAAAATTAATATATCAAGCACCTGCCTTTAAAATGCATATCTATGAAATATATACTTAAATGTAATAGCATGCTAAAGTATAGAAGGTCTCCATTTTTTTAAAAAAAAAGCAATTAAAATGACGTATTTAAAAATTGTGTCTAAATATGGGCTACTAGTGGCAATATCACAAAAAGCAATTAAAATTTTTAAAAAACAGTCAATTATCGCTAAAACATTATAAAATTCATATTTATGAATAATCGTTGTTTTGAAAAACACGCGGAATGGGAAAAATCGAAATTAAGAAAAACATCCAAATATTTGTTGAAAATGTGATCTCAGCGTTAGACCTCATGTCATAGCCAATATTTAGACCATCACGCTATTTTTCTTCTTCAATTTATTTTCGCTCTCTGTGGTACATATTTCACAAACAAATCATGGTATTATAAAAGGCCTACATTTGTTTTATGTACCGCTAATATCATAACCTATACAAAGCAGATGAGAATTGAGAAAACGCTGAATGAAAACATACCTGCAAAAAGTTTTCGGAGGTCGCAATTCTATAACAGCGTCCAAGGCCGAAACTAACCACCACTTTCTCTTGCGAATTGGCGCTGCAACCTTTGTCCTTGACAGATAACCAGTTCCGATAGCCTCTGCCAGGCTGCAACACCCGGGAGCGTTCCAAAACCCATATTTAAACCTTCGCCCATATTTAGGCCTTCTCATCTACTTACTTACTTACTACTCCTTCCCCTTCGTGCTGTTAGGCCATCTGCTAAAACTCTTCCTATCTTGTGCCACTCTCTTAACTTCCATTAGTACCTTTCCTCTTCTACAGAGTGTCCGAAAAGTCACGCAACCCGGTGTTTACGACCGTATAACGGAATAGCGAAACGGAATGAGAAGAAACGCTTTCTGCCAAGAGAATGCCCTGTATATTGGGAAAATTTAGAGAGACAAACATATGTAAGAACATGCACGTTTTAATAACAAATAAGCAAAGTGTTGCCAAAGGCGGAAAAAAAATATTTGCAAATCGTGTATATTGATGCACAGAACTCACTGAGGTAAATTATTGCAACATTTCACAATACCAACGAACAATTTGGATGGCCATCTAATGAATTTGACACAAAAAGAACTTTGACGAAATTTCAAAAACATTGCAGCAGGGAATAAATGGGCTATTCCAAAAATCGATGTTTTCACAATATTACGAGGGACACTGGCAACACTGTTGGTGTCACGTGTCACTAACAGACGTGTTTCACCTCAGGCTATCACACTAAGGCACTTTTAACGACAATGGAGAAAGTTGGTTATTCTCGAACATATGCAATAAATTACATACACCTTGCAACCCTGAAATGTGGTTTCAATTGGATAGGTATGTCAACAGCCAAAATTCCAGGCATTGGTCGACAGAAAACCCATATCAGTTGCATGAACTACCCTTGCACTCTCCGAAAATCGGTGTATGGTGTGGAATATCGCGACGTCGTATTGTGGGACCGTTATTCTTTGAGACAACAGTGGATTCTGCTGTGTACGGGGATCTCATAATGCAATTCGTTGCTCTCCTGGAAGAAGACGAATGTTGATGCTTGGCTACAACAAGATGGAGCAACTTGCCATACATCTAATGAATCTCTTCGTATGCTGAGAGAATTTTTGGTGATCGTCTAATATCCAAGGATTTATGCCCCATTCGCTCGCCCGATTTTTTTTTCTGTGGGGTTACTTAAAGGGGAAAGTATACCAAACGGGACCCAGAACATTGGAGCTGAAACGAAACATTACACAGGAAATTAATAATATCGGTGCTGCAACCCTCAGGAAGGTATCTGAGAACATGATCAAGCGAACCAACTTATGTATCCAAGAAAATGGTGGACACTTCGAACATTTGCTTTAATTTGTAGTGATACCCACATTTCAGGGTTGCAAGGTGTATGTAATTTATTGCATATGTTCGAAAATAACCAACTTTCTCCATTGTCGTTAAAAGTGCCTTAGTGTGATAGCCTGAGGTGAAACACGTCTGTTAGTGACACGTGACACCAACAGTGTTGCCAGTGTCCCTCGTAATATTGTGAAAACATCGATTTTTGGAATAGCCCATTTATTCCCTGCTGCAATGTTTTTGAAATTTCGTCAAAGTTCTTTTTGTGTCAAATTCATTAGATGGCCATCCAAATTGTTCGTTGGTATTGTGAAATGTTGCAATAATTTACCTCAGTGAGTTCTGTGCATCAATATACACGATTTGCAAATATTTTTTTTCCGCCTTTGGCAACACTTTGCTTATTTGTTATTAAAACGTGCATGTTCTTACATATGTTTGTCTCTCTAAATTTTCCCAATATACAGGGCATTCTCTTGGCAGAAAGCGTTTCTTCTCATTCCGTTTCGCTATTCCGTTATACGGTCGTAAACACCGGGTTGCGTGACTTTTCGGACACTCTGTAGTAACCATCTCTGACAGGTATTGCTCCCATTCTATCCGAGGTCTTCCTCTTCCTCTCCTTCCTTCTGGTCTCCCTTCCATTACTTGTTTCGGTTTTCTTCCTTCTTCCATTCTCATGACATGTCCATACCAGCCGAGTGTTGTTCTCTCTATTATCTCTTCAATTGATTCTACTTGTAGCTGTTCCCTGATTTTAGTGTTCCTAATTCTATCTCGTCTGGTTTTTCCTACGACTCTTCTGAGGTATTTCATCTCTGTTGCTCTTAATCTACTTTTATGCTTATTTTGGAGCGTTAAGCTTTCTATGCCATAGAGCATTGTTGGCGTAACTATGGTATTATAAATCCTTAATTTAGTATTTTCTTGTACCTCCTTTTTCCTACTATTGTATTCTTATTTGGTAATATATTTTATTTGTTTTTAAAACCCTGCTATTTATTTCTTCTTCTACTTTTCCATCCTCTGTTATTATTGTTCCCAAATATTCATATCTATTCACTTGTTATATCTGTTCTCCTTGCCATTTTATTTCCAATCTCTCATTTCAATGCTTTGATATATACATTACCTTACTCTTCTTTAGGTTTACTATCATTTCCCTTTCTTGTATTGCAACAGTAAAAGCAATGAAAATAAAATATGGGAAGAGAATAAGAAACGTAGAAGATGAATCAGGAAAGATCCAAAACTGAAGATATGTTGAAGACATGTAGTAAGCATTATGAAAACACATTTAGAGATGAAAATGGGAAGATGAATGAAGAAGATGCAAAAGAGAACGCAAATGTTGAAGAGGATGGAAGAGATGAGATAAAAATGCAAGAAGTAGAGGATGCAATAAAGAGAGTGAAATTAGGAAAAGCAGAAGGAGCAGACGATGTATACCCAGAACTAATAAAGATAGGAGAAAAGAAAGTTGTACAATGGCTGTGGAAGATTGTAGGCCAATACGAATTATAAAAAATCAAGCTTTATGAACATTATTTTTAAAGAAAACCGTAATTTGTCTTATTAATCGTTGAAAAGACTGTTATGAAAGAAGAGGGTGCCAGAACCCAATATGGCATCCAGGAGCGTATATTCTAGGCTAGCTAGGCTATCTGCGAAGCCTGAAGTCTAGAGAATAAAATACACGATCAGAAATTATAAGTATTATTATTATTCATATTAGTGAGATGATGATGTTGATTCTGGAGTTGGCAACCTGATTTCTTATGAGTTGGCAACCTGATTTCCTATGAGTTGGCAACCTGTTTTCTTATGAGTTGGCAACCTGTTTTCTTATGAGTTGGCAACCTGATTTCTTATGAGTTGGCAACCTGATTTCTTAGGAGTTGGCAACCTGATTTCTTATGAGTTGGCAACCTGATTTCTTAGGAGTTGGTAAATTTATTTCTATTCATAGACTAAGACCATGTGACATAGTGAGATAGCCCAGATGTTGGGCTCAGTATACGTCACTGATGGCATCCTATTTTCAACATGGCGTCGATAATATTTAGGCTCCATCTCTTTCCGCCATTTCAGATAAAATGTATGAAATTTCATGTTTTTAACGTAAACGCACAATTCGTTGAAAAAAGATGAATTATTGGCAGTACTAATAGATTACACTGATCGGCATGAAAATCCTCCCACGAGGATGAAAGGGTGTACCTTATAGATTTCGGGTCGCTGATTTCGAATATCGCATTTAAAAAGTTCCAGCACGTAAGGTTTTTTTATAGGGCATTTTCCATAAAAACTTACCGAAAAATTGTACTTTTTTAATTAAATATGTGTTTTTTTATGCTTGGAATGCATAATTGTGTATTATTATCTCAATCCAAGAATTGTTACTATATCCTAGGAACATTCTTCCCCTGGCCCCACAACCCCTAACCCCGAAATAGGAAAAAGTACCAAATACACCCCACCCACCCCAAAAAACAGTGAATTCGCCCACAAGACACATTTTTTTGAGAATTCTAAATAAATGTCAAAACAAAAACGTGAATAATTTGCATTTTAACATTACTGCTGGAAGAAATATTTTCACGATGCCACTGGCTCTAAAGTGAATGGTATCTTACAGTTTTTAACTATGTGTGACAGGCTTATTTGTGTACACTGGAGTTCAACGGATTATTTTCGTTACACTCTTCCTACACTGTCACCTTGGCTTCCTTCAAGATAAAAGGATTCGTAATCAACTTGCGGTCATTCGTTGGCACCCTCTTTTCTAGACGACAAACCGGATGTGGCTGGAAAAAGGCACCAAGACATCCACCTCGTTGTCTCGTGAAGCACATATTTTACTTCCGTGGTGATCGTGGTGTAAGAGAGTCGCGTTACTCTGTGTCTGTGTATACCGTTAAGGAAATATATTTCTGCGTGAAATATTGACATTTGTGTTAAACCAACATGCCTCGAACTTGCAAACATTCTGTACATTCATTCTGCTACATATGTGGGGAAGTGGTCTTCAAGGGACAAAGTAGGCCATTGTCACCGTTCCTAAGTTCAGTGTACCACCTGTACTTCGGGTGTGAAGTCGGCGACCAGGATCGCGATTGGGCTCCCAAACAAAGTTGTAATTCGTGTGCGTGTACTCTAAAAGAATGGTTGAAAGGTACACATAAATCGATGCCGTTCGCTGTACCTATGGTTTGGCACGAGCCCCGGGATCATGTTGCAGATTGTTACTTCTACCTGACCAATATTACAGGTTTCTCAAAAGGCACGAAGCATAAAATACAGTATCCTGACTTGGATTCCGCGAGGAGACCTGTCCCGCATGATGTTGTTCTGCTTGTACCCGTACCACCAGACTCATACACACTGAGCAGTGTTTCATCCGACGAAGAACCTGCGACTTGCCAGGATGATGCACAATCTTCGAGTACGCATTCAGATCCCAATTTCGCCCCAGTGTCTGACACTAAGGAACCACATGTGATAAGTCAGGAAGAACTGAATGATCTGATCAGAGACTTAAACTTTCCGAAGACCAAGGCCCTGTTGCTTGCATCACGACTTCAACAATGGAATATACTTGACCGAGATGTGAATATATCTATGTACAGAAAAAGAGAGGTGAGCCTAGTTCCAAATTTTACAAAGGATGGTGATTTGGTGTATTGCAGTGACATTCCGTCGCTTACGGAACAACTGAAATTCGACTACATCACAGAATAATATAGACTGTTCGTAGATTCGTCGCGGACTAGCCTGAAGGCAATGTTACAACTCAATGGCAATCAATATCCTGCCATCCCTGTTGCTCATGCTGTGCATATGAAAGAAACATACGAGAACATGCGGAACCTACTACAGAAATTAAATTACGAACAGTTTAAGTGGTGTGTATGTGCTGACCTTAAGGTTATTGCCATCCTCACCGGTTTACAAGGAGGTTACACCAAACACTGCTGTTTCTTGTGTCGTTGGGACAGTCGAGCCAAAGAGCAGTACACCATCACAAAATGGCCACCAAGGAACCAACTGGTCCCAGGAGAGATGAACGTGGCTAATGAACCTCTTGTGGATTCGGAGAAAGTTGCCACCTCTCCATATAAAATTAGGTCTAATGAAGGTATTTGTCAAGGCCCTGAAGCGGGATGGTGAAGCATTTACTCATCTCAGAAAACTGTTCCCAAGACTTAGCGAGGCCAAGGTGAAAGAAGATGTTTTTACAGGGCATCAAATCAGAGACGTTTTGAAGCATCCTACATTTCCTTCTAAGCTGAGTGATGTGGAACGTGAGGCTTGGGAGGTCTTTCGAGACGTGTTCAGTAATTTTCTCGGGAATCATAAGTCACCTAATTACAAAGACATTGAGGGCAGGTTAATTACTTCATTTCATACCATGGGATGTAATATGTCCCTCAAGTTACATTTCCTGCATTGTCACTTGAACTTCTTCCCTGAAGAGTACAGCTTTGGGAAGGTATCCGACGAACACGGTGAAAGGTTTCATCAACAAATAGCTACCATGAAGAGGCGCTACAGTGGGAATATGTTGGCACACTTCTGTTGGAATGCGACACGCCAGACACCCTGTACAAATTACAAGAGGAGTAGGAACATCAATTGACATGTAAATGTTGAACTTTTACTCTTTATGTAGTTGTATATGCTTGTTTTATATTGAAATTCTGATGACAGCAGGCAAATTTATTTGGGGGGAGAATAGCACCTATGCGTGGTCATTGAAACACGCCCCCACCCCCTCCCTCAAAACTGGTACGTCTTGGAGAAAAACGGGTTGCGGATTCGAACTCAGGAGCTCGAAATCTATAAGAATCGCCTATTTTGGATCATGGGAGCGACAAAAAGTTTAATTTTGCAGAACAGTGTTATTTATCAGACCCATTCCTTATCTCTGTTTTATTTCCAGGCCAGGAAGCTTTCATCAAGTAACAAGATGGCTCTGAGTGAGTGACTGTACTTTTAATTCACATATAATAGCTACGTTCTATTGCGACTAAAATTTAATCTACCGGGGTATTTCATGACCCAGAATGTCTGCTGATTATTTTCCACATCTCATCATCTGATACGACGAGATGATCCAATCGGGAATCTAGGAAAAAAATTGAAGAAAAGAAGCGAGTCTCCGGAAGCAATGGAACTTGAGTTAATCAACTTCGCTATCAATTTTTTTCCTATCTCGGAAATATCTATTCCCTTTATTATTCTTCCAAAAAGAGTTTTGATTAATATAATAATTAGAAAGACGCCAAGAAGATAGAGGGTTTAAATTGAAGAAGAAAAACTATTCAGGGTTTAAAGATACTCAGCAGGGTAAGCTGTAGGTGTGTGCAAGGCCTGAGACCAGGCACGTATCCAGAGGGGGGGCTTAGGGGCTCGAGCCCCCCCCCCCGAAAGTTTTAGGTTTACACTAGATAAAATGAGGTTTTTGGTTTGGTTTCTTGTGGTGTGAAATAAAATAATGTGACAATAATTTAAGGAGAGAAATAATTATCGAGGCAAGACGGAGAATGTTCAGTAACCCTGTTATTGATAATACCACATATCCAAGAAGGGACACAGGAAATATTTCAGTTTACGTTAGAAAAAATTAGGTTTTTGGCTTCTTGAATAATGTAAAAATAATGTAAGGAGAGAAATAATTATCGAGACAAGACGGAGCATGTTTTATATCCTTGTTATAATTGCGCGTATCCAAGGTGGGGATGAGGTGGCTCGAGCCCCCTTCAGGATTTTTTTTCTGTTTACACTAGATAAAATTACGATTTTGGCTTCTTGAATAATGTGATGATAATTTGGGAGAAATAATTATCGAGACAAGACGGAGAATGTTCTATAACCCTGTTATTGTTAATAGCACGTATCCAAGGTGGGGTTGAGGTGGCTCGAGCCCCCCAGGATTTTTTTTATTTTACACTAAATAAAAATAGGTTTTTGGCTTTTTGAATAATGTGACGATGATTTAAGGAGATAGAAAATTATCGAGGCAAGACGGAGAATGTTCTATAACCCTGCTGTTGATAATATTGCACGTAAACTTTTCTTGCGCTTTCGGTGTTGTCGCAGCGTACTTGAGCACTATGAAGAGACTTGTCAGCATTTTGAAGCTGCACAACAAAGGTAGCGCCACATGTAAGGAGATTCGTTCTAATTTCTAATCTCTGGAAGGCGGGAGAGGGTACGTTCTTGAATGAGAGAAGGAGTCAACTACTGGCAATATTAACGAATCGTTTTATCTGCGGAACGTTCTAGAATATAATGAGGATATAAATACGCGGATTCAATTTTTTGGTTGATCTGTACAAAGAATCGGTTAATGAGATTTCAGAGGTAAGTGTGACAATTCATACAGTCGATTGGTGATCAGATCAGTCAGCGTCCTCTGGTTGCTTTATAAGATATAGTGATTCGAAAATGAAGACATTGACGACAGCAGAACTTCCGGGGCCTCAGTGTAGTGCTAGTTCGGTTCCAGGGCCGAAGAGATCAAGGTCTCTCTGTCTCTCTCTCTCTCTCTCTCTCTCTCTCTCTCTCTCTCTCTCTCTCTCTCTCTCGTGAATATTTCAGCAGTACCAGATATTGGAGTGGTTTATTAAAACAGAAATAAGCTGCATAGATCAACTGAAAATCAAAGTTTTGAGTGATGATTTAGTTTTGCGAGAACTAAATTTCGTATATGCAGTCCAAGAATTTCATGGCATAAAAAAATACTTTTGTTTAAACCTACTGGTTTCGAAACACATTCAAACACTTAACTACCATCAAGAGACAGCCGAAAATTTTATGAATGTCGAGAAGAGAAAGCAAGAAGATGTTGCATATGTAGACATTTTAGGCAGAAATTGCAGGCTCTATCAGGACCCAAATCAGGGCTCTACCAACTGAACCACTTAGCCATCCTTGACTTCAACCGATTTTTCGTTAAAATGTCTACATAGTACATGTCCTGTGTATATCAAATCGTAAGGTGTTGCCTGTATAGTGAACAAGCACAGAAAATATAGGAGAGAGAAGAAAACTGAGGAGCATTCCCACCGGTTGAAAATATTTTTTTTCTGTGGTCAACAAGAGCTACTGCTTCGAGGTGACAATGACATTGGCCTAATAAGGGAGATTTCACACAGTGTCGCCTGAAGATTAGGTTTGTGAGGCCTTTTGTGTCGCTACGGTGTGAAACGTTGCTGTTGATTGGCCCATTCCAATCGACATGTATCGCGTGTCCCTTTGGTCTGAAACCTTCCTAAGTCTTGAAAATCCAAGTCACAAGGATGGAAAATTAGGGCCTTGTTAAGGTTAGGTGTGAAGGCAGGCAGACGACAGCACCCTAAAGGATTATACCCAAACCTGCAGGAAGAACGCATCTTACTTCAATCTCCAATACGGAATGATAAAAACTTCTGGTGAGTTGATTTTAAAAAATGTGTCCGAGATAAAGAGAGGCGTGCCCAGGATTTTCGGAAGGGAGATGGGTTACGTATACTATTTTTGGTGGTTAGTCCCGATTTTGCCATTTTCTTCCTGTCTTTGACGTTCCTATTTTTTTAAAAAAATATATAAAAAAATAGGAATACTGGGTCAAATGGGGTTATGACCTCACCAACCGTCCCTTGGGCACGTCACTGGAGATAAATGAGTAAGCATTTGATTATTCTGGGAGACGAAACATTAGATGTGTTGGGAACGGAAGGGTTTTCACTGTGCATTAATTGTTTCGTGATCCACCTGTATTTGAGGAGACTTGCTTTGTTTCGTGCCGGTATATGACAAGACAGCGAAAGCTGTGACAGGCATTTTTGAACACTTGTGAGTGCTAAGGCCTGAATCTGAACAATTTGGTGGGTTTCGCCTTTTATAAAAGCTGCAAACATGGAAGGCCAAGACACTTTGTGGTGGTCAGGCTCGAATCAGAGAGAAATATTCGAGAGCTGTCTGTGTCCAGTTCGCAGCCCACAATTTGAATCTCGCGTTGTCGGGTGGATTGTCCATCCCGTGCATGTGTAACAGCTTCGTAAAAACACTCAAAGACACCATAGATGTTTTGATGCCTGCTGAGAAGAAATGGACAAACACGCATACTAAGATAGTTCCAGCACACAATGTTAATACATGGAAACAGAGGAATCGAGTGGTAAGAAACGTTCCAATTTCATGTTCTGATTAAAATGACAGCCTTACAGTGGCGACGATTTAAGGGATAGTTGCTCCCCATTTTTTTGTCTCAACATTATGGCCTCTTAATGTTAAGCCTTGTCTACCAAGAGAAAGTAAACTTTCCTTGCACCGCCCTCCGCCCCCCCCCCCCGTGTTTTGGAACCCAATTGCTACCACTGGTCTTGAACATACAATTGTGAGGTTCTTACTATACCCCTTCAAAATGGTGTTGAGCCCCCCCCGAAAGGAATTCCTGGATACGTGCCTGCCTGAGACCTATATACGCTGGACCGATAATAGAGATGTCTGTTCCTTAGTATAAAATAAAGTTGTCCTACACAATCCAAATATAAACATTAGTCTAATTAATAAACAATTAATCCATATATTCCGAAGAAACAAAAGCATGTTGAAGGTTAAAACCAAGAATGATGGGAGGCAAATAAAAGTTTCTAAATTAGGATTTCTGAGCCAGTCCCCTGTGTTTACAATTGAAATAACTAATTTATTCTTCTATACGTGTATTTTATGCGCTATAAAGTATGTATTTAAGCAGTGCCATTGATTTGTACTTAAAACTATTTAATACGAAACGTTATTCCTCTGGGTTCAATAGTTATCGGCTTTTAAAAACGTGAAATGATACATTGTTTACATTTAACGCGCCGCCCTTACAACTGCACTCGTGACCGAGAGCTCTCTTCTGATTGGTTATGCTACGGAAACAGGACCGATTCTATGCTTGAGAAATGCCATGAAAATATGCAGCGCCATCTGAAATGCCGTATAGCAGACCAGCCAAGAAGCAAAATTCTTTAAAAAAATATACTGTTACCTGCATGGAATGCTAATAGATGGCACCCATCCTAAATGAATCCGTCACAGGTCAGAAAGAAATACTAGGCTGAATGCCACTAAAAATTTTGACCGTGAAGGTAATTTCAAGGTCATATTGTGGCTCCATAAGATTTCAATTTACACGATAGTATTTTGGCCATTGCGTAAATGTTAAGAAAAATTCTAAGGAAAATGCTTTAGTAGAAAGCGGACCTTACACGCTGGAAGTCGTAAATTACAGTTCATGATTTTGTAACACGTTGTCAGTGATTCATATACACCGATGAGTCATTACATTATGACCACTCCGCCTGGAGCGCGCAGAGTAACACGTGACACGCTGGCAGCATGGATATATATTGGGCAGGTCTACAGGCTCGCTGTTAGTAGTGTCTCTGGTGTCAAAATGGGAAAAGCAGCCGATCTCTTCCAGTTTGATAGAGGTCAAATTGTGATGGCACGACACCTTGGTACCAGCATCTATGAAACGGCGCGGCTTGTTGGCTATTCTCGTGCCGCTGTTATGAGCACGTATCGAAAGTGGTGCAACGATGGGTAACAACGTTGTCGACAGCGACTCATTGATGCCAGAGGAGGCTGTCGCGCATTGGTCGGAGCAACCGCAGGGTCACAGTGCGAGACAGGTACAACAATGGCGACAAGGACAATGTTTCAGAACACACGGTTAATCGAACACTGCTGCACATTGGGACTGCTGACATAATTTGATAGCTCATTGGTGTAAATAAGAAAGGATTAAGTGAAGCTAAGATTGAATGTCTGAAGAAATAGTCAGTGTACTCTAGAAATGCGGGATGTATGAGTTTGGAAAGCAACGTTTTTCACCGGAGGGGTGTCATGCTCATCCGAGGCTCCTTACGCAGAACGCCTCCGTTGAGTGCAAATATTGACATTCCAACTCTTTAGCAAACGGAGAGTTCTCGAGGAACGAAAACGCCATTTTTATGCGTTTGCTAAATCCCCGACTGCCTCCTCATAACACGGGCCATTTCTCCCGTTTAGGTATCAACCTGGCATGGATCAATCACAGTATCACAATTATAACCTTTCATTTATTTCATTTCACCAAACTGTAAAGATCCAATCGTACAGATTGAAATCGTGCAATCCTCGTTTGGTTTTTACTAGCCAGCTATTTCATGAACAATAACGAGCAATATTTGTGTATAACGGGGGCTCAGCTGAATATTAATACGTTGTCTGAGGACAACTGTGCCATTACTAAGAGAACCTCATGCCTCACCCACAGAGAACGATTCTCATAATGAACAATAACATCCGATCTGATCTCTGCCAAGTATGATTCTCAAATTTAATTATTTACATGGAACTGGCAATACTGTTTTACAACCCGTGAAACATTTAACGACCGCGTTTCTCAACATCGTTCGAGATATGATGAGAATACAAAGAAATTACATGGTGTGCATGCAGGGTGTTTCAGTGACGTTGAATCAAACTGAAAGGGTGGATGAAGACCCATGCACCATTATGAAAAGAGGAGACGCGTCATTAAAATGTTATAAGCCAAAACTAGTCGAGGCTGCCTATGAGAGTGGACACGCGATATTAAAATAAAAACTTGTGGACATCCGGTATAGATGTACACTCACCGGCAATAAAAATGGGGCACCTAGATCCTGAAATACTCGCTTCCTTGCAAGGCGTTATGTGTGCTGCTTATAAGTAGGCGATACTTCGATTTTGGAAGCAATTTTTCAATGCCGACTTCTACCACCGCCGTACAGTTAGGCAACACACAACGCCTTGCAGGGAAGATTATTTCAAGATGTAGGTGCCCCATATGTATTGCCCGTGACTGTACAGCCGGTATGATCAATACGTTCCCCACATTTAAATAACCAAACCACTGTGGGGCATCCACAATGACGTCGTTGCCTTGTAATCAAGGGGTCTCAGGTTCCCGGTGACACATAATGGTTCGGATCCCACTTTTAACTGTAGGTCAAATCCCGATTAGCCTAACTGTGTATAAAGTGGACTTACAAAGACAATTCAAACGAAACGAGGGAGATCTTTTTGAATAACCCTGTATTTACTCGACTTGAAAGCTCAAGAGCGAGTGTGGAAGTTACGCAAGGGTCTGCTGCAGCGAAGGAATTGTGAACTGAGGACGAGAAGATGTAACATCATTATGAAGTTACTCCAATGATACATCGCTCTCCCAGTTTAGAAAACTCATCTCCCCAGAGATGAGGCCAGGCGGAGGAAACTGCAGAAAGTTTTCGACCGTCTGGAGAGAAGGGGCTTCTTGTAACTTAATTGTATGAACGAGGGCAACGCAAATTATCGAACCACCTCTCGCTATCCTTTGTGATGTATTCAAAATGAAACTTCGAAACTTCTAAATCACGCTAAGGATATCGTATGCTAGAAATACTGTACTTCTGAATAGGAAGTAGATTTTAACAAGTGTTCGAAAAATTAATTTTTAAAAAGTAACTTGTTTACAGTTACTTATTTGAAAAGTAACTCAGTTGCAGATACTTGGAAAAGTAACTTGAAGCTACTTTCACAGTTAATTTCTGCTGGAAAGTTTCCTGCAAACAATTTTCACACAATCTATGGCCATTATTTGTAATAAAACAAATATATGAAGCCTTACATGTGTACATAATATAAGTCTTCGTATATATATACTAGTGGTCCTTAGTTATATGTGATTTTCTGGACTTAAATATTTTTAACCTCCCAACCCTCAACTTTGTTCCAATCCATGTAAAAGTACTGGGTGTAAAATTTCAGCTCAGTCAGTTAATATTAAAGTGGTCCCCAAAACCCTAAAGTTTAGACTTAAATCAAATCAATATTTATTTATATAAAATTGTTTTTATCTCTTATCTTGCTCTTTTTTCCAAAAGATGTACAGAATATAATTGAAAGAGAATTTAATTTGCAAAAAAAAATGATTCTGGAAGGTTATAGAATCTTTCGCAAGGTTCTAGAAATATCTAGAAAGTTCCATGGTCTTTATACATCGCTCAACAACTCTCAGTGAGTCCAATTGAAGTATTTTAGAGCCAATAAAGCAGTTTTCTAAGTTCAGACACAGGTTTCAAGTTACAACAGGTATATTTGTTAAAATTTTAATGAGTTCTTCTGCCACCCCCAGAAAATACAATGTCGACGGAAAGAATTCAGGGAACAGAGGGAAGCAGAAACTAAGGGAAAATTGAAACAGCAGATTCCAACACTTTGGGGATAGCAAGCTGCTTCCAGCTTTATTTTTCAAGAAATAGGTAGATTAGCCATAATTGTTACTTTTCATGGCAAATAACAATTATTAGGCATATATGAAAAAATTCCAACATCTACAGAAGATCTAGATGTAGCTATTTGCCGCACAGTGCAAAATGAGGCACAGAAGAAAAATACACGCGTTTTGTTTTGATACAACTGCAAGCAACACTGGTCGAATAAGTGGTTACTGTACAAATCTTGAGAAATGCTTGATGTTGTGTTAACATCAAATTTTCAATTTAGTCTTGAAAAGTAAATTTGGTGCAGTAATGGATGCAACTTCTGGACCAGATGTGAATTTGATTAAAAGATTTAGGGAGACCTGGTCGACCATAGACAACAAACAGTAGGGTTGTGGGGTAGAGCATATCGAGATGATGTCCGTGTAATGATGCTTTAATGTCTACAACAACAGTTATGACAGAAACATCATAGAAATGATTACCACAAATTATTAGAATTGATTATGATACTCTTCAGTGGCTGTCCCCCCAAAAGAAATCTCATTTCGTGTTTTTGGAGCTCTTAGCTACGCTTGTTGTGTTGCAAAGGCTATTTGCGACTGTAAAATGCGAGGGGGTATCAAAAAGTTTTGCCTGTTGAGGTATAATTTGTTTAATAATGGAAAGATTGAAACAATGAACATACATATAGTTTGCGTGTAGCATCCTGTACTCAGAGTGACCTTTCCACACAGTTTCCATCACGTTCGATGCATTTGTACCAGCGTTTTATCCAGCCCTCGAAACCAGTTTGGAAAAATTCCACACAACACTCCCTGCCTCGCCGTTTACAACTGTTTTAACCTGCTGTAGGTCATGGAATCTCATGCCACGAAGCACAGACAGCTCAGACTTTATGCTATCCCAAAGTCTCAATCATTGCATGTGCTGACGCATAGGACATGTGCATTGCATCAGACATTTCCTGGATGGTTATGCGTCTATCCTCTCGAATGACCTCATCATCCCTTTGGCGGTTGTCGTCGGTCAACGACGCTGATGGCCTGCTACTCCTTGTCATGTCCACACTTACGGTTTCTCCCACTTTGAACTTAACTACTTAAGTCTGAGCTAATTCTGTGCTAATGAGTTGTCTGCGCATTGCTTTGACCCTCCCAGTCGCTTTCTCCCCTTGTCTACCGTTATGCGCGACCTTGCCCCGTAGATTCCAGGGACAGATGGTAAAACTCATAATATCGCTGTCATCTGGAAGGTAATACGTGTATCAGTTGAATTTTGTTTATTAAATAGTTATGAATAAGGCCAACATTTATATGCATAATATAAACATGCATAATATGTAGAAAAAATCACTGAAATTTGTACAAAAAATATGTAACCACGTTAAAATCTGCAATAATATTTTCATTATCTTCAGCAATTTCCTCTATCCTTGTGCTATGCAGTGATCTGGTTTATTATACTTCGCTTTTCTGCCACGTTTGGCTAATCGAGAAGATGAGAATCGCAAAGAACAGCCATGCCCAGGACACTTGATGCTGCCTTGTTTTGTACAGTCACCGGCAATACAAATTCGACATCTATATCCTGAAATACGCGCTTCCTTGTAAGACGTTATGTGTGTTGCCTAACTCTACAGCGGTGGGAGAAGTTGCCATGGAAACTTTGCTATTGAAATCAACCTTGGAGTTAGGGAGCACACATAACGCCTTGCAAGGAAGCGAGTATTTAAGGATATAGATGTCTCATTTTTATTGCTGGTGATTGTACATTAAAGATTTCTTGGAAATGTCAGGACTACTGTCTCAATTGCTGAGCTCTTTATATGCATATGTTTAATAATATATGTATTAATTAAAATGCAGTATAGGAGCTAAACTAATGTAATTAGCAGAAAACGCTTTTATGTGCATTTCGAGGTCATTTCTATTAGCACCAATACACCGGTTTCCGCTTCCAGATCTCAGACAGTTTTCCCTCCTTTTCCGTGGTTTCACTCGTGTTCCTCTCTTTTTCGCGGAAGAGTATGGAAATGGAAATGTTCTTGCGCCAACATAACAAGATTAGCCGCCTTCAGCGAATGCCATTGTGCACTGAAGTTCGCTTAAGTGGAGGTTGCCTTGACAACCATCCGTTTCTTCCGCTTCTCATGCTCCAAGGTGTTTATAATTTCTAACAAGCTTGGCATTTGGTTATTTTCTTTCTTCCTTTACTTGTTTTGCGTTTCCGATTCGGCAGATGTGCCGTAGGTGATGCAACGTTACTTGGTCTTTCAAAAATATTAGCTAACGTGATACATACATACACTTTGCATACAGAATGTAAGATAGAAAATTGGTCGTTTAAAAAATGTTATCGAAATAAATCAACTTCGAAGTGTCGATTGAAAATTATACAGGATGATGTATTTGAGACATCACAAAAGTATATCGTTCTATACAAGAGCTTTAAATACGTATCTGTGACCAGTTTGTTGCAATATGAGCAGCAGAGGCGTCTCGTAAACGCATGCGGTGCATGCTGCGCATGCGTCAATTGTGGGGAAAAGGACAGCTTGCTCTGCGACGACATTCATGAGCATTTCATCATTCTAATGTCTTCATATAGGAGAAGTATTTATTTTACACGAGAGCGCTCAACTAAGCTTATATTGCATTTCTTGGATCTGAAGTGACCCGTGCATCAATTGTGAGAAAAGAATTATTACTTTCTTTCACTTCAGATCTAAGAAATGTAATATAAGCTTAGTTGAGCGCTCTCGTGTAAAATAAATACTTCTCCTATATGAAGAAATTTGAATGTAGAAATGCTCATTAATGTCGTCGCAGAGCAAGCTGTCCTTGCTACGCCACTGATTGAAAGAGACAATATATTTGTATGATTTCATGTGTTACTATTTCCTTGCATATTTTTTATTTCAAACATTGAATACTGCCTATTTAAATGTAATAACAAAACAAGTACGGTATATCTCATTACTAAACGTTATATGTATATACACAAGAACTTGTACTATTATCGAACATGTGGTGTAATGAAACATGCTTAAGTTAAATGATACATAAGTCAAGCTTTGCACAGGTGCAGTCTAGTAATAATTTTAAGTGTGTGAAATGCAACAGACCTATTGTGAGTTTGGCATAGTTTAATTCTTGGGTATACATACTACACGGGTGTCTGTGAGAATGTTTGATAGAACAACATATGTTATAGGCTTCACCATCATATCTACAAAAACATTGTGCCATAATGTCTTCATTATACTGAAAAAGTAACGAAATAACTTGGCCATAGCACAAATTATTAAATCACTCAACACTTGTGCACAATGGCGGAGATTGGTTTCCAAAACTGAGGGGAGCAGGGACATTTACCTTTCCTTGGTAGATAAGGTTTAGCATAGTGCGGGGGCAAAATTGGCAAAATGTGGGAGACCAACTGCCCCCTCGCCCCCCCCCTAATCGCCTACACTGATTGTGAAGACGAAGATATACTAATTATATTACAAACAGTACAAATTCATGGACGTACCTGCTTTTTGGGTTCTCGACTCCTGTATTAAAAAGATAATTTACAAATTATTATGTAATATTTTGAATGTACCATACTTGATGAAATATGCTTTCCTCAGAGGTTCAGAAAGATATGTATCCTCTAACTCAGAAAAATAAAACATGTTTCGAAACGCATAGTGTTAAAAATGTTGCAGTTACAAAAGCATATGTAATGCAACTAATGATATGTTTGTACCTCAACATGAATGTTTTAATGCGATATATGCTTCGGCAAATTCACAAAAGTTATTCGAATCGTCTATGTAGCCTTGTACATTTTCGTTGTAGGGAATTTACTGAAGGATCATTTCAAAGATCAGCATTGGTTTTCTACATAGGATTACACGAAATAATTAACTAGCATACCACTAGAAATAAATGTAACGCTTATTCTAAACACTATGTGCAAAATAATAATCAAATAGCAATTATATTACTAAGTATTCACATGAACATTCCACAGTTCCAAAATGAACTATTATACGTACTTGTTTATAGTTTAACTTAAATTACAAATTTATATTAAATCCTACTTATGTTCACTAAAATAACAGTTCAGGAAAAGAAACGATAGAAAGCATCTATATAATAACGTTACATAAAGTGCGTATTCAAGCATCTTAATAATTTAAATATTTCAAAGAACACATTGCTGGGCATTGATTTGCACAACACGATGAAACATGTGCATATAAGACCAATATTATAGGATTAGTTGACGTGAATGTTTATAGACGACACATTGCTGTTGCTGTGGAAGCGTACGTGCACTATATACAGTGGAGGAAAGAAGTTATTGGTGCAACGTAGTGCATTGAGCCAGTGTACAACAAGAAGCTGATCATTTGTAATAAACGCTTGCACAATATGCTCTTGCATGCTATGTGTGATGTATGTGGCAGTGTTTGTTCTTGACATTAAGCTATTCATGTAGTGTCGTTATGAAAAATTAAACTTATACAATATCGTATTAAGTAGCAAAATTCATTTGTCACAATTCTAACATATTTAATGATTGTTTAAAAACAAATTTGCCAGTGTGTGCAGATTTTGATATGATGAAAAGTAACATTAGCATGTGTTGTAAATAATATCAAATAGTTTACACTAACAAATAGATTATTTGATCCATGCGCCGGAATTAAAATATGTGTATCCTTACACACTATGTATATTACAAGAGTATAATTAATAAAGTTAATAAATATAGATTTATCCACACTGAAGAATCATGATTTTTGTATAAGAAAGAGTTGTACAACTGGATTAGTATAATAACATGTTAAGCTGAAAATTATTAAAAACTTATGTATATTAGTCAGAGGATAATGGTAACTTATTTCAGTGTATTTTGAAAATGTCCATGTTTAAATGTACAAATATCACCACCAAATCTTGCGTGCAACAGTTATAAGATATTTACGAGTTTTGTATTCGTGTATCGACAATTTTATGTTTTTAGAAAATGTTTGGAAGGAACAGGTTGATTTAATAACGTTGAATTTATATTAAAATGTATTAGGAGCAATTGGATGTATATTTTGAGAGAATGTATATGTGGATGTTACAAAGATATTTGATAGAATTAGAACATTTAACAAGGTTTATCGTTAACAAGTTCTTCATGAAACTGAAAAGAGTGTATAGATGTTTATTTACACACAAACATACAGGATTTACGTTAGGACTTAGAACCACATGACATTTAGTTAGTACCAATAACGAAGGATAACATATGTGGAAGGTACACCACATACGAGCAGATAGAGAGACACAACTTGTGAATAACAGGAAGAAGGTACGAGCTTTACAACACCAGAACAACACTTGTGGCGAGATGTTAGTGAGGAAGAAAAGAATATCTCAGGGTTAGTAGGTGAGGAGGACCTGGGCTGAAAAGAAGGTCACCCTCGTCCTCCTCTGCGAGTGAGTAGAAATTTGATACCTCTTGATTTTCCGTAGCCTCGAGTACAAGGCCATAACGGCACGTACATTCGCCCATTGTTGCTCTCCAATGCTTTTCGACCTACTGTTAGTATCGAGTGGGGGCGCTCTGTAACGAAAGGATAGTGTTAGTTGTATTTCTGTGAAATTGGATACTCTCTCATTTGGACAAAACAACAGCGTTCCTTCCAATTCTTATTATAACCCTTGCCTTTGATACCAATATCTGTCGATTTCACACGTGCCGTCAGTGAGTTAATACACGATTAGTAACAAATAAGATAAGGTCTCAGGCATATGTTTTCAAGATGCTAAGAATATAAATACACTATAACACAAAATAAAATAAACACATGCTGCCCTAATGTTCTATGGCTCTTTGCTTATAGCCTTAGATACTATTTCAGTAACAAAAATAACTCCCAACTTGATGAGGTTCTGAAATGATGAAATTAACAAAACACAGTTATATGAACAAGAAATGTACTACTTTAAAAACAAAATCTAGAAATAAAATTAAATATTTAAATGAGAGTTGTATGATTGCTGGGAATCTGAATAGACCTTCAATAATTTAAAGTTGTGAATGAACTTTACTTATCGTAACCATCGATCTTTTATAAATTTATCCGAAAGGTTAACAATAGTCAACTTAATTCATGATGTCTTTCAAGATAGGATTAATAGAAACTGGTTGTTTGAGAAGCACCAGTAATATGCTGCTTTATATTAAAGAGAAATAGGATATTGGAAGCAAGTCTTGAAGCTTTCTAGGCGACCAATGATGAAGAGATTCCCTCGGGCTTTCGACCAGGTGAGTTGTGGAAAGGATTCCAAACTTTCAAGAGCTAACGTCACTCTTATGGTTAGGATAGAAGTGAAGATGAAGCGTGAAAATGAGAGTGACATTAGCTCTCGAAAGCTTGGAAACCTTTCCACAACTCACCTGGTCGATAGTCGACAGTATATATATTCAAGATATTGGAATTCGTGATCACTCCTTGGAATATTTTACCTTAGGAACATCCTTGGCCTCATGTTACTGATTCTTGACAAAACTTTTTTTACAGTCCAGAGTTGTCAATTCTACACCAAACCCCCAATATGAATAGAGGACCGCGCCTGTCGTTGGACAGCTCAACCCTCGGATCTACCTCGGAGGACCACATAGTAGTCCATCAACCCTACCCCACCTCTGCCAATTGCGGGACGCTCTTAAAGACAGCCATGACAGGACAGCTCTGTAAATCCCAAGAGAGCAAAACGTTGACCACTTCACTCTGCTGGTTGCCTAACTGCAGTAAAAAAGCCACTAGGTGATGGGATCGCTACATCCCCACGCCATTGGGCAGGCCATGTGACACGAATGGCAGAGGAAAGAAGAGTTTGCAGGATTCTTGTTGGGAAACCTGATGGTAAGAGACCAGTAGGAGGGCCAAGACGAAGATGGAGGGACAACGTTGAGATGGAGCTAATCGGTAGAGATGGAAAAGAGTGGATAGATCTTGCTCAGGATAGGGACAGATGGAAGGCCTGTGTTGCTTCAGCCATAAACCTTCGGGTTTAAGAAGGCTAGAGAGTTAGATCACTCTTTGGATTTCTAGCCCGGTTGACGAAAACATGCCATACGAGCAATAAATGTAATTTGATCCAAGATAATTCACCTTAAACTTGCATAAATTTGTTAATAAAATACATAATATCTACAATAAAAGCTAAGGTTTTAAAGGCAAATATGACCAAAAAGGTACACAAGAAACGCCGGGTGATTTTCCTAACCAGAACTCCAGACGCCAGACCAGAGTTAACTGGCAATAATACAGTATCCAGAATAGACGCTCCCTTAATCTTTCAGTACAATGCGTGTGTAGGCATAGGAAAGAAAGCAGAGCAGGAATGACCTCTCACCTTTGTCCGGGACTTTTATCAGAAGCGAAGCTGTCCCTCTTGCTGTCCTGGTCTTCCTCCCTGGAGGTGCCTAGCGAGTGCAGTGCCGAGGGGTGAGGGCTCTCCTGGGAGGCTGAGCGGGAGGACACGGCGCTTCCCTCCGAGGTGGTGGTGGCGTCCCCAACGCCGCGTGGCGGGTGGTGGCTGTACGGAGAACCAGGCGTGCTGTCCACCATCATCTGGTGCGGGGCGGGTCGCTCGCCTGGCTGTGGGGATCCCCGCCCCTCCACCTCCTCCACCTGCAAAGAGATGCGCCATTAAACACTTAAAATACAGAAGCCATGAATTCAATTATTGTCAGTTCAAGTTTGCTAAGCTTATTTGAATTACTTGTGATTATTGAACTCTGTCCCTTAAATCTCTGCTGAGTTGTTGTGTAAAGTCCACTTTATGCACAGTATGACTAATCGGGACTAGACCTACAGTTTAAAGTAAGATCCGAACCACTATGTGCCTCCACCGGGTATCGAACCCAGGACCTCTTGTTAACAAGACTACCACCGCGCCATTGGGGAGACCTCTGAAATCTCTGGAACAAAGTCGTGGTGACTCGAGGGGGCTCCACCAACGAGAGGGAAAGTGAGTGCAGCTACCAGCGGTTTGCTTTGCTCTATCCACCCGCTTTCTTCCCTTCTTTTCCGTTATGCGCGGCCTTGCTGCACAGATCACAGACACAGAGTTAGATATGTGTTTCAACTGATCGCTTTATGTTTGCTAACACACAGCTTATTTGAATAATTTCACACCATACATTACATTATAGTTTACATTACATTATATTATAAATGTTTAAATTAAAGCACATGCTTACTTTTCTACAAGTGTTTAAAACCATTTTATAATAGGGATAGGGTTGAGAAAGTTTGGTCCGCACTTAAAGTCCATTGTTGTTAATGGCAATGTATTAGGATCAGTCAATAAATAACGAGGCAGAGGATATTACACCAAAAGTATGGTAGTTAGAAATGGGTCGACTGGTCCCAAATAGAGGTGCAGGTGCGGCGAAACTGATTTACGCACGTTTTCCCGCTAGATGGCGTTACGTGTCTGGCAAGATATGCGCAAAGGCTGCTAACCGAGCAGCGGCCGTGTCCAGTCATTCCTAGGGGAGATTCCCCTCCACCAAAAAGTTCAAGACCCTCCACACTAGTGCCGGCAAAGTCGTGCTTTCGCTCTTCTTCGATCGCAAGGGACCGCTCCTCGTCAACTTCCTGGAGCATGGAGCTACGGTCAATGCCCAGCGGTATCGTGAAACGTTAACGAAGCTCAGGAAGGCAATTTCATTGAAACGTCCCGGTCACCTTTCTCGTGGTGTCGTCCTGTTGCACGACAACGCTAAACCACACACAGCCAACGCAACAAAGGAATGCCTGAAAAAAATCAAGTGGGAAGTCCTGAACCCCGCTATAGTTCAGATCTGTCTCCGTGTGACTTCCACATCTTCGGTGAGCTCAAAACAGCACTGCGGGGAGAACTGTTTCAATCGGACGATGACGTCAAGGAGTACATGCGCAATTGGTTCCAACAGCAGCCAAAGGAGTTCTACGAGCATGCCATTTTGCAACAGGTGTCACAATGGGACAAATGCCTAAACAGTGGCGGACAATACTTCTGAGGTTCGTTACGTACGTACTGTCAAATATCCTCTGTCTCGTTATCTATTGACTGAGCCTCAGCATTCACAATAAAATGTGATATTACGGAAAAGAAAGTCTTGAGAATCCGTGGAGAATGACCGAGCATAACTGTAGAAAAGGGAAGAAAGAGAGTAGGTGCACCAAAGCACTGAGTCCTCTAGAGTCACTACTTGCTTTCGTTCGTTTGCTCCAGAGATTACCCGGAACAAGTGTAGATATTTGTGCCTTGATACTAATATGAATATATAGACCACAGCTAAAGCAATCCACACGAGGATTCAGGTCAAGGCTCTAGAACAGTGGTTCTCAAACTGTGGTACGCGTACGCTCGGAAGAGAAATGCCGAGAATACCCACACGACGACATTTTTGCTGCAGGTGTGTAGAGCAGTCTTCAAAGCTTTAACACCCAACAGGAAAATAAGGTTGATTTTGTCACTGACACTCTTATCTTTGTTCCATATGTGTTGAGAACTAAAATTCTCTTTCGAAATCTGTAATAGACTAAATGTGGAGCCGAATCTCCGCTTGAAAGTTTCAAGTGCACAACCAGACATCAAGAAACTGTGTCAGGCTAAGCAGGCATATCCTTCTCATTAGAAACTCTGAGGATTTACAATACAAACTCCAAAATTGTGCTTCAGTTTGTTTATAAACTTATTTTTGTTCTTTCCTTTCTTCAATAACTCTGGAAAAAATACATAAAAATTAAAGTATTTTGTCTACTTCTTAGCATACACGTGTTTCATATTTTTATTCTTGTAACTAATCATAAATATTATAAACGTAAGAACACCCAATAAACTAGTAAACGTAGGATTCTAATGTTTCTTTGTTTACCATCTTTCCACATACTGACCGAATGTCATTTTGTGCTATTGCAGATACACACCTCCAGTGTTTCAGGCACATTTCCGGGGCTGTGGAGCACCCCCGGAGTGAATCTACCGCCCCCCGGACAAAATTGTACAACAAAATCAAAGTATAACACTTTTCTACTACCGTTGTTTCCCTCGCATCGAACCGCATTACTTTGTGTAGCGAATATTTTTGCCTTTATATTTCACTCTGTAAATAACAACGCCCACACTTGTCCACTCTTACAGAAGTTCTTGCTGACCTCAAGTCCTACAAATTATTTGTCAAGTCGATGCTTGATAATGGAATATATACAGAAGCTGACAATCCATTGTTGAAAATCTTAGAAGCTGACGTTGGATATTGCGGGTTGATGTGAAGTCCTTCTAACCATTCCCATAACTGCCGTAACGACAGCCGGTCGGCGTAGAAAGGTTTTTCAGTGCTATGAATAGAGCTAGGACAAGAATTAGAATGCTACCAGGAACTTTAATGCATTGCATGATAATAAGCATCGAGGGACTTAAGATTCCAACTGATGATTTTCTGGAGAAAACAGTAGATTTATATGCCACGAAGAAAGCGCGCAGGATAAGATTGCTGTAAATTCTTCATGCCATCTTAAGCTTTGCATTATGTGTTCTATCGAGTTTAATAATTGTAATATTTTTCATGGTTCACCATTGTGGGATTTGTTCTGGATGATTAAATGTAAAAGTGATGTTTTGTAATTTACTATTTACTATTGTAATGCTAATTGCACAAGATAATATTTGTAAATGCTAGACAACAGACTACTAAAAAGAAAGAGAGACAAATAGAAAAAAATCTATGTCTTTCCACATTGAATTACTAAGCATACTTAGGTCACCGCACCTGTACGTCATTTCCCACCTGTAACGCTCAGCGTAAAGTTTATTGACGAACCACGAACGACCACTGGTAATTCTCAATGTTAAACGCACATATGTTGTATTTCACAGATGAGATTCACCACAACGCCCTCCCGGTTCTCTGGAATGCCTCTCCCCCCCCCCCCCCCGGAGCAAAATTTTCTGAAAGAAACACTGCACGCCTTCAACATATCAAAAACATCGCACCAATCAGGCAGACAAAAAAATTCCCCCAAACCCACTATTCGGAGGAAGCCTATGGTGGAGGTACATTACACTTAATTACGACTAAAGAGTACAATGAGAAAAAGTTTGGAAAAAATTTAAGAAGATGCATTTTTTCTGAATTTGGAATCTGATAGCGACTTTTGCAAAGGAAAGAAACTTTTAAAAACAGTTTGGCGGTCATCGGCCAAAGGTCAAACAAATCCTATACTATAGCCGAATTGCTGTGAAGGCCAAATCAATCCCTGCACTATCGAGCAGAAACGTCCTGACCAACATTTACAACAATGAGGTTCCATGTTTGTACAGTAATGTCACAAAAATTAAGTTTGGGTGAAGCAGGATTAAGGCTTCGAAACATAGTTCTACCCTTAGATTTCTAGAGACGCTAGAACTTGAAACGTGAAAACACTTTACACCTGGCACATTTCCCGTGGGATTTTGGCTCTTTGGAGTCGTGGAAAGAGCGCTGGAAGCAGAGGCCCTCGCACTTTTGATGGTCTCTGGAAACCATGAAGGAGTGGGACATATGAGGATATGCACGAAGAGAAACTCCAGTGGATTCGGATTTGATGATGTGATGTAGAGGCATCAGTAAAGTTTCCTTTATTGTGGGGCATTGACATTCGATTCCAGAGATCGGAAATAACTCGATGTGATTGATTTTTTGTTATTTGGCGTCGCTTTTGTTTACTTTTGGATAATCGAGACGATGAGGATGAGTGATGATGTGATAAAATTGATGAAGGGACACTCACAAAGAACACCCATACTGCAATTCGAACTCAGAACTCCTGGCGTCCTAGTGCGCTGTGCTAGCCACCAAGGTAGGCAGAAATAACCCAATGTGGTTCGTGTGAATGGAGGAGGTCTATATAGTAACTAAACTAACCAGATACAAGCCTTCTTAAACCCGAAGGTTTATGGCTGCATCAACACAAGCCTTATATCTCTCCCTACCCTGGGCAAGATCAATCCATTATTTTAAATCCTTTAGGTCCATCTCAACGTTATCTCTCCATCTTAGTCTTGGCCTTCCTACAGGTCTCTTACCATCAGGTTTCCCAACAAGAATCCTATAAACTCCTTTTTCCTTGATTTAACCATTTCAATAATATCTGGACATTAATACAAATTATGAAGTTCTACATTTATGTAACATTCTCCATTCGGCTGTCTCCTCATCCCATTTAGGTCCAAATATTTTTCTACGGATTTTAATTTCAAACACTCTTAATTTATGTTCTTATTTTAATGTAAGGGACCAAGTTTCACATCCTTACAATTCTACAGGCAAAATTACTAATTTGTAGATTTTAACTTTTGGATTCTTAGATTAGAAGATAAAAGTTTATGAAGAGAAAAGCAACACTCATTTCCTGAATTAAATCTACTTCCTATTTCCTCTTTAATATCATATAACTCACAAATACTTCACTGAAATCTTGCAGGAATTCTTTTAACTTACATTAGGATTGTGGTGTGATTGAAACATGTTGCATTACTGTTGAAATTAGAATCGTTCAAATTCCTTCTCAAGTGTTGTTGCTTGTATTCACAACCTTTTTGAAAAAAGTAACTCACACTTCTTCAGACATTAAACTTCTCTCTCTTGAACATTCTAATTCTGTTCACCGTTAAACACTTACTTAAGAGTGACATTAGAACGGGAGTAAAGATTTTGTGGGAATTCTACGAATGTGTAAACAACCGTGAAATGTGTTTCCTGGAAGTTTATTTAAAACCAGGAAAGTACTTCTCGCAAAGGATGCCAATAGATGGCAGCACTGTACGAATGTCAAAAACTTTTTCCACTTAAGAACAAGTAAATTTAAATTTAGTTTCAGTGGTAAAAATTAGAGATGGAAATTACTGCAGACATCTTTTTCATCTATTTTAGAATTATGAGTATGTGATTTGCTTAACTGTAGTTAATTCGAGATTTTTGCGTGGATTTTATGCAGAGGAATTTAAAGAATCGGTTCTTACCTGTAAAAGAGCTATCTTCCATGTTAACGGAAGACAACCGACAATACTTAGTCCATGTAGCACACGTTGGGAGATAGTAGGCATGGTTGGAGAATGGTCGGTAGTTTTGCCAACAAATATGTTATGTAAGGCCAATTGTGTTCGCAGATATGGTTGTTAACAGTGATCGTATTGTATGTTGGCCCAACGTTAGTTTCCGTTGGCTCAGCCAAAGTTATTGTTGGCCCAACGTTAGGAAATAGCTGATTGGGGATGCATGGTATGACGTACAATGTTGCACTGGAGACAAAAATGTGAATTAGTGAATAGAGATACTTTACGCTGTCAGTATTTGTAATAATATAATTCTGTATAATACATAAAAACATAAAATGATTCAAATTCTGTAGTTATTCACATGAAAATTCCTTTTCATACACAATCCCAATTTTAATTAAAACTAAACAGTAATTGTACCCCTATCACATGTTGGCAAAAAAAAGTCAAGTCAAAAGTTCCAGGCCAAAACTTTTGTGCTACATGGGAGACAAGCCATTTACTGAAGAATTATTTGCTAATGTTGACAGTGTGGGGGGTGGTAAAGAACCTGGAACCGATTGTGCTCCCTCAGACGTGTACCAAACCTTTCGGGCAATGATAGCCGCAATGCTTACACGTTGGCTAAATGCAGTTCTCATCAAGAAACACATTGGACGAATTATGGATATTCTCTGGCGTGTTGATCCTAATTCTCGCGATTAGCCAAAACTGTCCGAAGGGCGACTTACAATAAATACATATACAGTTACTTGCAATGTTATTCGTACAGGGCAAACGTATCGACAGAGTCGGATTTGCTAAAGAGGATTTACATGAGGATCAGGAGTTTTGAGACAGCGTGATCTTGTCCAGAAAAAAAGTGTCCAGCAAATGGGGTTGCTACGTGTGTTCACATTCAGCAGCAATCATGCTGCTCAACTCAACAGGGACTGGTTGATTTTGAATGTACCAATGCAGTTGAAAACACTAGTTCAAAGTTCAGATCTGAATCCGATTGAGCATTTATGGGCATTTTTGAAGAAACGTGTCCATAAACATGAGTTCAAGTCAAAAGAAGGTTTGAAGAGGGCGTCGCTTTGGAGTGGGAGGGAATCAACCCAGGCATCTGCAAGACTTTCGTCGCTTCTATGCACAGGAGATGTCAAGCAGTTATTAATGCAGAGGGTTATGCATCTGACTATTAAACTGTCCCATTTTTATATTTCTTTTTCTGTTTGCATTGCAAGTGTACGAACAGCAATACGACATAAAAGTAACTAGCCTACACTAAAATATATGTTTTTCGTTATTAATAAAGTTTATGGGGTAACAAACTGTTGTAAATAAATCACCATAATGTGTTATAACTACATGTAGGGAGATCACTAACACAGGGTGAGTCAAAAATCCCAGAACACCCTAATAAGTAGAAAATGGAAGGAAAAATAAAAGATCTGAGGTCGCAAGCAAAGAATGGGGCTGCAGGCAAATCTTTTGAGGTAGGTCAGGAATGTGGCCGCCATCTTGGAGTCCGCCATCTTGGATCAAAGTCAAAATTTTCAAATGGAAAGGGGGTCATGCAGCATTTCAAAACACATTGAAATTTTCTCAGGAATTCATTTCCGTAAAGACACTGGACCTATCTGGTGTGGTACAAAAGTTATGGTACAAAACATTGGTCGCAGCTCTACCACATTACGGCACAATTGTTCGCGACTGGTTAGATATTCAGCTTCCTCAGCATTGGATTGGTCGTCGGGGTGCTGTCAAGTGGCCACTCAGATCACCCGATCTGACACCACTCGATTATTATCTCTGGGGTCTGGGGTCATCTTCTTTGTGTAATTGTAGTGTGTGTGTGTTGTGTATAAGCGAGGCTATTGAAATGCCGGCCGCAAAGTTCACGTTGCGTGTGAATCAAAGTTTCATCGAACGATGCCAGGAATGTGTGAATTTAGATGGACATCACTTTGAACAACTCTTATAACACAGGTTAGTGCTCGTTTTGCAATATAAATATCTGCATGCTAAAGATATGTCCATAAATATAAGCGGGACCTTACTGGTCGAAAATGTCGGCATCTCCGCTAGCGCCGCCCGCCACACTTCTCCCGATCTCTCGGCCTCGCAAGGAAATGGACGCACGGTAATGCCTAGAGTAAAATATAAACTACAAAAGCAATGGAATGACTGGTGCAAAAAAGAACTACAAAATACTACAACCTATAAGTGGCATGCTCAAGTCAGTAATCAAAGACCTTGGAAGCAAAACATGAATCTGCCTGGGGCAGTGGTTGTTTCTATACAGGGTGATTCTAAAGTCACTATACATTTTAGTGATATCGTGACAAAATCCATTTCTTTTGCATGTTATGTAAAGCAATGCTAACAGTAGAAGAAATAACAGACGTTCTTTGTGCTCGTCTGCGTGGAATGACGTATGAACAGGTGCGGACGGACTTCACTCGGAAATTCAGAAAACCAGGTCCCACCAGGCTGGCTATTAAGAATCTGGTCAACAAATTCAAGCAAATAGGTCGTTTTGTGGATGAAGAACGTTCTGGTAGGCCAGCCATAACACTACAGATTGTACAAAGTGTACAGGACGCGATCACACGTAGCCCCACCGCATCGACCACGCGACTCAGTATCCATAATCCCAGCATCTACCGACTGTGGCTCATAGCACGGTGGATCGGGGCACACCAAGCTTCTTACTATGCACCAACAGGATGGGGCACCACCCATCTTGCCATCATCATTCGTGATAACCTAAACGAAGTTTTCACCGGTAGATGGATTGGTCGTGTCTTGCAACGGGGAGTTGAGCCCCCACTCGATCTGACCCCCTTAGACTTTTCCATTTGAGCGTTTATCAAGTCTAAGGTGTACGAGGTGAAGATCCAAAATAGCCCAGTTGAAACAATGCATTACGGCCGCAGTGGCTGAGATTACACCAGCTATATTGGAGAAGGTTTTTCAGGCTGTGGTGGATTGTTGGCATATGTGTCTAGACTTGAGGGGTGGTTACATTCAGTCATACTGATTTTGTGTCCTACTGTGATATATGTTTCAGTATATATTGTAATTTGTACAATAAATCCTGTTCATGCAGAAATGTATGGTGACTTTAGAATCACCCTGTATTAAGAATTCGTACAGGTCATGTTTTAGTTATAATCAGCATTTAGCACGTTTAAAAATTGTGTCCTCAACTTCCTGTCAGTGCGGAGAAGCTATACAATCGCCCAATCATTTATTTTTCAATGCCACAACAATATCGAGACATTTTATTTAAAATATTATTAGGCGTACAGGTTCAATTTCCGATATCAATAGCTACATTAATCTCTGAGCCTTGTACTGTAGTTATTTGGATATTTTATAGTTTCGCTCGAAAACTTCGGAATACAATATGAACAGTGATGACCCTCACAATTATTTAGACTCATGCTATCATAACACCAGAATGGACAAATGCATTCAATAAGAAGTCAATAGTTTATCGAAGAAAATGGACGTTAGTAATCATCTTGTTGGAACATATCATATATACATAATTGATTGTAACACCATTAGCCTTGTTTCCGTGATATGAAAAACTTAATATGCTGACCAAGGCAGAAATTTATTTTATTATAAAACATAAACTAAACGTAACGTTTCAACCTTCTAGCAAGGTCTTCTTCAGACTCTGCACCAAATGTAATAAGGTACAAAACAGGACGATATATATACACAAACATTACTTCCCTCCAGACTATTAGAAAGTTGTTCTGGAACATTCTAGCAGGTGGCTTTCATTTGTCAACTGTACTTTCACCTGAAAGTGAATGTAATTGGACTCTATATCTCATGCTCTATTTCCTTCTTCTTCCTTCTTCTCTCCCCTTTCTCTCTTGTCCTTATGTTGGAAAGAATGTACTTGGTGCAGAGTCTGAAGAAGACATAAACGTTTAGTTTATGTTTTATAATAAAATAAATTTCTGCCTTGGTCAGCATATTGAGTTTTTCATAATTTATTGTGATAATAGTACCTGAACTCGGCAACTTTGGCTAGAAATTGCAAAAATACGCGATGTGAGCCAACGAAATGATGACGACGACGACGTCTACTTAACGTTGTTCTTAATTGTTGCCACGTGGTACTTGATCGTTGGCATGTTGTTATTCTAAGGTCTACAGTATCTTCTTCATTACGTATTACTAAATTGTGTAGATTTTATTTGTTGTATCGTCTTTATCGTGAATTAAAATAAACCAGAAATTTGAACTTTATTTGTTAAATGTTTTGCCCTAATATCTGTAAACACTCTGTTGGTAGTTTGTTGCTCTACTTTCGTCAGTTGGTGTATTTAGGTCAAGTTCAAGTTGTTGACCTTAGGTTTTGTATCGTGCTTCCTGTTCTCAGCCGATAGACACTTTATGCAATTGTTGTTAAAAGATAAACATAGTTTCTTAGTTAGCTTCCGTGTTCAAGGGCAAGGTAATTGTATCCAGTATCGATGGAAGCTCTATCGCTGTGTGGCTATTGTGTTCGTTGTATTCGTGTCTGTGTGTATAGATTACGTGTGTTTAACAAGGCCACGGCTTGCCACTCCGAATGCGTCAGGCCTAGGTCACCTGACTTTCTATGTTGCTCTGTTTTGTGATAAGTAGACATTGGATTTTAGTTTTTTAACCTATTTTCTTTCCTTTGCAGGTAAATAAGAAATAAGTTATGTCAGCGTTTCATTAAAGAACTCAACAACTGACGAAGTTTGCTTGTTCCTTAAATAACTTATTTTGCTTGTTAGAACTGAGTTTAGATTTATGTGCCTAAATTAAACCTTTTAGAGGATTTTTATATCTCACAGAGGTATTTACTCGATTTGGTGAGGAAACAATTCAATGACTGGTGTGTTTGAAACATGTGTTCTGTCGATTTCTCCCCTCCCTCCTCCAAGTCTATGACGTTTTTCGAAGCTCTAAACAAAACTAATTATCTGATGCCACTGTTACTTGCACACAGCTGCCGCTATTAGAGGGGGGCAGTTCCCCCCTACTTTTTGCCCTCGCGCTCTATGAACCCTTAATGCGATGCCCTGTCTACTAGAGAAAGTAAACTGTCCTTGCCACCCGCCCTTCCGAATTTTGGCACCCGAATCGTCTCTCCCGTCTGCACAGTCCATAGTGCAAACTTCTGATCTGCCTGGTCTTACTCACTTTCGCGTCAGACCGGCCCTTTTGTGGCCTTCACGCCTTGCAAAGTAACATTTCAGCATTCAAATTTGCACCACTGACTATGGTTGTGTTGAAAGATAATTAAAAGATAAAATAAAATATCTGCATCTACCTTTTTATCATGTTTACCAAAATTCACGCATAATTCAGAGCCAATAATTCATGCATTATTCCCAGAATTCCAAGTGAGTTTTCCTGATATTGTGCAACAAAACATACCCAATTCACTTTTCATATCAACAAGTAACTTTTCTAACAGCACAAGTATCGTATTGCAATCATTTGTGGATAATTTTGAAAATGATGGATATGAGTGAAAATTTGGTTAGAAAATTAACATGTGGTTGTTATATATACCTACTAATATTTCTTACGGTTCTGGTGATTTTTTTAACGATTGTATCTAATCAGCATTTCTCAGGAATTTTGTACCATTAAGTTTTTTGGAACATACTTCAGGGTATGTCGAGCCTAATTTGATATTCTTAGAACCTATTTCAGGAAACTAAAAGCACAGTTCTAAAAATCTAAATATCCAAGGTCTAGTGATACGCAACTCTGAATGCCTGATGTTGCCAAGACATACGAGAAATACGTAGCTATAGTGCGCGTCAAATCTCCTGCATATGGCGATAGCCAATAGCAGCGCACTGTAGCGGAGCCATGTCGAAATCTCCGAACGCCAGGTACACGATTTAGTAGCGAGATGAAACAGGTTCTGAACTAGGCAACGCCGCACGTCTGTGATTCGCTGGTCCTGTTCAGCCATTCAAGGTCATATGAAGGAGATTTGACGCGCACTCTAGCGAATGCAAACGTATTACAAATGGTATTGGTAGTGCAAAAAGCGCTGCCACAAAACAACCTTTTCCGAAGACATATCTACTTAAATACTACACTGTTGATAAAAGCGATATCATTCGTAACACGTAAGTTTTAATAACCCGTGAGGATCAAGGCCTCACCCCCACACGCCTCGGCAGAAGTGAGCGATCATCCAACTGGTTATGAGGTGACGTGTGGTCAGCACGACGAACCCCCATTCGTGGTTATAACTTTCCATGATCGGGTTACGCTACTCTTTCGTAGCTCCCCAGTTTCCTCACGATGGTGAGTGGCCACCGGTACCATACACTGAAATCTCAGGAGAAAAGTTGTTATGCTTCCCCTCAGAAGCCCCTCAGAAGCCACCTGCCGACGCCGCCCTTCTCCCATGGCACGTAATCAGCACGTTGCCCACTCTCGACCAACAGGTGAATCTCCTTAACACTTTCATTCTCCAGTTGTACGACAAGCACGCCCCGGTGAAAAAGAAACGCGTCTCTCGCCCCCCTTGTCCGTGGTTGACGGACGACCTGCGGCAGCTCATGGCAGCCAGGGATCGAGCCTACGGCAAACATCGGAGGGACGTAAAGCGCGGCCAGTCGGCAAGTGGCAGTTTCGAAAGTTTCAGAATATTACGAAATCGTTGTAACCAAGAGGTCAGGAAAGCAAAGCGTCGATTCGCGAACGATCTTCTGAATTATGAGAAAAAGTCGGATGTTATTTGGAAAAAACTGAAAACTTTAGGGGTTGGTAAACAAAAAAGGAACGATCAATTAAACTTCTCCATAGAAATGTTGAACGAATATTTCAGCGAAGTTCAAACACTGGACAATAATGTAAGGGAAGAAACAATACGAACGATTTCGACCACCGTTCACAGCACCGCACCAAAATTTTTCTTCTCGCCCATTCGGCCAGAACACGTTCAGTCAGCTCTCAATAAAATAAAATCCACTGCTGTGGGAATAGACGAAATCTCTGTTCTAATGATTAAAAAAATTCTCCCGTACGTTCTCGTTCCTATAACAGGCATTTTTAATTTCTCCCTGTCCTTCGGCATATTCCCGTCGATTTGGAAACTGGCTAAGGTTCGCCCTCTGCCGAAAACAAACAAAGTTCTCAGCCTCGGCGACCACCGGCCGATAAGTATTCTTCCGGCTCTGTCCAAAGCTCTCGAACACGTTGTCAGTAACCAAACGCGTAATTTCTTATCACGAAACAATCTAATGAATCCCCTCCAATCGGGATTCCGGCGCAACCATAGCACCTGCACGGCGCTCATCAACGTGACGGACGACATAAGACACGCCATGGACATTAAAGAAGTAACTATTCTTGTACTTCTGGACTTTAGTAAAGCTTTTCAGACTATTGACCACGACATCCTGCTATCCAAGCTATCCTTCCTGTACAACTTCTCTGACCCAACCGTAGCTTGGTTCCGTTCGTATATTAATGAACGCCAACAATGCGTCTTCAACTCTGGTGAGAAATCGTCGTGGCGATCAATCAGCGCCGGTGTCCCCCAGGGAACCGTCCTCGGTCCACTCCTCTTCTCTCTGTACATTAACCATATTCCTGACGCACTCGAACACTGTAAATATCACATCTATGCAGATGATGTTCAGCTGTATTTGTCATTTCCTCCAAAGAATATTGAAAATTCAATTCGCGATATAAATTATGATCTGAACAAAATCAGTACTTGGTCAGCTAATCATGGGCTACTAATTAATCCTTCGAAAACCCAAACTATTATTATAGGTTCACAAAAAATGCTTTCAGCATTTGAGATTTCTTCCCTCCCGCCCATAATGGTCTTAGGGAAAGCTATTAAATTAAGTAAAACAGCCAAAAATCTGGGCGTAATGTTTAATCAGCATCTCTCATGGTCAGATCACGTAAATTTAACTAGTAAAAGAGCCTTCGCTGCATTACACGCTCTTGTTCGGCTTAAACATTTTCTACCCGTTAGCATTAAAATCAAGCTGGTGCAAGCACTTGTTTTTCCACACTTCGATTACTGCGATTCTGTCTATTCCGAATTACCAGATGATCTCGCTCAACGTCTTCAACGAGTACAAAACACCTGCGTCCGCTTTATTTTCGATCTGAAATATAGGGACCATTTATCCGTTTTCTTTACAAAGCTAAATTGGCTCAAATTAATTGATCGGCGAAAGGTACACAACCTCACCCTTCTCTATAGGGCAATCAGTTCAAAGGAACCGGCTTATCTCTCGAGCAGATTCTCAATGCTTTCCGAATCACACAGCCTTGACACCAGATCGCGAGGGAGAACTCAACTACTCATCCCCCTTCATAACTCAAATTTTTATTCAAAATCTTTCACCGTTTCTACTTCTCGTCTTTGGAACTCACTGCCCCTCGAAATCCGAAACTCATCTTCAGTATATGTCTTTAAGACGCAATTAAAACATTTTTTATTGGGCACAAATAGTTAGCACATTATATTTTAGTGATAAATTGCATACAGTTAAGCGCAGAACAACACTGAAAATCCTTATTCACCTTAATATTTCAAATCCCTGACTACTGTCATGAATATCTGATTGTGTGTGTGTGTGTGTATGTGTGTGTTTT
The DNA here is from genome assembly GCF_977018435.1 of Lepisma saccharinum. NCBI lineage: Eukaryota > Metazoa > Arthropoda > Insecta > Zygentoma > Lepismatidae > Lepisma > Lepisma saccharinum. The sequence goes on from NC_139246.1 coordinate 6,452,031, forward strand.
GTTGTATGTTCGTGTGTATAGGTTAGGATTTTATTCCCGTATGCATTTTTTTTTCTTATCATTTTTTTCTGTAATTTTTTCTTTGTAATTTTATATTTCTCTTTTTAAAATTTACCTTTCTATGTAATGGTTTAAATGTTGTTGTAAACATGGTTAAGTGGTAGAAAAGGCTACAAAGCCTTAACTTCGCCATGATAAACAAGACGCAATAAATAAATAAATAAATAAACCAGGGCGTCCCATAGCCCGAGGCCAAAGCCTGACGCCTTAGATCGCGCCCGGCGGGGAAATCTCATAACTTGTATATACTGTTTGTTAATTTTTCAAATTCATATTTAGCCCGACCCTGTGGCCGAGTGGTTAGCACATCGCGCTGCGACGCCAAGGGTCCCGGGTTCGAATCCCGGTCGGGCTTGGTTGTTTGTGAATGTACATTCATCAATTTCATCATTTCATCACTCATCCCCATCTTCGCAAATTAGCCAAGAGGCACAAAACGCGAAGTAAAATAAACTAAATCAATCAATCAATCAATCAAATTCATATTTGTCAAAGATTGTATTTATTCTGAAAAATGTACCTAATATTTTTTAGATTGTATCTTTAGTTACAATTTCACTTCGATGTGTTAAGCACGGTTGTTGAAGGTCCAGCAACCCTTAAATTCTAATGGGTTCAATTGGGTTCCGCTGCAGGACCGGAACCTTTTTCCCGCAAAATTTGAAATCGGTCCAAGTTGCGTATTGTTTCATTAAAAAAAGGTTCCTGGACCGTATTTAAATTGGTCTGGAGAAAAGGTTCCTGGACCGTATTTAAATTGATAAAAAAAAGGTTCCTGGACCGTATTTAAATTGGTCCGGCAAAAATGATACTGGACCGTATTTAAATTGAGCCAGAAGAAGGTTAATGGACCGTATTTAAATTGATCCGGAAAAAAGGTTCCTGGACCGTATTTAAATTGAGCCAGAAGAAGGTTAATGGACCGTATTTAAATTGATCCTGAAAAAAGGTTCCTGGACCGTATTTAAATTGAGCCGGGGAAAAGGTTCCTGGACCGAATTGAATTACTTTGCAGATAAAAATGTTCTTTACGGTCCAGAACCCATTTACGCTTTCTGATTTTCTCTCCTGGACCGGAATTGAATTTATTTAAAATTCGTGGACCTTTAACAACATTGATGTTAAGTTTGCTTGTTTTCCCAGTGGCAACCGAATGAGCAACCGCGGGTCTAAAGAGGTGAAAAGGAAACTAAGGAAACAAGAAACATAACGTTTGTTGAGAATTCTAATATCGCCAAAAGGGAGACGAATTCGGGCAGAAAAGAAAAGTCTTGCTGGAGAATGCTGGAGTGTGTGAAGTCACTGGAAGAGCATCGAGCTGGAGTTTTTTTTTTTTTTTTTTTGTCACCGAACGGAGGGTCTCATTCCAGTGAGCAACAGGTTCCACCCGTAATTAATTATCAAGAGACCCCGAATCCACTTAATTCCCACGATTCCATTTCATTATTAAGGTCACGTTTCCTTGCGTTGCTACAGATCTGTAGTAAGTCTGTGTATTTCCTCTCTCTCGCTTCATTGTATGTCTATGGACTTTACCCCTAGGCTGTGCTTATTTGTTACCCAATTTGTCTTCACGAAAATAGAAACAGCTATGATTTCTACAACGAGAAATCAGTTGACTTTTTAACATCTGGAGTCTCAGTTATCGCACAATCCTCTAGCAACCTAAGCTAAATGCATTCATTGTTAGGTTAGGATCGTTATTTCTCTTATACGTATTTTCTACTGTTACGGCGGGCGGCCGTCATGCTGGCAAGGGAAGTAGGGAACGGGGAAAACGCAGCGGTGGCGCCGAGAGTTACGACGTCGAGGAGAGGAACTACTACGTGCACCTCGTTCTACAGGCTGCTGCGTTTCTTATGGCGCTGAATTGGTCGCTTCCCCTCTCCCCACTTTCCTTGCCAGCATATAGAGCGCCCGCCGTAAGACTGGAAAAGGGCAGTGCATTTATGCGAAGAGAATAAACATTAACAACGACGGAATTTACGTCAGAAGGCGAGGTTGCTAGAAGCTTGTGCGATGAGCGAGACCCCACTATCTGCAGCCGCCATAAAGGCATTTCTGAAATAAGTCAATCGTCGCGATTAGGCAGAAAGAAATAGTAAATAGCTAAAATATCAAAGTACAAAACAAGTAGAATGTTTCTCTCAGAGAACACTTTAAAAATGAATAAACGCCAACGGTTACATTGGGCGCGTTCAGAAAGTCGCACGAGTTTAGCGCGTTAAACGAGTTACGGCAACTGGCCGTTCCATAAGTCCTGTCGTGAACTTGGTGAAGTTTGTTATTGCATTTAAGAAGTCGATTTTCGTGCAATCCGTGAAGTTCGTTCTCGCACGTATCGGTACTGGCTTGCTCAGTTAAAATCGTCTGATACTTGCTGACAATGAACGTGCATCATAGCTTGAAACTGCACTAGTTCGGAAAATAAAACTTAATTTGAAGAGAGAGAGACAGATATCTCATATGAAGCAACATGAGCAAGTTGACTGTGACTCAACTGTTCTTAAAATGTGATTAAAATGAGTGACAATGTCCATAGTAAAGTTTATTTCTGCCAGTAGGATGTGCCTTCCGCTGGACGCGTGTTCAAACTTTATATGGACAAAAGACTGCGCTTTCACCTAAACGCACGCCATGAAATTAGGCGGGTGGCAGAAGTTCGCGCTGTTGCCACGTCGGAGCACAACTCCGTGTGTTCCTAGGTTTAAGAGACTGAAAGATCTCGTTGTAGAGTTGGTCTTTGTAATCCATATGATACAAACTGACAATACTTGCTTGAAAGGCCAGGGATGACACAAAAGTGCCTCGGAGAGATGTCGGTCTGACGCTCAAACTAGGCAACGCAGCCCGGTCGACGTTGCCACACACTGCGCGGGAACCAGCGACTTTTGTCCAGCTCTCACTTCGCTTCTTCCATATGTGGCAACAGCGCCATTGTGCCCAGCCGCCTATTTTCATGGCCATGCGTTTAGAGCAGCGGTTCTCAAACTGTATGTGGAAAGATGGTAAACAAATAAACAATAGAATCCTACGTTTATTATTTTATTGGGTGTTCCTATGTTGACAATATTTATGATTAGTTATAAAAATAAAAAATATGAAACACATGTATGCTAAGAAGCACATAAAAAAATTAGATTTTTCATATATTTTTCCAGAGTTACTGGAAAAAGTCAAGAACAAAAATAGCTTTGTAAACACACTGTCCAGCACAATTTTGGAGCTTTTATTATAAATCCTGAGTTTCTAGTGAGACGGATGAGCCTACATAGCCTGACAGAGTGTCTTTGAAGCGGAGACTTGGCTCCAAATTTAGTCTATTAAAGATTTCGAACGAGTATTTTAGTTCTCAAGACATATGGAACAAAGATAAGAGTGTTAGTGACAAAATCAGCCTTATTTTCCTGTTGAGTGTTAAAGCCATGAAGTCTGAAACAATGAAGTCTGCAGCAAAAGTGTTGTCGTGTGGCAATTCTCGACATTTCTCTTCCGGGCTGATCGCGTACCACCTTCAAATCGTTCATGTACCCCTGGGGGGTACGCGTACCACAGCTTGAGAACCACTGGTTTATAGTGTTCAGTCTGTGAAATAACTGGTTTAACCAGGTTTACGATCTCAGTTTCGTTAAGACTTTCGGAATGCACCCAGGGTATACCTGATTCTGATCCCAACTTAAAAAAATTATAAGCTAGTTTATCCGTTTAATCCGACATATCGAATAATTTGAAATCCGGATATTTGTTTATGTACTCAGAGTTTCAGATACAGTCTTATTTGGCCATTTTACACTGAAACATAAAGTAGAAACAAAAAATAACAAATGAAAAAACAATAACAAGATGGGAGTGAATTACATGTTTTTGGTCAGTAATATACAAAAATTACGTTCCGGAAGGAAAATATCTACATCCAGGGGAAGTTTGTTGTAGATTTCTGGCAGCCTGTAAAACAATGAGCGTTGTACAAGGGATAGCCTAGTGGTCGGGTTGTGGAAGAGTTGCAGGTTATCATTTACTCTATTGGAATGATTATGAAATCACATAGTGATTCGGATCCCACTTTAAACTGTAGGATCAGTCCGAATTAGCCTTTATGTGCATAAAGTATACTTAAAAACAGGGTATGGAGCCAGAATTTGGCAACACTGCTCCTTGCTCCGGCTGGTCAGTTGGAAGCACGAGTTCTCACCCAGGGATCGGGATTAAGGCTATCCACATTCCTCCAGGAACGTAACCACCGAATTGCAACACGTCACCGTAAATAAAATTCACATATTTTAAAATTAAAATGTCCAAAAACTTTAATCAAGAATCTCGCACGTTACATACTTATTGGCACAAGTCAAAAATATAATGTGTTGGGCCCTGCTCGAGTGATGAGTAACTTATTTATCACGACAGAATTCGCGCACAGCCTTCACCGTTAACAGCAAGACCTCAACTGCTTAACCTCAGGCCAGGTACAGCTTAACAGATTCTTTCTTACAATGTTAAAAACTCACACCATAAGAGTAACACAAGAACAGCTGATAATGTATGTCAGATTAATGCTAAATGGCGATAGTAAGCTTTGGTTATGGTTGGCAACAATTAAGAATGCCAACTTGAAACTTTTGACGTTGCCATATACACGCAGCGTCATTCCCCACTCCTAAAATAAACACCCAATAAGATAACGTTCAATTATTGAAAGCGAGAGAGAATTGCTTTGCTATAATGTTATAATATTAAACTAGGACAACAAATAACGAAACTGATTTTATAAAATAATTTATATTTGCCCTTGCACATAAAATCATTAAATAAAGATTTAGTTTACGGATTTATAACGAAGACTAAATTACTTTGAACTTGTCTATTGTTGAACAAATATCGATATTAGATAGAAATGTAATTAACATGTACTTAAACAACAACATTTGCGTGAATGATAGAAATAATCGTAGACATCTTGGATTTGACAAATAATGAAAAAGTTGCATAAACTAGGAAGAATAATTATTAGCCTATAAAATATGCATTAATGTTGCAAAAATACGCGAATAATATAATAACATAAGATAAAACATAAATATATACATGAATTATGAAAACAATTAAGTATAAAAAATTTAATGCAAGTTATTAACTTGAAAGTATACGAATAATATAAATTCAAATATATGACTGAAATTTGCCTAACATGGCGGTCGTTACAATATGAGCTTCACCCCATCAGTACATATACGAGTATGTTGTTTCCTTTCTTGGAGCCTAATTAACACCATTAAGGGGGTTCTAAAGCCATGTTAAAGCATTGACCCAAATTTCAATGGATAAGCATACAACTAATATAGATTCGGTAAGGAAGAAATTTTCCGATATAAAAGATTGTTTTATTCGCTAGAACTTGTGATCCTTATAATTTTGTTACGATTGAAGGTAAAAAACAGAAATTGAAAGGTCATGTTCAAACTTCTGCATACAGATGGCGCTAAAGTGGTATTTTTGTCAATACAGAAACATTTTTTCTTTTATGACTAGTATGAAAGATTTCGTGGTGAAACAAAGATCACATGCTGTCCCAGCAAGCATCTGAAACACTATGTGAAAAAATGAAAACATTTCGTACCTTCAGAGAGTAGTGCTTGATTTACTATTATTTTTAATCCACTAACTCACCTCACATCGAGTACCCTAATAGATCAACCTATATGTATCTATCTCTTGGTTATATTTATACGGAGATCTGGCAACATGGCACTCGGTTGCCATGGCAAATGGTGCTGCCATCTGTTATCGAAAAATTACCACAAAATTGCCTTTAGTACGGCCTTAAATGATTAAGAGATTAATGTACTTTCACGAAAAGTAATGGTGATAATTATCTACAAAATCGTTATGCACTAACTAACTAACTAACTCTCTAGCCTTCTTAAACTCGAAGGTTCATGGCTGCAGCAACACAGGCCTTCCATCTGTCCCTATCTTGAGCAAGATCTATATACTCTTTCCCATCCCTACCGATTTCCCTTAGGTCCATCTCAACGTTGTCCCTCCATCTTCGTCTTGGCCTTCCTACAGGTCTCCTACCATCTGGTTTCCCAACAAAAATCCTGTAAACTCCTCTTTCCTCTCCCATTCGTGCCACATGACCTGCCCACCTAAGTCTTCTTGATTTAATTATTCTAATAATATCTGGACATGAATACAAATTATGTAGTTCTAAATTATGTAACCTTCTCCGCTCACCTGTCTCCTCATCCCTTTTAGGTCCAAAGATTTTCCTAAGGATCTTATTTTCAAATACTCTCAATTTATGTTCCTCTTTCAATGTAAGGGACCAAGTTTCACACCCATATAATACTACAGGCAAAATTACTGTTTTGTATATTTTAACTTTTAGTTTCTTAGATATTAAACGAGAAGACAAAAGTTTATGAAGAGAGAAGTAACATGCATTTCCTGAATTAAGCCTACTTTTTATTTCCTCTTTAATATAATTTTCATTTGTTAATATTACTCCTAAGTATTTGAATTTGGAAACTGGTTCAAACGAGTTGTTATCAATAATTAGATTTTGATTATTACCTAACACTTGGTTTCGGCCTGTAAGCATATATTTAGTTTTCTCTTTGTTAACTTCCAAACCTATCTCTTTAGCAGTTTTGAAAAATATTTTAGCATTATTCTTAATTGTATTCACATCATCCCCCAGTAAGTCTACATCATCTGCATATGCTAACAACTGAGTCACAGTTGTTAAATAGATGTTATGCACTTTATTATATAAATTATTTTTAATAGGTGATTTAAATATTTTCAAAGAAATCACCTGATTTAAATCGCGATTTAAATGAACCTTAAAAATAAACCAAAATGTTAATGTGTAATAAAATTATTAGAGGAAAGTTTAGGTTTCTCTCGCTCAGCTACTGATTTTCGTTTCTGTCTAAGTTGCCTGCCTGCATATGGCACATTTAAATCGAATTTTGCGAACATATTAATCTTTAAGGGGATGCAGCTATTGGAGTTAGAAAGCACCTTTGTTGTTCACCAACCAATCATAAGACGAGCAGCATCAAAGCGCGGGAGGATCAATACACATAAGAAAAACAAGAATGAAAGCCTTGAAGCGAAATCTCTACCTCATTTTCGAACCAAATTCCAAATCGAGATAAACAAAAGGGAATTTTTGTGCATATAAAATCATATTCCTTGTTCAAGAAGATTGGGATACTGTAGTTAAACCAGTGGCGTATCCTGGATTTTCATAAAGGGCATGCTGTACACAAATGTTTTAAAACATATATATATTATGGAATGGGTGATAGCATTATACGTATTCAATAGTTGATGATTTGCACATTAACATTACTAAATATTGCACAGCGTATAAAGTAATGAAATATAGATAATAAAGTTCAAAATTCACCAGGTTTGATGTCTGATGTGGAGGTTTTCATAAAATTATAAAATCACTTGATATTTATAAACAGTTTATATTTGCATTGGAGATTCACAATTTAGGTTTCTTTGGCTTATGCAAATAACATTATAGTAGAGACCTAAATTACAATCAGATATTCAGGAACAAAAGACCAGACTTAATTAAAATAATTTAAATGCAAATTCTGCTCTTCTGTTATGAGTGGTAAATTCCCTTATAACATCTTCGTAAAATGAGGGCAATGCTTTAATTTTCAGAAGCAGCTCTTTTTCAATGGATAATATACCAAGCGCACTTAATCTTTCTTGCGATTGGGTTGCTCTAGTATAATTATTAATTCTTCTTAATGATGAAAAAGATCGTTACACTGATGCAGTTGAAGCTGGTATTGACAAAATGAGTGTAATCAACTTGTAAGTTTCACTCATAATGTTATGAATGTTGTTCGTGTTCATATATGGTACTAGTTCATGTACAGGTTTATTTTCAAACTCAGGGGAAGAATAGGGAGCAATATACTCATTCCTTAGCTTTACAAGTCAAATAATAATAATAACCCTGTATCACACCCTAGGTTTCATTTTCGTCATTTTTTAAAAAAAAAATATTTTGGGAAAATACTGCACCAAGCCATGTGGAACTTTGAAAGAGGCCCAGAAATAAAACTTTAAACTAAATGTACATTGCACTGTACCTCCAAGGGAAAATATCAATCGCTGCCATCTCTTTGTTCAACGAAACAACAAGCATACTCTTCTCTGTAGCTGTCACCTCACAGCATGCAGCCAACGCGATATTCACGCATTGTGAAGGGGAAGAAGCGGAAAGGGGAGGGAGCAGCGCTTGCCCACGTTAAAATCGTTCTTCGCTGATGCGATACATCGGACAGCTTGCTCTGCGACGACATTAATGAGCATTTCTACATTCAAATTTCTTCATATAGGAGAAGCATTTATTTTACACGAGAGCGCTGAACTAAGCTTATATTACATTTCTTGGATCTGAAGTGAAAGAAAGTAATAATTCTTTTCCCACAATTGACGCATGCGCCCAGAATACGCCTCTGAGTTCAACAATTGATGGGATGTAAATGCATAAGCACGCCCATGTTATCGACTCCTTTTATTATTTAAATTCACTTTTAGTGCACCACTTTACAAGATTTTCTTTCGAAAAAATATTGAAAAATGGCGAACAATGAGAGTTTTCTCGAAATAAGGGAACTATAATTCATAACAAGCTGAAATTTGGTGCATAACTTTCACGAAATAAAGGAACTAACTGACAATAGCTTGGTGTTTGATATACATCTTTCTTAGTAACAACAATTACAACATATTCAGTTTTCTGCCGATCATTGACACGGCAGGTAATGGCGCCATATTGGAAGCTCGGCGGTACGTTATGAATTATAGTTCCCTTATTTCGTGAAAGCTTTCATTGTCCGCCATTTTTCAATATGGCGGACTAAGCGTACGGGTGATCGCTGGGGACTTTTTATATGTTATTATTGACGTTATGAAAAACTTATGCACCAAATTTCAGCTTGTTATGAATTATAGTTCCCTTATTCCGTGAAAACTTTCATTGTCCGCCATTTTTCAATATGGCGGACTTAGCGTACGGGTGATCGCTGGGGACTTTTGGTATGTTATTATTGACGTTATGAAAAACTTATACACCAAATTTCAGCTTGTTATGAATTATAGTTCCCTTATTTCGTGAAAACTTTCATTGTCCGCCATTTTTCAATATGGCGGAGTTGGCGTACGGGCGATCGCCGGGGACTTTTGGTTATTTTGTTATTAATGATATGAAGACGCTACATACCAAATTTCAGCTTGTTATGAATTAGTTCCTTTATTTTTCCTATTTTGATTGCACTATTGATCAAATCCAATAACGATAAAAATATCTAGCCCCGTCCAGTTCGCTGCACTTTTTGACACTAGGTGTAGTGCAGGTGTATCCCGGTGTCAGGCTGGTGCAAGGAAATGACGTTCAAGCAAGTAGACAGATAGCGGTGTTTACAAGTTCAAAAGATTCAAGAAATTCCTGTTTGTTGGTTTTAACGTTCAATTGATTATACTAAACGCAACTCCAACTGGCGGCTGGGAAACAGCGAATCAGCGATCAGCTGAATTTTCTTCGACTGAAATCGGGTATTTTCGAGTCACAAGGTACCGAGCGTTGTTCGCCGGACGAAACAAATGAGCGCTGGGTTCACCACATGTTGCCAAACGTACTGTAAAGCGATAAAGAGCTTTCTCGGTCAGTACCAGAAATCAGCGGGTTCAACTGCACACGTGGATCTGCACGTTGAAGTTTCCGGAAGGACCAACCACAGGTCGGAATGCAGGCGGACACAGAGTCATATAAAGGCAACTGGCAAAATCAGAAGTACGCTTGGCAACGTTGCTTCGGGAGAGCGATGTGATCCATTCAGGTTTTACTTCGCAACCGAGTTTGTTGACGCCCATCGGACCACACGCTCCCGAAAGTGATTGGGGGACAGGACGCGCCAGAAACAACCATCAAGGTCAACCGCCATTTGGAGTTGCGTTCAGTATAGTTAGCACGCACCACGTGACCACACACTACACCGCTACAGAACATAGTGCAAACTGAGCAGACACCAAATACACTCCTTGACACCAAATCAACGAAGTAGACGAGTCGGTGTTGCACCGTGCAACCAACTAAATGAGTTAAACACTCCTGGTGCGACTGTTTTGGATGGAATTTGGATTGGAGGTGTCATAGGGGCCATTCCTTTTTGAAGAAACGATTACCACTGACCGTGAGATGTTACAAGAGGTGGTTATTCCAGAACTTGAAAACAGCCCTCGTTTTGTCGATATGCAGTTGATATGGCAACAGGATGGAGCACCTCCTCATTTTGGTGTAGGCGTCAGGAACTTCTAGAATCAGCAATTCCAGGAATGGTAGGTCTCGTGGCAAAACATATTCGCCACCCAGATCATGCGACATAACCCCGAGAGATATTTCACTGCGGGGTATCGTGAAAGATGACGTTTTTTCTCAGAAACCAAAGGATCTGTATCACTTGCAACAGTTGATCCAACTGGCGTTTGAGAATATCGATAAAGATCGTCATTCATTCAAAATCTGTAGATCAGTGCCTAAGCGATGTGAATTGTATATCATGATTGATTGAGATTGCATTGCTTTTTTTTAATTAGCTTCTTGTGCCACTTTTGGCTAATTTGCGAAGATGAGGATGAGTGATGATATGATGAAATTGATGAATGGACACTCACAAACATCCATGCCCAGGCCCGGATTCGAACCCGGGACCACTGGCGTCGTAGCACTCTGCCACGGGAGCTGGCTTGTGTATTACGAAACAGGGTGTCCATTTTGAACAAACTTTGTTAAGAAATGAGCAATGTACATTTTTGAGAAAGCGACTTTTATCCCGTCTTGTTTATAGAAAAAGTGAGATAAATTTATTACTTGTCATATTTGTCAATTGTTACAGATTATTTTTAACAATAGCATCGTGCATTGTTACACAAAAAAGCATGTCTTACTTCAAAATTATATGTGCTGCTACATTTCCGACGTCCTTATATCCGGCGCGGAGACTACCTTTATGGAAGTGACCATCTGTTGCCGCGTTTCCCTGAGAAGACACTCGCGGTCAAACAAGCAATTAGAGTTGACGAGCTGTATCTTTGCGGATGGACTTGGCTACTCCGCGCAGAGTGTGAGAGAGATACGTTTATGTACTTGCCACCTACTTGCCCTTTGGGTGGTCGACAGCAAGGACAGAACGCAAGGATAATGACGCGCAGCCGGTAGCTCCTCCCCCTTGCTACTGCGCAGCCGGGCTTGGGCAGGATTCACCCGCAAAGATACAGCTCGTCAACTCTAGGTCTAATGCTTGGGCAAGAGGCGGCAACTTTAAAAATCCCCCGCCACAAACCAGCAATCAGGGAAACAGGATTTTGTCAGAATAACCGTTCTGTGTTGTGATTGGACACCGGGAGATACAACGGCAGAACTGTAGATCTTGCCACGTTGTTGCTGCTTAAATTGCAGCGGTGCGATCTGGGTTACACGTGCTTGTTTTTTCTTTCTTCTCAAGGGTCAAGGTCAAAGGAGGACGCGCAAGAAGGTTTAAAAGGGGTGTGTGGTAAATGGACCTCGAAATCAGGTTGGCATCACTACAAAGGGGGGAAGGATCGGATTAAATACGAATTGTAGAATTTCAAGACTTGAGAAAAAGACATTCCTACTGTACTTCATTGGAGAAGTTTGTCAGAGCTTATGTTCCTGTTAATGGAAGAGAGGCAGGATTACTATTGGAAGCAGAACAAGAACTATTTCCGGTTGGTTTGAAGTCTAGAGCTTTTCAGCTTGGGCTAACATCAAACATGTTTTCAAAGCTAATTCCCAGTTTAAAGTTCCTTTTAACGAAGAGAAGAGGACTCTTTCGTAAACAACAGTGCTATGGATTTCCGAAACCAGGAAAACAACCGAGTCATCTACAGAAAGAAAGCAGAGTGGAAAGGGGCTTAGGAGGATAGTGCCCCCGGAGACACGTCGCGGCACCCTAATGAATGAATATTATTGTAAATTTGCAGAGAATCAAGTGTCAAGGGTTGCGGGTGAGCACGAAGCTCACCCTTGAATTTCAGGCATATTTCACCATATTTGAATTTCTCAAAACTTACTTTTTGTATTTGTCGTGATGTATTTATTATTTTCCTTCGTATTTATCACATTTTTATTTCAAAATGTTTATTATGAGGAAACGAATTTATATGTAAATACATGTTTATGTATGAAGTTCAAATCAGTTATATTTTGTATTATCTTTGCGCATCATGGCATGTAGACTCGAAAAATTCAGTTTTCATTTTCCATATTTTTACATGTATTAGGGTCTGGCTCATATTTGACATGTTTTAGTTATTTTTACATATTATTTCCATATTTCAGAACATTTCTCAACATATATTCCGTTGACCGAAACAGTTGGGTGCATTTCTTGCGAATAACTGACAAATTTGAAATACACTCCCATTTCTTCTTGCGATACTGAATGCAGTTTTAGTCAGTATAAATCCATCTTAAGAGACAACAGACGGAAATTCACGTTCGAACACTTTCAACAAAATGTTGTTATTCATTGTTTTCGAAACAGAAAATGAAAACACATTTTGTGTTTTTACAATTAATGTCAATATAAGCGTACTGCATTTTATGTACGTAACTTGTGTAGTGTCTTCCGTTATCGAAAAGGTAATTTTTTTAATTTTAAGTCCAAAAATTATTTCCATATTTTTGTGAAAATAACTAAATATGTATTTACGTATTTAATACATTTGTACTGCATATAAATCCGTTACCTGTTTATTAGTTTTCAAACAGTACAATACATTGACGAAGCAAAGAGACCTCACTGCTAACAAAATGTCACCACCTGTAAGCACTGCTTCAGTTATATCTGAACTCCATAAAGCTTCAACGCACACTTCATTATAGAGACGGTCTACTGTTAAAAGAATAACTTTGTATATTGTGATGAGAAATGAACTTCACACAACGTAGTTTTGAAAAACTCAATATTCTGACCAAGGCAGAAATTTATTTTATTTTAAAACATAAACTAAACGTTACGTTTCAACTTTCTAGCAAGGTCTTCTTTAGACTCTGTACCATGTACAAATGAAACAAGGTTCAAAACAGGAAGATATATGTACACAAAAATCACTCCCCTCCAGACACAAGATTATTAGAAAGTTGTTTTTTTCTGAAAAATTCCAGCAGGTGGCCTTCCCTTGTCAACTGTACTTTCACCTGACAAGCGAATTAGCTAAATATTTCCTTTCATCTGGAAAGTGGTTGGACTCTTTATCTCACGCTCTTTTTACTTTTTTTTCTTCATTCTTCTTCCTTCTTCTCTCCTCTTTCGCTCTTGTCCTTTCCACTCTTTGAAACACCTTCTACCATTCTTTGTTTATCTGAAGTCTTGTGTCTCGACGGTAGTGATTGTTGTGTGTGTGTATATATATATATATATCTTCCTGGGTTTTCTCTCAGGGTATCGGAAAGCTTGTGGAAAGTTGAACCAAGTGTATTGCAGTGCAGGGGGACTATGTTGGAAAATTATATCATTGTAATGTTTCTATTGTTGCTGTGAGAAAGTAAAAAAAAATGATTGCATTTACTTTTTGACTGGCCTAATATATCGTCCTGTTTTTTGTACCTTTTTACATTTGTACTTGGTGCAGAGTCTGAAGAAGACCTTGCTAGAAGGTTGAAACGTTACGTTTAGTTTATGTTTTATAATAAAATAAATTTCTGCCTTGGTCAGCATATTGAGTTTTTCATATCATGGAAACAAGGCTTAATGGTGTTATAAGGGTTGTGCAGTATAGCCAAAAGAACTGTTATCTTCATCAAATAGTTTCTGTGAAAAAGAATGATGAAGTTGCGACTCCAGATATCCCCTTAAGACATCCCAAATAAATTAGCCCGCGAAAGTCAATGTATAAATGGGTATATTTTAATCACTCTATGTACCCATCATCGTCCAAGGCGTTTCATGGAACAACTTTATACTCCGCTCTTCATGGGCGGAAGTTGCCCTCGTCTCGGCTGATGCCCGTTTCTCAGCGTCCAAAGCCGTGTGGGATCGCTTACGCAGGCGTTGGTTCGTGATTGTGTTGGGAATTAATCCTCACAACGCCATTTAGAACAGGCGTTGTTCTCAGAGTGATATCGGTCACAGCTAGTATCTCATGGTGTCAAACCTCCCTTGTTTCATCTCTTAGAGGGTCTATTTAGACAATTTAGATTTAGTAACTGACACAATCATCTCATTGCCAAAGGTGCATCTGTAGTTTAGTTAATTTCTACTCATGCTGGATACAAATAAAGCACAACCTTTACAAATATTGGAAAAAATTAGGGCTTGACCGAAGTAGGAAAGGCGAAGCGAATAAGCAAGGGGAAAACAATGCTATAGGCTATAATTTGGTGCCTCCAAAGATTTATTGATTGGTTTGTTGTTTTACGTTCACTTTATGCACAGTAAGGCTAATCGTGACTGGATCTACAGTTTAAAGTGGGATTCGAACCAGTATCAGCCTCCACCGAGTATCGAACCCGAGACCCATTGATTACAAGGAGACGACGTTACCACTGCGCAATCGGAGAGGCCAATGGTGGCTCCAAAGAAAGAAATGTCTTCCCAACTCCGAAAATCCTACTAGTTACCTCGAGGAGACGAGGGATTGGCGTTTAAAACAGTTGACATTATGCACATCTGTGTATCTGCTAACCTAACTACAAGCAATACATATACTCAAAATATATTAGGGGAACGAAGAAACTCCCCGTAAAGCACAGTACTTTTTCTGGAAATGAATAAATGCACGCAGTATTTAAGAGTAATGTGCAGTAACGATAAGAACCTCTTACAACCCGGTCGTTACCGCTCCCCCTTCCCACCCGAGGCAGTAGTTCCTGACTTGGGAACATTCCAATTGAAAATTCCAGTCCCTGAATAGGGAACTTTCGTCGTAGTTCCTGAATTGGTAACTTTCGTCGTAGTTCCTGAATTGAGAACTTTCGTCATAGTTCCTGAATTGGGAACTTTCGTCATAGTCCCCGAATTGAAAGCTTTCGTCATAGTTACGGAATTAGGAACTTTCGTCATAGTCCCTGAATTGGGAGCTTTCGTCATAGTCCCTGAATTGGGAACTTTCGTCATAGTCCCTGAATTGGGAACTTTCGTCATAGTCCCTGAATTGGGAACATTCGTCATAGTCCCTGAATTGGGAACTTTTGTCATAGTCCCTGAATTGGGAACATTCGTCATAGTTCCTGAATTGAGAACTTTCGTCATAGTTCCTGAATTGGGAACTTTCGTCATAGTCCCCGAATTGAAAGCTTTCGTCATAGTTACTGAATTAGGAACTTTCGTCATAGTCCCTGAATTGGGAGCTTTCGTCATAGTCCCTGAATTGGGAACTTTCGTCATAGTCCCTGAATTGGGAACATTCGTCATAGTCCCTGAATTGGGAACTTTCGTCATAGTCCCTGAATTGGGAGCTTTCGTCATAGTCCCTGAATTGGGAACTTTCGTCATAGTCCCTGAATTGGGAACATTCGTCATAGTCCCTGAATTGGGAACTTTTGTCATAGTCCCTGAATTGGGAACATTCGTCATAGTCCCTGAATTGGGAACTTTCGTCATAGTCCCTGAATTGGAAACTTTCGTCATAGTCCCTGAATTGGGAACTTTCGTCATAGTCCCTGAATTGGGAACTTTCGTCATAGTCCCTGAATTGGAAACTTTCGTCATAGTTCCTGAATTGGGAACTTTCGTCATAATCCCTGAATTGGAAACTTTCGTCATAGTCCCTGAATTGGAAACTTTCGTCATAGTCCCTGAATTGGAAACTTTCGTCATAATCCCTGAATTGGGAACTTTCGTCATAGTCCCTGAATTGGAAACTTTCGTCATAGTTCCTGAATTGGGAACTTTCGTCATAATCCCTGAATTGGAAACTTTCGTCATAGTTCCTGAATTGGGAACTTTCGTCATAATCCCTGAATTGGGAACTTTCGTCATAGTTCCTGAATTGGGAACATTCGTCATAGTCCCTGAATTGGGAACTTTCGTCCTAGTCCCTGAATTGGGAGCTTTCGTAATAGTCCCTGAATTGGGAATTTTCGTCATAGTTCCTGAATTAGGAACTTTCGTATTAATCCCTGAATTGTGAACTTTCGTCATAGTTACTGAATTGGGAACTTTCGTCATAGTCCCTGAATTGGGAACTTTCGTCACAATCCCTCAATTGGAAACTTTCGTCATAGTTCCTGAATTGGGAACTTTCGTCATAATCCCTGAATTGGAAACTTTCGTCATAGTCCCTGAATTGGGAACTTTCGTCATAGTCCCTGAATTGGGAACTTTCGTCATAATCCCTGAATTGGAAACTTTCGTCATAGTTCCTGAATTGGGAACTTTCGTCATAATCCCTGAATTGGAAACTTTCGTCATAGTCCCTGAATTGGGAAATTTCGTCATAGTCCCTGAATTGGAAACTTTCGTCATAGTTACTGAATTGGGGGCTTTCGTCATAGTTACTGAATTGGGACGTCCTGAGTTGGGACATCACGAGAAGATAGCAGTGGGCACCAAAGAGAAAATTAAATGTATATTATTTTATTTTAATTCCATTTATAGTATCAGCGGCTCAGGAGTAAATCTTAATAACCCACAAAAGTATGAAACGAGAGAAACGCAGGTGAAAGTTAATCCATTGCATTGTGGCATGTGGGTTACCAAAATGTTCCCGTGTGTTTCTGGCTGTCAGCGGCTACTGAAAAAACTTCATTCACTAATCCCACAGCATCCGAAGTTAACTCAATTTTGAACGGAGTGTGTATCGGGAATGTCTGTTGAAAGCGAACGGAAACAAGTTCTCTGCGGAAGAAGTGGCTCGAAAGGCTCTACCAATGAACGCGTGAGACGACAAGTTAGCGCATCAAGGGCTAAGCAATACTGCAGTTACCAGCCGTTTGCAGCAGCGTCTACTACTTCTCGTTTTCTCCCCTTCTCTACCGTTATGCGCAGCCTTGCTTCACAGGCTCCTGGCACGTAATATATGTAATCATGAGATTGCCTTGTTTCTTAACTGCAGTGCAGAGTAAGAGCCTGTGTTCCGATTCTGTTTCATTTTCCACTTCCTAAATTCTATCGGAACTCGCTCCATGAACTCTGATACTGTAGAACGATTCCATTTCTTTCTCGACCCATTTCCCCTGAATCCCCCGGCTGCAGGTAATGCCCTCACAGTCTATGTGAACCATAATGACGTCTACTTGAGACGAGGTTCTCTGTCGCAGCTGAAGTGGCGGGGCTTTCTGTCACTCCCCTCGCACCGCCCACTATCGATTGTCTTCTTATTGGTCTTCAGTGGCCAAGGACGCTTAATTCAAGTGGCATCCTCCCCCCTCCCCCTTTGCATCTAAGACAGGAGAATTTTATGCCATCGTTTTTCTGAGAAGAGGTCTTTTATAAGGAGAATGTTCAAACAACACTTTCTACAGTTTTCATCGTCTTTTATTTCCAGGAGAATTACTAGCGAAATTGATGTACGTACATCGTTACAGCATTGATTCTCGATAAAACATTCATTCATATTCACCCCGCTGTTTTTCAAAACTGCTAAAGAAATAGGTTTGGAAGTTAACAAAGAGAAAACTAAATATATTCTTACAGGCCGAAACCAAGTGTTAGGTAATAATCAAAATCTAATTATTGATAACAACTCGTTTGAACCAGTTTCCAAATTCAAATACTTAGGAGTAATATTAACAAATGAAAATTATATTAAAGAGGAAATAAAAAGTAGGCTTAATTCAGGAAATGCATGTTACTTCTCTCTTCATAAACTTTTGTCTTCTCGTTTAATATCTAAGAAACTAAAAGTTAAAATATACAAAACAGTAATATTGCCTGAATCATTATATGGGTGTGAAACTTGGTCCCTTACATTGAAATAGGAACATAAATTGAGAGTATTTGAAAATAAGATCCTTAGGAAAATATTTGGACCTAAAAGGGATGAGGAGACAGGTGAGTGGAGAAGGTTACATAATTTAGAACTACATAATTTGTATTCATGTCCAGATATTATTAGAATGATTAAATCAAGAAGACTTAGGTGGGCAGGCCATGTGGCACGAATGGGAGAGGAAAGAGGAGTTTACAGGATTCTTGTTGGGAAACCTGATGGTAAGAGACCTCTAGGAAGGCCAAGACGAAGATGGAGGGACAACGTTAAGATAGACCTAAAGGAAATCTGTAGGGATGGAAAAGAGTATATATGTAGATCTTGCTCAAGATAGGGATAGATGGAAGGTCTGTGTTGCTGCAGCCATGAATCTTCGGGTTTAAGAAGGCTAGAGAGTTAGTTAGTTAGTTAGTCACCCCGCTGTATGTGTGTATATATAATTTATATTTTCTTCCATTTGTGCAGTTATTTAAGACAGCATACGCATTGAACCACCGCATTCGTTTTCACTTAGTAATGATTCTTACTCCCACAACATGTAAGGCAACGTGTATCCACAAAGCGGCCTGTGGGCACCCTTTCCCGAAAATACTTCCCTTCTTCATCTGATTTATTAAATTGCACCTAAAGTGTAAACGTTTTACATATATTTTAGAAAAATTCATAAAAGTTTATATTATTTTTGAAATGAGTTCGCTCAAAATGTTTCTAGCATAAGCGTGCCAACTGGGAATGAAACTTCAAGAGTTTGTTTGTTGATTGATTGATTTGCTTTATTTTACTTCGCTTCTTGTGCCACTTTTGGCTAATTTGCGAAGATGAGGATGAGTGATGATATGATGAAATTGATGAATTGACACTCGCAGACATCCATGCCCAGGCGTAACGTAAATTGTGCGTAACGTTCCGTGCGTCAACTTTTCTCCAAAACTATTACGTCATCCCAGCATCATACCCAACTCTGACTCTCCACTTCCATTAGCATTTGAGTATCTGCAAAACTCCAGCGGAGAAGACCCTATGGTTAATGAACACGAGGTCTCCCCACAAAAACCCCCATAGCGATGGAAACTTCTGTAATTGGGACGTGCAATGAAAATATATAGAGCAAGCGCTGGACATAGATTCCTGTGCTTGGCTCAATCCCAACCGCCGAAAAATCTGAGCGCCAAATATCGATCGGAGAGGCTACCTGTGGCCGACTGACTGGCGTCTGCTGGACCTAGACGGAGTCTCTAGTATTCTTCCGCTCCAGCCAGCGATTGGCTCTCGCCGGCGCTTCCTTGTTTCTGGATTGTGAGAGGTTAGCCGCAACGGGACGCAATCTAATGGAATGTTAATAATTTAGCACATTTCAGCCTTCGTAGTTACGCCCTTTGTTTGAAGTTACAAATCTGTTTCGCACAATAACTTTTGTTGTTATTTTCTCATCGGGACGATGAGGATGAGTGATAATAGGGTGAAATTCATGAAAGGGCACTCACAAAGAACTCTCATGCCAGGATTCGAACCTGAGCACAAAGAGCTTTTTCCATGTGCACACTTCCTTCCAAGAAACAGGAATGACATTCTAATATACAGGGTGTTCCGTTCAAACCTCCCCCATTTCAATTCATCATTGTTAAAAGGTTATGACACATAATGGAATACGAGTGGTACTACACGAAAGATAAACTCAAAGAATGTATTGCATGAAGCAGTAAACACAAATACACCTCTACACTGAACTCTAATTCACCTCTATGTGTGCACAGTTTGTAGCACGAATAATATCCAATCTGAGAGCCTCCCAATTGTTTATTAACACTTCCAGTCGCCAGAAACTTCGCACACCATGCCTTAATGGTTTTCCATCAGGTGCTTCAGCTTCATATTCTCCCCGGTAATTTCTTTGCACTGTAATGATTGATTTGGTCTCTGCATATTTTTTTTTATTTAGCAAAAGATCCTTAACAGAACCAATAGTTCCAATTACAAAGGATCATATTAAGAACATTTATAACAAAAATTAAGTATACATTGAAAAAATTACAAAAATACAAAACTACAGAATGACAATATTACAAAATACAAAGCAAAAGATAAAAAAAGATATAAAAATATAGAAATGGCAGTAGGTATGTTACACAACGTAACAACAAAATACAAACACAATATAGTACAATCACAACAGAGTTCTGCTAAATACTTTCAGATGCAAACATATTATACATCGCACAATAGTCGATGAACACTAAGATTAATTACACAATTTGTACAAATATCAAATCCATATGAGAGTAAATAAGGCATAACTTTCAATACATAGTATCGATAAAAATAATATAATACAAACACAGCTTCAATCAAATTTACTGTGAATTTAAATGATTAGGCAATGACAATATATGTCGTTTTATTATTGAGCTATATGTTATAAAAGGAAGCGCGAAGTCTACATTAATTCCCTTTTGAACAAGGTTGTTATAATTTGTGCATAGTCTGATAACAACTGAAGATTTATGTATATTGTTTCTCGATTTATCAATAAAAAAGGAAGCAAACACCTAAAATTTATTGACTTAACATTAAGTTTAAAATATTGCAACACTTCAGGCGAATCTATTAAGTAATTCATAATCTTATGAAGTATAAAGTATTGAGCTATTGATCTTCTAGATTTCAAAGGTGACACCTGAAAATCTACAAGTAAAAAATTATAAGAAATTCTATTTAATACTGCTGAACGATTATACTTTTTAAAATACAAATATCGTAAAAATTCAAACTGAATTCGTTCAATATTATCTGAATGTACTTGATAAAATGGATTCCAAATTTCACTTAAGTATTCAAGCCTTGAACGAACGATTGCATTATATAGGTTCATTAAAACCTGCGTATTCTTAAAATCTTTAGTTGACCTAATTATAAATCCAACACGTTTATATGAATCCGAGCAGATGTAAGAATAATGATGTTTATAGTTTAAATTCTTATCCAATATTAATCCTAGATCATTGATTATTGATTACATCTACACGTGTAAGTACACTTCCATTACGAATATAATTAGGAAGTATCAGAATACAGATTGCGCGCGCTGCTACGGAGTCGCCATTGTGCTTTATGTGATTGTGGCGCTGCATAGTGAGAGAACGGTGAACTTCGAGGTCATGCAATAAAAATCTTTGAGTTACTCTTTCGTCTAGTACCACTCCCATTCCATTATGTTTCATAACCCTTTAGCAATGATGAATTGAAATGTGGGAGGTTTGAACGGAACACCCTGTATTTTTCCATGTAATCATGGAGTATGCGCTTGAATTTCAAAAGTAAGAAGAAACAGTATATTAGAAGTTTTCCTTGCTTAATTTAATTGAAATGAAATTAATTTAAAAGGAACATCATTTATCCCATTCTTGGAAATTTTAGCAAGAAAGTCATTATTGAGTTGAAAATTTTTATTCTTACGTTCAGTAATTTAGCTGTCGAAAAACCACAACCATAATTGTATAAAGTAACAAATCATTAAATTAAATTAGTGTACTTTGGCAAAATGTAACAATATTGTGCAGAAATATCCAAATATGATTTTGTTTCTTGTCAGTTGGCGTAGCTTTTCTGCCACTTTTGGCTAATCGCAACGATAAAGATGAAATTGATAAAACGACACTCACAAAGATGGCTGGATTCGAACCCGGGAACAAATAACTTTTCGAATGGGTACACTTTCTTATAAGAAACACAAGTTAAGACTGTAATATAGCTTCCAAAGAAATCAGAGAATTTCTGCTTTATTTGAACATGAAAGTAGTAGTACCAACACCTTCTAAAGCTTCTTCTTAGTAGTTTTAAATCCTACATTTAGAAAATCTCCCAGTGCTATGTTATGACTATGGCTCGGAAGTTGAGGAAATATCCTTTTTTTTTTCCTAGTGTCCGAAGACGAGGCCCAACATAATATATGTTGATTTTGGGTCATTGTAGGCCAGAAAAAGATGGGTTTTATTTGTCCTTTTTTGCCTTTTTCGGCGTTTTTTAGGCTTGTTGGTCCTTTTTTAGCCTTTTTTTAGGTTTTAACGGCTTTTTTTTTTTTTTGCAACTTCACTTTCTTCTGTAACCCTAGTGTGGTTAGGCCAAATATGATTCTTCAAATATGATTTTTCAAATTATGTTAATCTAAAAAATATATAATGTCTGAAAGAAGATGCATTTCATTCATGTAGTTTTTTCGCACTGTGTTCCATACCACCAGAATTTTGTATTTTCTTTATTCATTAAATATGTAATTAAAACTGAAGTTATTAATTAATTTGGAATACATTTATACGTCCTTTTTTCCGTTTTTAGGTCCTTTTTTGATATTTTTAGGTCTTTTTATAGGTCTTTTTTGGCAATTTATAGGTCTTCAACTTCCGAGCTCTAGTAATGACGATATGGCTAAAATGCAAGTAGAGCAAATAAATCATGAACAGGTCCTTGAATTGAGCGCTTAAAAGGAAATGACGTCAGAGACAACGTCATTTTTCTAATTGGATCCAAGGTTCGGTCAAAGAATTTCTATTTAGGAATGGCTATAACTAACACGATCCAAGCCTGACCAATCAGAACATGCTATTGAAATCGATTATCGAAACGTGACCTCTAGCGGATGTAATGGCGGCCGCGTGTCACTTCACATTTTTAAAAGACGATAACTATACAACCGAGTGGAAAAAAGTTTCGTATTAAATGGTTTTAGGTACAAAAGAATGGCGCTGGTTAAATACATGCATTATAGCGTTTTACTGTACACGTATGGAAGAATATTTTAGTTGTTTCAAATGTAAACACCGTGCACTCAATAGATGGCGTAACTCAACGTGCCCTTCGTGCTGTATGTATTATCCATTTTAATCGCAATAGCTAACCGAAATGTTCCATGAAATGGTTTCTTCGTGTATGTAAGTACCATTTGTGTACTTGCTATAAGATTTTTGAAGCATTTACTTAGCATTCATGCTAGGAAAAATGTTGAAAGAATGCTTCGGTCTAAAGCGGACTCGAGAAAATACATCAATATCAGACTTTTTTTAGTTTCTACCCAGTCAACAAGGTAATGTTACCACAACGTTGTGGCAACATTAGCCCCTAACAATGTTACAACGTTGAATGTATGTTGATACAACGTTGTGAAAACGTTGTGTCAACGTTTAAGGGTCATTTTCTTCAACGTTGCTTGACAACGTTATCACAACATATACTGAACATTATGTAGCAACGTTAGGTATGTCAGGGGTTAACGTTGCCACAACTTTTTTGCAACATTACCTTGCTGCCTGTGTAATTTACGAATATAACAATGCATATTTAAAATATGGTTATTTCGCATGGTAAGCTATTAGCAATCTTGCCAAGCCATTTTTGTATATAATACATATGCGTAACAGGAAAAACTCATGTTTGTAACATCACCGTTTCTCTTTACATATTATAAAAACTTTTCCTACTCCACCAAAATAGGTAATTCTTAGTCTGGAGATTTTGATGAATTAACCTCTCTCTAACTACACCTGGTAATCAGTTTCTTTTTGCTGTACTTAGCTCCTGATTATATAGTCTGGAATAAAAATATGTATCATGGGAGTTTCACTTGTATTCAACACATTTCATTTTCTGATCTTCCTTACAACTTCAATATTCACACATCTTTCGAAGGATAATAAAACACATTTTTTTCACTAATTACAATCGAAAGTATCCTTATTTCTGTTACTAAAAGTTATGTTTGTTTTTCATTGGAGTTGCACTGCCATCTAGTGTACGCTTTAGGAAATATAAGGTTTGGTGGTCAGTGCACACACAAATTCAGATTAAACAAAACACTCCGATCTGACGCTTGTGGCGCTCATGGTGGTGATCATCCAAACTAAAGCGTATTCAGTGGAATGTTTTTTTGTAACGTTGATGCAACGTTGTTCCCCTACATACAACATTCATCATAAATACAACAAGCATACAACGTTGTGGCAACGTTATCACAACGTTGTTCCCTTCCATACAACATTCATCATAAATACAACATTCATACAACGTTGTGGCAACGTTTGGGTGTTGACTGGGTAATATGTCCTACTTCTTCCTTTGTAAATAAAATTATCTTTGTTACAGCTAATTACTAGTCTATTTATTTATGTCCATGCCGAAAACACTGTCACGTTTTGGTCAAATGTGAACTTGTTCAATGTTTCTTTGATCGTGTACATGAGCAATTTCAGACCATTCAAGATTTCCAGTAAGAACGATGTTCAGCGTCCCATTCAACAACTTGTTCATGATTAAATAGAGAATGGTGTATCTGCCCCCTGTCCCCTCAGGCACATTCAAATTCTGAAGAATAAGACTATAGCATTAATTATGGCATAAATTTCTTAAATGCACGTAAGGCTATGGGTTTAAATTAAATTAAAAAAGAATCATTTGAAAGGAAAACTCTAGAATTATAGTTTTTTGTAATATTTGAAGTCATGAAATTTAGTCAAACATAATAGAAATAGGTTTCTTTATGTGTGTGGAATAGTGTCGAGGAAGACCCAACTATTCATACTTAGCAATGAACCATCTCTATTAGGTATGCTTTTATTTGAACAACTTGTAAATATAATTTTGTGAAAACATTATCGAAAGAATGTTTATAAAAGTCGTTGAAAATTTGGGGTGTTACAAAAAAAGTAAGTTTTTGATAAATATAGAAAGCATTTTTACTAAATTAAAATAAATATATCCTAACAAATTAAGTTTGAATCCAATTCCGTTTTTTAAAAAATACATATGCAGTTCTACATAGCCAAATCGAATTTTATAGTTATGTGTTACTTATCAAAAAATGCTTCACTTTCCTATGTACTAAATCTCTCGCCACGAAAACAGTCCAGTCAAGGCCAGAGCTTCCCCTTGCTCCTCCACATCCCTGGCCCTCCAGGGTTGCCACACTTCTTCCAAGCTGCTCAGTCGACACTTAGCGCGTTGTACGTGTGCGGTTGAAATTGATGCTTATAGGCAACAATGTAGGTAGGTGGCGTGACCTTGAATAGACTGTTTTCGTGGCGCGAGCTCTAAGAACAATTCCTATAAACGTATGATAAAACTTACCAATAAGTTAAGTAAGAGAACAGAATTCGTTATTATCACTGCTGAAGTTTCATAAAAGGACTGACTACTTTATGATAAATGGTGGCAATAAAAGATTTGTTATTCAAATTACCTGCAAATAAAAGAAAACCCGTATTAGTCAATATATTTAGAAGTAAGGGAAGAAACTATAATTATATTAATGAAGTTCTAACACCAAGTGTAAGATTAACGCACAATCAGATAAAAGAGGGCGATAAATGTGACGACAACCCTTTACAGACGTTTAAATCTAACAATAAATAACAATAAATGGTATTTTCACCAAAAAACAGTCTATGTTGTTCATGATACTGAAGGTGCCAAGCGCATCATGTGTTAAGAAAGGGTGGGGGATACCTTTTTGTATTTACGCGTCGTCAATTTGACAAGCCTCCGCTTTCTAGGGTTAAAATAGGGCTAGACAGATACCACTGTGAACCGATAATAATGCCGATACTCTCACCGTTACCCACCGATACCGATTTTTGAAAATTGTAATAATTAAAAGATATTTAAAACATTCATTAACAATAGTGTGTAAGTTTTTCACATTAATTCTGTGTATCAATTGACCATTTATATCTTGCTTTAAAATGCATAAAAATTACATTAGAATATTAAATTACATGTTACATCATCACAAAATTTAGTTTCTCACACCAAATAAAGAGAAACTTGGAATTTTTCATTATTTCCAGGATATTTGGAATTTGGAATTTATTACTCTATACAGGGTGTTTCGTAAGTTCGTTTACAACGCTGGGGAGGTGATTGTACGAGTGAAAATAAGGTGGAAAGTTCATGTAACGAAATTCCGGAAACTGCTTTGTTGCCGAGTTATTGACGTTTGAAAACGTGGGAAAATAATTTTCCGTAGTGAATAATGGCAAAACGGGTGGAGAGAAGTCGTCGGTGTTGGGCGATCCACTAAGAAATTGGGTACGCTCTTGTCAAAAAATCACGTGGCAATGTTGGGCAATGTCGGCGCAAGGGATTCCGCAAAGGATGCGAACGAAGATGTTGACGGGAGTAGGGTGGGTGTGCGTTCTGCGTGAGCTGGTATCGACGAAATTTGACTTGTGTTGAATTACACCAAAAAACAACGAAAATTTCCTGAGCTAAGGGCACCATGACGTAAAAACGAAAAAAATGAACTGTCATAGGTTGCATACCCTGAAGGGCAGATGGGTGTCCGTGTGAACTGATGTTAAGTACCACATTTCCCGCTAGGGGCGCCAACAGTGTAGGTTTCCTCATGAAGGAGCGCACGTGTCTGTGCCATTCGTGCTTCAGGTGCTGCGCCAGCAGCAGGATGTTAAACATTCACGGTTCAATGGAAAGACGTGAGTTTCTTGGACAGTAGTGTTGGGCAAACATTTGACCTAGCAGTGTTACGTGTTAATTCTTAGCCACAGCCCATCGTGTTCTGTGAAGTGTACTAGTGTTAACGGCCATAAACACTTGTAGCCCGGTGTAAGGGATGGCTGCATACACGTCCCAAGAGCTGGCGGACATGCATCTGATTTATGGGGAGGCTGAAGGTAATAGCCGTGCTGCAAGGCGTCTGTGTGCGGCACGTTTTCCAAATAGGGTGTTACCATAGTACAACTTATTTCAAACTGTAGACACTCGACTTCGGGAAACAGGATCAGTGTTGGCACCTCGTCGAGAAGTTGGACGACCGCGAAGTGTGCGAACACGACGGTTTGTGGAAGATGTGCTAACTGCAGTGATGGATCATCCAGGCACCAGTACGCGCGCACTAGCCCACGAACGAAACACCTCCCATGTGAATGTGTGGCGAGTCCTGGCAGAAGAGGGGATGCACCCTTACAAATTGAAGAAAGTGCAAGAACTTTTATCTCGGGACTTTGGGCCACGTGAGGACTTTTGCCAATAGTTGGTTCATCAAATTGTAACTATCCCCAATTTTCAGAATACGGTACTATGGACTGATGAGGCTATCTTCACGAAAACTGGTGTGTTCAATAGTAAAAACAGTCATGTGTGGGAACGTGAAAGTCCACATGCACTGCTAGTGGCACATCATCAGCACAGATTTGCAGTGATTGTGTGGTGCGGGATACTGCATTACCATTTGATTGGACCGTACATTCTCCCTGTTTGCCTATGTGGACCCACTTATCAAGCATTTCTCAGCGAGGTTTTGCCTGAACTACTAGAGGACATGCCCTTGGCACTGAGACAAAGACTGTTGTTTCAACATGACGGTGCACCCCCACATTTCGATCGTAATGTGCGCCATTTCCTCAATACCGTATTCCACAACCAGTGCATTGGCAGGGGAGGGCCTGTGCCATGGCCACCTTGATCGCCTGATATTACGCCCCTGGATTTCTTCCTCTGGGGAGAGATGAAACGCCTCGTTTACGAAACACCTGTCTTGTCAGCCGAGGACCTCGTTGCCCGTATCAATGTAGCTGAAGCATCGATAGCTGAAACGCCGGGGTTGTTGGGTCGCACTAGACAATCCTTGATTTGCCGTTGTCGTCTCTGCTTGGAAGTACATCGTGGACACTTTGAAAACCGTCTGTGATGAAATTTCCTTCACATCTCCATTAAGCATACTGTGTGCCCTTCAGGGTATGCAACCTATGACAGTTCATTTTTTTTTTTCGTTTTTACGTCATGGCGCCCTTCGCTCAAGAAATTTTCTTTGTTTTTTGGTGCCATTCAACACATGTCAATTTTAGTCGATACCAGCTCACGCAGAATGCACACCCACCCCACTCCCGTCAACATCTTCGTTCGTGTCCTTTGGGGAATCCCTTGAGCCGACATTGCACAACATTGCCGCGTGATTTTTTGACAAGAGCGCCAATTTCTCAGTGGACCGCCCAACACCGACGTCTTCTCTCCACCCGTTTTGCCATTATTCACTTCGGAAAATCATTTTCCCACGTTTCCAAACGTCAATAACTCGGCAACAAAGCAGTTTCCGGAATTTCTTTACATGAACTTTCCACCTTATTTTCACTCGTACAATCACCTCCCAAGCGTTGTAAGCGAACTTACGAAACACCCTGTATAAACCATATACATTGGTATTAGGAGGGTTCAGTACAGTTCATATAAAAAATATAATTACAAAATTTCTATAATTTACATTATATATATATATATATATATATATATATATATAATATGTCCTTATTAAGTAATAGTTTTTTGTTGTTTTTTTTTATTTTGAAACTTGTCATATTTTCTGCTTTAATATCATTTGGTAAATGGTTGAATAATTGAATGGGTAAGAGATAGAAGGAAAATATTCCACTTTTTGGTAATTTTGAACCGAGGTAGCCATTTTTTTACATAATCTAAGCTGCATCAACTGACACGGAAAAAAAAAAACATTCTCCCTCTCACCTTGTAGTACTAATCTGTAGGAAATATCATTGAGGGGGAAGAAGGAAAACATTCCTGGGATGTTTGCCTTTTAGCTCTCAGAACCGACAAGAAGCAGCCAATATTTGAAGTAAGAAGTGTTAAAAATAAACAAATAATCAACTTTAAGCAATGGTGGCCTACGCTGTTTAAGAAGAGCACTATAAGCTTGCAAAGCAGAGAAGTGTTTCAAATTAGCAAGCACAGCCATCTCACATAAAAAGATGAAAAAGGAAATGTGACAGCACCCCAGTTTCTATACTAGGCAGAGGCGAGGCGTCCGGTCAGCGGGAGATGCGGCGATGACAAAGCAAAATAATAAAAACATTGCTTTTTAAATATTTTAGGGAAGAAGAAAAAATAAATCAGAATATTTACATATTTGAGCGAAGTTAGTCAAGTAACTCCATTAAACAGCTAGAAATACGCAAGAGATTCGCTAAGTTTAGCGCATCGAAAGGAGAGCCCAGTTCTACACCCTCTCCCCCCGTGCCCAACCGACCCGCTGCGTTTCCGTTGAGTGCAATGGTGTCAGGCGGGCCAGCTCATCGCAGCAGGTCTGTGCATTCCAAGGTCCTTCGACCGCTTTTTCCCCGCTTTTGAAGGTCTAGTCATAAGAGACCTTTTTTTCAGCCTCCTTGTTTACAAACACGGCAGGGTTTCTGTGACATCAAGATGAAACTTCTCAGAATGTCCAGCACTGTAAATCATGCAACACTCTTGTTTTTAAGAGAAAAAAAAACATATTGAAGAGCATCGCAACGCAACTTACACAGAATACATGATGAAAGTAATGGTGCATAGAAAAAAATATAAGTAAGCAAAAGCATAAATTTCCCCACGGTTAGTGCTAGAAAGAACTGGAAAAAAAACAGTTCTGGATCCATTCTATTTTATTCCAAATATCGATTTTTTGTGGAAAAAAATGTTCTTGGTTTACAAAACACGAAGTACTTCCTGCTGTTTTGTGTTTACTATGCTTACAAATGACAAGATTGATAAAGATTTTTGTTCTCGAGGTGATAGACATACTTACTCAAGCAGAACCTTTTCCCTAACATATCTTACTTTCACACCAGGGATGGCTAAAAATATCAGGATTCCGGAAAAACTAAAAATCTCGATTCAAAAATTCTACTACCCGGATTTCGGAAGCAATCCGAATTACGGAGAGAGAAGTTTAACAATTTTTCCTTTTTTTTTTTAATAGATTTAGCCATCTCTACTTTACACGTCATGTATGAACACTGTTATCATCATTAACAAAGTAGGAATGCCCCCTCCCCCTCCCCCTTCCCCTTCCCCTTTCGGGGTTGAAAGATTGACCCTGACGTTTGGCAAGTCTTGCGATGACTACGTAAAAATGTCACGCTTCGCCACTGATACTAGGAGAAGTATTCAAGCTCTACAAAGAGATTATGCTTGCTACTACTAATGCTTATGGTGGGAAACTTCCAATAATCAGCAATAATTTTTAAAAAAAAATAGAAAATAAAAACAGGAGGCTAAAATTGTGCATCATGTACCAGACGACTGCAAAGACTTGTATGACATCATTTTATCACGGTGTATATCCATGCAGTCTGCATACGGAACATTGGTCAGAACACTTATCTTGCATTCATAGTAATGTTATATCAACTAATAACTTGGCTGTAATATTTAAAAAAAAACTGCATTTATTGCTTGCTACGTTCAAGTGAGAACCAAAAGGAAAACATTCCATGATGTTTTTTATGACTGTCTATTTACATATGAACAATTTACATAATGTATTGCTTTAGAATTATTCTCCGAGCTTTGTAGCATAATTTCACAATAGAAAGTTTTTCAATTAATAAAGTATTTTCAGCCCCATACGTTGATTTCCATAAAATTACACTCCGCAAAAGAGTGACTCAGCCCTAGTTTAAAACACAGTGAAGAGGTCTATTGAATTCTGGACTGAAGAAATCTGAAAATAACTGTGTTCGAAGGGTTAATTTGGCAAACCGAAACTTTCGCACACTTTGCTCCCAGCATCCTTTGTTCGACGCTTGGTTGCCTCTGGACGTGGGAAGCTCTGCTTCTAATCTCGTCACGCTTCGTCAGCGTCTCCCTGTCTGCACCACGCACCGCTCTTGGGTGCGCGAAAATTAAAGAGAAGGAGGGAAATGTGCGTCGGGCGACACGTGAAAAAGCTAACACACGGTTGACAGGTCGACAGAATCGGTTTGTTCTTTGCGCTAACAATTCCGCGGTACCACTCTATGCAGCCATGGGCGACCATTTTTTGTAGGGACGGTGAGGCAAGATTTACACCAAAGCATTTCCTTTAACATTTTTGCTAGCATAAATGCTATGTAAATGTTTCCAAAAATCTTACAGCAGATAGTACTCTACACGGAAGCATTTGACGTAAAAAACGGTAAGGACGGATTCTATTTGTGTAATATGGCATGGAATATGCTATGGCATCAGGATGCTATAAGATTTTCTCAATTTACGCGGTAGATTTTCGATCGTTGCAGAAATGTTAAGAAAAGTGCTTTCGTCTGTTTGGTATACTATGGATACTCGAGATTGGACTCCAATTACAAATTAACCAGTAAACCTACATAAAAACCGAGTTACATATAAATTTAGCTTATTCAAATCTACGCTAGACTATTGTAACCAAATTTTTCTGCAATGGGTTTTCGACTTTTTATCGTCGTGGCAACAAAAATGCCGGTTTTTTGTTGTTTTCAAAACAATCGCTCTCTTTGAAATTCTATAAATAAAAGAAACTTGTGGTCGGATCGTGATGAAATTTAAATACAGTGCAGGTAGAAAGGTTTAAAATACAATTAAATACAATTCTTAATTTTCAGATTGTTTAAATCGGCCAAAAAAGGGTTCTTATCAATTTTGTGAAACAACTTTTTCTTCGAATTGAGTAGTCGTAGAAATACTATTTTGGTCTTGTTTTGAATCTCTTTGCATCTGTTTAAAAGAAACATTATCATTATCAAGTCACATTGCGAAATGAATTTTATACAGTTTATCAGCGGAGTAAAGATGTGTGTGCAGTGACAGCTCGCAGTTTCCATGTTTTAACGGACATTGCAAAATAACCGACACAATTTTTGTTCTCATGATGATATAAAATCCAAGGCATACTCGAAGGTAATTTTGGTTTCCATTGTTTAACGCAGAATTGATTGTAAGAAATGTGCCGAAACAGCTTCACGGGGGAAGTAGTGAAGTGCTCGGGTGATGCTTGCTCGAGTTTAAGCATAGGTGCGGGGATACGCAAATTGTCCTAGACGTGTGTATGCAAATTTTCTTAATTGTGGGGGATGGGATGCTCCCATTGCGTCGGTCTCCAGACGCAAGGCACAGCTGCGGCTGCCTTCCGGAAATTGAACCGCTCTTGCTGATGGCTTTACATTATGTTCAATGGAGCAATCCCCCCCTCCCCCCCTCTTCGTTAGACGCCCACGTATTAGCATGGTTTTACAGATGCTGAACATCTTTACGAAGCGAAGAAATCAACACGGTTAAACGTTGAAAAAGCTTCCTACCCACTTATTCCTTCGTGTTTTCAGAGGAGATAAAATTAAATTGACAAGTCAATCTCGGATAGTAATGGTTTGTAACTAGGGATGGCCAGAAAATCCAGATTTCAAATTATCCGATATCCGTTTCGGGTGCAACGGATAATCCGGATAGTACAGATTTGATGAAGGATTCGTAGAAAATCCGTACAGTAAAATACGAACATGAATAAAAATATGTGCTACAGTTCATGTACTAAAAACGTTCCAAACCCAGGAGGGAACTATGAACAACCCTCGTATATTTAATTTTGTAATTTTGTATCACACTATTTTGACATAGTGATGTACTTGGTTGTCATTCCGTGCTCATCACTTAAATAAAAAGATATTCAAGCTTTAGCCATGGGCGTAACTTGGGGCTTACTTTTGAGGGGGCAGGATCAAATCGGGGGCTTAACTTTAGGGGGAGGAAGAAGAGACTCGGCAAGTTTTCCATGTCACAAAAATAGCGTCCAAGATTATTTGGTAAATAACTGTGACGTTTACGAAATCACAAATATTAGCTACTCTTTATTCCGTTGCACCTAAAAATTTTGGGTGAAAGTGCCCCCTTGTACCCCCAAGTTATGTCTGTGGCGTAAGACTTGCTTTAGACGAAATCATTTCTCTTAGCATTGTTCTTAACATTTAAGCCATGACCAAAAAGCTACCATGTAAAGTGAGAAATGTTATGGCATTTCAGATGCCATGGCATATTTCATGGCACTTCTCAAGGATAGGCTCGGTCCGAATCATTTTTCGTAGCGTAACCAATCAGAAGCGACCTCTAGGTCACGAGTGCAGGCATAATGGCGGCCGCGTGAGATGTAAAGAATTTATCACTTCACGTTTTTAAAAAGCGATAACTATTCAACCGAGAGGAATAACGTTTCCTACAAAACGGTATTAGGTACAAAACAATGGCGCTGCTTAAATACTATAAGTAGTATAAAATACAATATAACCAGCACAGGAAAGTATGAACCCCCCTCAAGCAGATTTGGCTACACTTAAAACAAGCTCAACATGCCCATAAGAGCTTTTTGCTCAAGTGTGGAACCCCGTCTAATCCAAGATTTTTGTAAAAAATCCCTCATGGACTCCATGAGAAAGTATGAGCCCCCTCAGATTGATTTGCCTACACTTATAAAAGGCACTTCTGTGAGATTGTTGTCCATATATGTTGAACATACGTTGAAACGTTTATATAGAAACAATGGGCATTGATTGCCACTTTTCAGACAAGTTTTAAATTCCATACAAATACAGAGTTGAAACTGTCATGGCATAGGGATGAAATAACATCTAGACACTCAATAGATGTGAAGAATTAATTATACCCTAACTGTTAGTCCCTATCTCAGAGCTGTGCTCTGTACAAATCCCACACAGACACAGGAACTGTTATGAAGAAATAAAATATTAATATCCCTATCTACACAGATACAGAGCTTTGCTAAGCATGAAACTGTTAAGGGAATTTTTAGATGTAAAGAATAAATTTCACAGAGCTGTTATGGATATGGAGGTGAAGAATTGAACGAAATAATATTTATACCCATCTACTCTGTCTCTAACAAAGCTATGTTGCTGTACAAATCCCACACAGACACAAAGCTGAGCATGGAACTGTTATGGAATTGTTAGATGAGATTTGTTTGTGAAGAATGAAATTTAAATCTATACTTAATATTCCTATATTTAACAGAGCTGTGCTTGCCTCACACAGACACATAGCTGAGCATGGAACTGTTATGGAACTGATAGATGAAATTTGTTTGTGAAGAATAAAATAATTTTTAAATTTATACTTAATATCCCTATCTCTAACAGTTTTGCTCTACATAGACACAGAGCTGAGCATGGAACTGTTATGGAATTACACAGAGATGTTATAGATATGGATGTGAAGAATTGAATATTCTGTCTCTAACAGAGCTGTGTTGTTTTGAGGTTATTAGGTACAAAACCCCACACAGACACAGAGCTGAGCATGGAATTGTTAGATGAGATTTGTTTGTGAAGATCTTTAACAGAGCTGTGCTTGCCTCACACAGACACAGAGCTGAGCATGGAACTGTTATGGAATTGTTAGATGAGATTTGTTTGTGAAGAATAAAATAATTTTTAAATTTATATAATATCCCTATCTCTAACAGAGCTGTGCTGTTTTGCTCTACATAGACACAGAGCTGAGCATGGAACTGTTATGGAATTGTGAAGAATTGAATATTCTGTCTCTAACAGAGCTGTGTTGTTTTGATGTTATTGGGTACAAATCCCCACACAGACACAGAGCTGAGCATGGAATTGTTAGATGAGATTTGTTTGTGAAGAATGAAATAATTTCTAGATGTTTCAATACTCAATATCCCTATCTCTAACAGAGCTGTCCTTCCCCACACAGATACAGAGTTGTTATGGATATAAATATGAAGAATTAAATGTCTCTAACAGAGCTATGCTGTACTGATGTTATTAGGTACAAATCCTCGCACAGACACAGAGCTGAGCATGGAATTGTTAGATAAGATTTGTTTGTGAAGAATGAAATAATTTCTAGATGTTTCAATAATAATATAATTAAATCTATACTCAATATCCCTATCTCTAACAGAGCTGTTCTGTACTGACACACAGACACAGAGATGTTATGGATATAAATATGAAGAATTAAATGTCTCTAACAGAGCTGTGCTGTACTGATGTTATTAGGTACAAATCCCCGCACAGACACAGAGCTGAGCATGGAATTGTTATGGAATTGTTAGATGATATTTGTTTGAAGAATAATTTTTCATTATGGGATGCATAACTCTTGAATATTTTTCTAGGCCATAGAAATTGCCTTGAATGTTGTATACATTTCTACTGCAGAGCACAGTGTGTATGCCTTCCCGATATACAAGAGCTATGCATGCACCATCAATTTTATCTGCTATTACCCACTCATGTTTAGTATCTATAGGGTATGAATACCTCTCATAATTCAACATATGTGGGTAATAGACATGTTTCAATTTTGTTGTTGTTTCTTCTTCCATTTTTTTGTATGTATTAATTTAGACCATAATTGAGCTCATAATATTACAGCTGAGACAGAACCCATTCCCTGAGATTTTTCTTCTTAATAGGCCAGGTTGGGAACTTGAAGAATATTTTCATATAATTATTTAAAGCTGTGACATTGTTTGTTTTTTTCTATCAGAAATTTATCCATGTAAGATATTGTGGATTCCAGCAACAAATTTTTTACAAATTGATCTCTTACATTTAGGCTTGATTGCTTTATGTTGTCCATTTCATATTTTTGAAAAAATCACTACAATATTTTTTGATTTCTGATTTTGGAGCACCTGGCATTGTATAGGACTTATACCCTTGTGTTTTGTACTGAAACATGTTCTTCTGAACTTTGTGATCAGAAACAACAGGCTGGAAATTGTTGTGAAAGAACACAAATCCCTTTATATGATCTAGGTGATGGAACATGATTGATTTTTCAGATTCTATTCCTATCCAGAAATGAGGAGTTACATGCACTGTTCTTCCTCTGACCACATTCTCAAAACCTGCCTCTCTCAACATGTCAAGAGTCTTGGTGTAGGGTCTCAGGAACATGCCTGTTGTTGCATTGAAGACGTCATAAACATATATTTTTGATTCTTCAGACATGCAGTACATGCTATATTTAATTTGTGGCCCTGTCTCCACACCATACACAACAATTGTGTTTTCATCATCAGCATCGATAATTTTGAGCAGGTCAGGCATATTGGGACCCATGCATATATCAGCATAATTGTATACAAAATATACATGTTCCCCATCAATACTGTCAGTCATGACCCATTCATCCTCAACATTTACAGGATGTTCATACTCATCTCTGCTCAATGTTTCGGGGTACCTGTATATATCAATTATTGTGTGTATGCTTATTCATTCAAAAAATAAGTATTATTAGAAATCATCTTGTATCTTGAGTATGACCTATAATTTAAGAACCTTTTCTTCTTGTTTCTTAATATAAATTTGAAAAACATGTTCATGTAATTCCTCAGAGCTGTGACATGGCAAGCACCTATGTTGTAATCATGCATATAGGATATAGTGCTTTGCAACAGATACTTTTCAACAAATTGTTCCCTCACATGGGGATCTGATTCATGTCATGTCTGGAAACAATGATCTTTGATTTCTGTTTCTGTTGCTCCGGGACTCACATAATTTGTGTACCACTCTGTTTGGTACTTGAATATGTTTTCATGGAATTTGGAATCCAGCACAACAGGCTGGGCAGTATTGTGACAGAACACAAATTCTTTTTTCTGATAATTCTGGTGGGGGAACAATATTGATTTTTTAGATTCTATGTTCTCATCAATATGATGGAACCCTGCCTCTCTCAACATGTCAAGAGTCCTGGTGTAGGGTCTCAGGAACAGCCCTGTTGTTGCATTGCAAATATCATAGACATAAACCTGTGAACCTTCTGGAATATAAGATATGTTTGTTGTCTTTGATGTTGGGTTCTATCGCCTCACCATGCACAACAATTGTATCTCCCAGACCGGCATTGATAAGTTTGAACAGTTTCTGCATTGCAGGGTGAATTGTTTCTGCATAATTATCCGGGTTGGTTGCAACCCTGCTACAAATCACAGTGGGTGATCCTTCCTGATACACAAGACCTATGTGGGACCCATCCAGGCTGTCAGTCAAGACCCATTCATCTGTGGGATTTACAGGATATACATATTTTTGGGTAATTGAATTTTGTTGCTGCCATCAGTTCAGATATTACAGACAGAATCTCAAAACTTACCTCTATAATATATGATAAGTTGCAATAATCTGGGTGTATAAGATGTTTTATTGATTTGATGTTTCTGTATTTTTCAGGCTCTCTTGTCGGAAAACATGCAATTTACACTTGCAGCATTATCTTGATTGCTGTCTCTGCTGAAATAATCAGGGCTGCCTGGTGCAGGTTGATGCCCAACTGCCAGATTCCTGTGCCTGAAATCACACTGAGATGTTGGACAAAACTCTCGCACAGTTGCATATGCCATGCAAATTATTCTGCCCCAGTGCCTCAACAATACAATCATAAGTGCAATCTCTAAATTTTTGCCTTATAAAATACATGACAAGCTCATTCAAATATATATAGTTGGAATATGAGACAAAATCTGGATGAAAATCTTCACCACTGTACAAATTCCCATTATCAGTTGTAACATATTCAATCTTCTTATCTTTGTTTGAATATTTATAATATCTCCAATTTAAACTCTGAGATGCAATTATGGGCATCCTATACTCTAAACAATACTCAAAGCAATTGTTGAAGCAATAATTGTCAAACAATTTCAACCTTAAATCATAATGACACCTGTCTGTATAAAAATCCATCAATTCTCTTGTACCTGTTGTAGACAAATCTTTCAAACGCTGATAAAATTGAGATACAGGTATTGGAATAGCCTGTCACTGGCAAGCACCCACTGCATTTCAGTTTCATTTTGCACTGTAAACAGGTCATACTCGGACAGGCCGGAGAATCTAAGCTTTAAATCATCAACAAGTGACTTAGATTTGAAATACATCTTCTCTCAAAAAATCCTGTGTCCATGCAATTAGATAGAATACACACTGCCTTCTATAAGTTATTTGCTTGCTGCTGCCTTGTATTCCTCAGAAACTGCTTATGTGCTCAGAACTTGTTGTACCTGTTAAACAAAAATAAATATTGGAATTTTGTTATATAAAATTTCCTGGGGTCCAAATCAAAACTCTATGCTTAATCAGTTGGGTTCAGCACTGTGCTTTGTATATTTTGTGTGTGTGCTATGTGTGTGTGTGTATGTGTGTCAATATTTTTGGCTTTGGTATTTATATAAAATTTCTTGGGGTTCAAATCAAAACTCTATACTTAATAAACCTATGACAGGTTGTAAAGCAACCGGAAGTAGTCAAACCGGAAGTAGACCGGAAGTAGACCGGAAGTGGACCGGAAGTGAACCGGAAGTAGACCGGAAGTGGACCGGAAGTGGACCGGAAGTAGACCGGAAGTGGACCGGAAGTAGACCGGAAGTGGACCGGAAGTAGACCGGAAGTAAATATGCGTGGGTGGGTGTGGGTGTAGGTGGGTTGGTGTGGGTGTATGTGTATCGTGACCTAGCTTTAAGTGTGGCCGAAAAAAATATCAAGAGGGGCATATTTTTGACAAGCCTATGGACAACAATCTCACAGAAGTGCCTTTTATAAGTGTAGGCAAATCAATCTGAGGGGGCTCATACTTTCTCATGGAGTCCATGAGGGATTTTTTACAAAAATCTTGGATTAGACGGGGTTCCACACTTGAGCAAAAAGCTCTTATGGGCATGTTGAGCTTGTTTTAAGTGTAGCCAAATCTGCTTGAGGGGGGTTCATACTTTCCTGTGCTGGTTATATTGTATTTTATACTACTTATAGTATTTAAGCAGCGCCATTGTTTTGTACCTAATACCGTTTTGTAGGAAACGTTATTCCTCTCGGTTGAATAGTTATCGCTTTTTAAAAACGTGAAGTGATAAATTCTTTACATCTCACGCGGCCGCCATTATGCCTGCACTCGTGACCTAGAGGTCGCTTCTGATTGGTTACGCTACGAAAAATGATTCGGACCGAGCCTATCCTTGAGAAGTGCCATGAAATATGCCATGGCATCTGAAATGCCATAACATTTCTCACTTTACATGGTAGCTTTTTGGTCATGGCTTAAATGTTAAGAACAATGCTAAGAGAAATGATTTCGTCTAAAGCAAGTCTTACGCCACAGACATAACTTGGGGGTACAAGGGGGCACTTTCACCCAAAATTTTTAGGTGCAACGGAATAAAGAGTAGCTAATATTTGTGATTTCGTAAACGTCACAGTTATTTACCAAATAATCTTGGACGCTATTTTTGTGACATGGAAAACTTGCCGAGTCTCTTCTTCCTCCCCCTAAAGTTAAGCCCCCGATTTGATCCTGCCCCCTCAAAAGTAAGCCCCAAGTTACGCCCATGGCTAAAGCTTGAATATCTTTTTATTTAAGTGATGAGCACGGAATGACAACCAAGTACATCACTATGTCAAAATAGTGTGATACAAAATTACAAAATTAAATATACGAGGGTTGTTCATAGTTCCCTCCTGGGTTTGGAACGTTTTTAGTACATGAACTGTAGCACATATTTTTATTCATGTTCGTATTTTACTGTACGGATTTTCTACGAATCCTTCATCAAATCTGTACTATCCGGATTATCCGTTGCACCCGAAACGGATATCGGATAATTTGAAATCTGGATTTTCTGGCCATCCCTAGTTACAAACCATTACTATCCGAGATTGACTTGTCAATTTAATTTTATCTCCTCTGAAAACACGAAGGAATAAGTGGGTAGGAAGCTTTTTCAACGTTTAACCGTGTTGATTTCTTCGCTTCGTAAAGATGTTCAGCATCTGTAAAACCATGCTAATACGTGGGCGTCTAACGAAGAGGGGGGGAGGGGGGGATTGCTCCATTGAACATAATGTAAAGCCATCAGCAAGAGCGGTTCAATTTCCGGAAGGCAGCCGCAGCTGTGCCTTGCGTCTGGAGACCGACGCAATGGGAGCATCCCATCCCCCACAATTAAGAAAATTTGCATACACACGTCTAGGACAATTTGCGTATCCCCGCACCTATGCTTAAACTCGAGCAAGCATCACCCGAGCACTTCACTACTTCCCCCGTGAAGCTGTTTCGGCACATTTCTTACAATCAATTCTGCGTTAAACAATGGAAACCAAAATTACCTTCGAGTATGCCTTGGATTTTATATCATCGTGAGAACAAAAATTGTGTCGGTTATTTTGCAATGTCCGTTAAAACATGGAAACTGCGAGCTGTCACTGCACACACATCTTTACTCCGCTGATAAACTGTATAAAATTCATTTCGCAATGTGACTTGATAATGATAATGTTTCTTTTAAACAGATGCAAAGAGATTCAAAACAAGACCAAAATAGTATTTCTACGACTACTCAATTCGAAGAAAAAGTTGTTTCACAAAATTGATAAGAACCCTTTTTTGGCCGATTTAAACAATCTGAAAATTAAGAATTGTATTTAATTGTATTTTAAACCTTTCTACCTGCACTGTATTTAAATTTCATCACGATCCGACCACAAGTTTCTTTTATTTATAGAATTTCAAAGAGAGCGATTGTTTTGAAAACAACAAAAAACCGGCATTTTTGTTGCCACGACGATAAAAAGTCGAAAACCCATTGCAGAAAAATTTGGTTACAATAGTCTAGCGTAGATTTGAATAAGCTAAATTTATATGTAACTCGGTTTTTATGTAGGTTTACTGGTTAATTTGTAATTGGAGTCCAATCTCGAGTATCCATAGTATACCAAACAGACGAAAGCACTTTTCTTAACATTTCTGCAACGATCGAAAATCTACCGCGTAAATTGAGAAAATCTTATAGCATCCTGATGCCATAGCATATTCCATGCCATATTACACAAATAGAATCCGTCCTTACCGTTACGTATCCCTCATTTTCATTTTCGAGTTACGTGTAGCTAAGCAGCCTGACAGGAAGTATAGGAAAGTGTTAACTTCAGCACCAGCTCAGCGAAAAGCATTCGCCAATATTTGCAAAGGAAAATTGATGAGAGAGAAAAAGGGGAGGAGTTTTGATGAGGAGGAAGGCAAGTTGGATCTGGCTCGGGAGAGACAGGGGAGTTGGTCCTTGGGTTTTGAAGAGAACAGGAGAGTGGTACGGGAGGAAGAGAAGGGGATTTTGAGTTTTGGAGAGAGGAGAGTGAGTTTGATTTTGGAGGAGATTGAGGCTGGATGCAGACTTTCAGAAACTTGTTTGGAAGTGGAGTGCAGCGAAGCTGAGTGAGAATTTAAGAGGCGAACTTCAGCAAGCGAGTGAGAGGTAATTTAGAAACTCTTCGGTCCACGCTTCTAAAGAGAGACAGGTAATATGCTTTTCTAATGCCATCCTTTGCCAATGCAGACTTAAGGTCATTGTAACCCAAATCATGAGAGTTGCCATTTCATAAAGGGTTCTGTATATTTAAGTTTATTCAGGTACCTCCTGCAGTTAGCAGATGCAGCCAAGCGAGAGCTTACGAGCTACCGCTAACCCCCAATAGAATAATTACTTTCATCTAAAAGGCTCCAGGTTTGATCCCCGAATCTTCCTTCTGTTCATCTGTGTCTCAAGACGTGGTAGAGGTGCGAATTGGGCCTCTCATCCATTTCCTTCTCCGGAAATGCGATGAGAATAGACCGTTAATTTTCCACGTAATGGTGGTATCAGCCTTCATTTATTTCATCTTGCAATAAATGCAACTGGCATTTCTTTGTCTCAAGACGTGGTGCAGGTGCGGAATTTCATCAATTTCTATACGAAATGTGATGAAAATTAGCGTCATTTACCCCCTCCATAACCCAACGATTTGGCTTTTCTTTTGACACAAAGGGATGTGATGAAAATGTGTGAAATAACAGTCAACAGCGAACCCCTTTAACAACAGGAGATTCACCCTTTCTTCCAAATTAGAGTAATTAGTGTACTATCAACGGTAACTAATGTTATTTCAAATTGCACGTATTGGAGCTATCTAAACTTACATTGGTGAACGTGAAAGTCTTATATAGAAATTGGCAGCGACGATACGAATGTTAATTATGTAAGATGTTGGAATTTGAGTCACTTCCCACCCTGATAGGCTAATCACCGCTGCAGTCACGCGCAATACAATGCGGAGGAAAATAAAATAGAATGTTTTCTTCCATAGCCGCGGGCGATCTGGGTACAGCCCTGCGCCCTAGCTTCGTCGCGGTTGTCCGCGTCGGGCTGGCACTGTGGTATCGGGAGCGTCCGTCATTCCGCTTCGCGGAAGGTGTTGTCGGACTTTAGGGAGGCCCATTTTGCCAAAAATGCGGCCGGCCCAGGGACGTCCTTGGACGTTTCCCTATCGCTTCGCTCCTGGTAGCGCTGTGGTTCGCTCGCGAACCCGGTACCCTGGCTATGACAGATCTCCCATCTGGAAACTTTTAATCATTTCCAGGATTTAATCTACTCTTGAAAAGTGCAAATTCAAATTTGATGATCCTTTGACGCAAAATTTAGATTGAATTTTTTACATGACTTTTGTACGTGATTTATGTGATAAGTGATATAACAGTGCAGTAAGCTACATAAATTATGTGAACGATTTTTTTACATTTTATGTTCCCGATAATTTTGCTCAGATCATGTTTCAGTTTTACCTTTCACGTCTTTTAATTAATTATATCCTTAACTAAAAGTTAATAGTAAGATTATCGCTAAGGAGGAAAATAATTTAGTCTTGACTCCGACTCATTTGCACTATGTATTCACTGAGTCCAGCAGCGAGTATGCTGTGTCATTTTTTCTTTGTTGTTTATTAATTAAAGTTTTTTAAAGTTAAAATTTTATTTTTGTTCAAAACTGACCGTAACTTGTCGATGATCAAAAATGCATGAGCTATAAACTGTTCAGATTATTGCCAAGAGGATATTAATTTTAAGTAAATGTAGTTTTGGGAACGAACAAGGTTCCGCGGTCGACTCATTTATATTCGTAATGACACAATGCTCCTAGCTCCTCAAAGAAGGATGCTTAGCTTCAGGAGATAGTCGAGGAATTCACGAGTCAGTCGTTTTGCCTTCCGTTACCTTAATTAAGGACTAAATTGTTTTTATCTAACTATATGTTGACATGTGAAGAAATGAAACGCTTATTATACTTCTGGCAATGAAGCAGCAATTATGTCCGCTACTGTACGCCGGTCGTACGTAGTTAGAGTGACGCTACCATTAGTTCAGAGTATGAACCGCTCGATTAATTAGTGGATTCTGGTTTAGAAATAAAAGGTGCTTTAGTTATATTCATAAATAGGCCGAGAAATGAATAATGATGAATAAAGCGCATATAGCTATAGATAAATAAAGCAGTCTGCTATGGCAGAGTGTAAGATGTTTTAAGCCAATGAAAAGGCTTTACTGAGATGAATCAGTACGTACACATATTATATATAAATATATATTTCTGTTTCAAGCACCCAAAAGTTAGGCAAAGCCAACTTATAATGATTTAACTGGACACAATTAAGAGAGCACGGCGCGGATGTTTCTCACATGTTAGCGAGATTTTTTTGTTGATATTTTTTTCCCCCTCTCTGAGCTATTGCTTTGATGGACAGTTGAATATTCCTCCTACGCATTCATTTTATAGCTCATGACAAATTTTAATACCTTAAATTTCATGTGTATTTATATTATATATATTGTTCAA
This sequence comes from Lepisma saccharinum, assembly GCF_977018435.1. Lineage (NCBI taxonomy): Eukaryota > Metazoa > Arthropoda > Insecta > Zygentoma > Lepismatidae > Lepisma > Lepisma saccharinum. The sequence goes on from NC_139246.1 coordinate 6,495,547, forward strand.
ACTTGACGTGCAATTACGATATTTATATTTCGAGTTACGGCATTTATCAATATCAACGTTCCTTAGCGTTAATTAACAGATTTGTGCTTCCCTAATCACGACGTTAATCACTTACTCACTGAATAACAGATACACGTTAGAGATTGTTTAAATTAAGATAAAATTCATTATCAATTTTCATTAAATAATGTTAAAGTTTTGCGAATTTGTACCTATATTTAGAATTAATAAAGCAGAATCTTGTACGCCTTCCGGCTTAAGACCTCATCGTGTTTACATTCAGTCAGACCCTAAACAAGCGGAGAATACGTATGAAATTGAGCAACCACTAACACATGAGAACGCGTTTTAGCAGTCACAGAGGTTTTGTAACACCATCTCTGTCCATCACACGGACACGAATAACAGGCAACAGCTATTTGGGCGATTTTACGAAAAGTATTAATTTTATATGTGAATATTTATTGGTTATGAAACACATGGTTGTATTTACTCAATTTATTTGCCAATTATGCACACTAGTTAGTTGGAAGAGTGTGACGTTCACAGGGCGACGTTAGAAGTTTATGCAATGCGCATTTATACAGTGAGATTTATCAAGTAGAATGAAGAAATGGTGAAAAATACGAAATAATATGTAAATGCGCTCAGTGAATACCATTTTCTCCAGTTACCCAGGGATCCCAAATAACTGGTGAAAGTACCTTCTGCTATCGGCAGAATGACGATAATGTCCAGTCTGAATAAAGACTTTAGTAAATGTTACGTATATATAAATATTCAAAGCATATTTTAATAGAGACCCGTGAACAAAATGTTTTCTTTATCCTTCGTGTCTTATAAAACTAGTAATGGCTGAACTATATTCACATACTTAAGGCTTTATATTTTTTCTCCCCCTTTTTGCCCACCCACCCTACATATATTTAGTTCCAAAGAGAATAGTTGTAATTTGCATTAATATAAAAGAATAGGAAACGCATAGCTACGATATCCTTTTAAATATGTCAATATAGAGCTCATAGCACGCCTAATTAAAGAGAATTCAGCGCACTAAGTGGTCCAAAAAGGATTGCAACCTTTTCACTTTGCATAGTTTGTTAGTAAATATAATATTATATCTTATTTTCCCGTCAGTTCAGGCGTTATCATTTTCGGAAATATTTTTCGCCGCGTTTCAGTATCCGTATGTACTTTGCATAAGGTATTAATAATAGCGATCTTTGACATATGTTTTCTTAATACGATTATTGTGTTCTCGTTTCCCGTGCTCCAAGCCTGTAAAAGAAAGTTTGAAATACAAGATTAGCATAGGACTGAATGACCCAGATAACGATTTCATTTCATACGGAATCATTGTTATGATCAAGTTGCATAGAACTCGAACAAGATACATTCACAAATGTGTAGTCACGTTTGTTACGTAACGACACGCGCTTGGATCTTTGGCGCATGTATGTTGCGCATCCACTATTTCTTTCTGTCCAGAGCGCCGCGATGAATCCGAGCTGCAAATAAAGAATCCCCCCCCTTTTCCCTTCCTTTTCCACTCCAGATTTCCAGTGAAGCTTCGTCCCACCCGGCGACTCAAATTTCTTGCAAGTTAATTTCCTCCATTCTCTTTTACCGGCGTCAGTTAATTCCAGCAAACTCCGAAGGCTGCGATTCAGCGTTCCCATACATCTAGTAACCTTGGACAGTTCCGGCCGAACGATGAAAATTGATACAATGACAGGATTGCAATATGACAATGCACAATGGCTAACTCCGCTCCTTTTCCAAGGAACTGACTCTGAGCAACGATACATCTCCCGTTACTTTTCCTGACTTCGCATAATCTGTTGCCTAGCGGCGACTCTATTGCTCTCGCAGCCGGGCAAGATCGAACCATGTTCCAGCATGCTTAGCTTTTAGAATTTCCCCACCCCAGAATTTTCCCCCCCGAGAGTTATTCTGACGTCAGGACTTTCTTGTACTTCGGATAATAACTCGATCCAGCGTTCGACGTCGAAACATCAATTCCAAGTTGGCACTTCGAAATATTCATACATCTAAGACAAAAATTCAGTACTAATAATGGTGAACTGTTGGAGTTATTTAAATAAAGCATTCAGATATATAATGTAGTATGGATATGACAAGTACTTTGACAATTTATTTTTGGTGATGAGATTGTTCATCTTCGTCAATAAATAGACACGACAATTGAGATGAGGCATGTTCAATTACATTTTTAGTTAGTTTACTAATTTCTCTTCGACTAGTCATTATTGCGTCACTTCAATTCCTTTTACGTCACGTACATAATTAACATTTGAAGATAAATTCAAAGAATTTGGTTCCGCTCATTTACTTTTGTTTATTATCACCTCTTTAGATTTAGAGGCAATTATTGCAATTTTGTTAGCCTTCAATCACTATTTTCACCACGTTTACACTCCCGTTATGGTAAAATAATGTCTCACATCGTGAACCTTCACATTTTTAGCATATCAGTTATTTAAAATTGATTTACATTCTTTATTGCTTTTTATTATTAGTTATTATATTTTATTTGACATTAGGCCCCATTTTTAGTGATTTTGTACCTTTATTTGAATGGCATACTCTGGGTTATTGTGATTTTAAAGACTGTATTTTGAAACCTTTCCCTGTTCCTTTTTTTATTAATTGGCCACCTCATTCCTATCCTCACCTAATAATGTCTCGTATCTCCATGACGTTTACATCGAAAAGCAGAGACTTCCTGAGACGCCTTCAACTTGGAATTCTACGCGCCGGTGACCTTCAGAGAGCAACTCCATTTACCATCGCCTCTCAGTTGGTGGAGTCAACAATTTCAGTTTTCACCCGGCATACATAAACCCGCCGAGTACTTCGCATTACCTCCTCGAACTCAGGACTGCACAGCGACCGTCGGCCGATGGGATTTGTGCCAGCCACCAGAGCACACCTACAATTTTGTCCCATTTCTACGCTCCGGCCCTCAAGATGCAGCGGATACACGCCCCCTTTTCCGAAAAGTACTGTCTTTATTTCCGCTGGAATTCCAGACAGAACTATATTCCAGCTCAAAGTGATGCAGTGGATGAACACTTTTCCCGTCATGGGTCCCAGCCTACAAGTTTCAAGTGGCCAGAAGAAAACACGACACCTTACCCCATCTTCAGTCTCCTTCGATTTGTTTACCACTCAGACGCCCGTACGCAGCAAGACCAGCTTTACTTTCATGTACGGTCCCCACCACAAGTGTGTTACCATCTTCGAGTGCAGGCATATGCAACCCGCCAAGCACACCTACTTTAGCTGTTACTTCTACAGCAAGGCAGACTTTACGAGACTAGGTTCCCTAGTCCGGTGAACAGCATTCTCCCCTGGATGATGAATTCTACAGTACAGTTAGCAGCACAAATTAATCCAACTGTTTCTTCCTTCTGTTCACCCGCCGATCTTCAAGATTTACCCCCCGCCTCATCAAACGTCCCTCACCCAGAATTTTACATCCAGTGGTACAATCATGAACACTTCTCGTTCCTTAAGCTACAAAAGGACCGATATTTTCAAGTGATGATTGGGATGTAAATTGTGACACCTTCGTTCCGGTTTTCGCAGTTGCAAACACTTTTGCACGGACTCCATGGAATGCAGTGGATACTACACGCAAGTGCTTTCGCGTGTTTTCAGAACATTCCGGACCTTACATAGGAACTTTTACGCCATACAGCAAGGACTGTAGGATTTTAATTTTTTTATTAACCAAGATATACACATATAATGGACATTTGATTTTAATATTCCACTCATTATGTATTTGTAGTGGACTAAGTTGGGTTTCTTTACTTATCACGTGTGTATTCAAATATCTACTCATATTTAATGGACGGTGTTGGACAATTTTGGTATTTTAAAACGTAATGCAGTATAGCATTATTCACCATAATATGATATATTTTCAACAATCTTTTTTTTCTCTCATTTTTATTGGAAGATGGTACTTATATCTTCTATACATATATTATTCTCTCAAAGAGATTCAATGGACGGAGAAACTTGCGTGTGCTTCGATACAATATATATTCACCAGGATCCTCTTATATTAGTGCAAATTGTCTTGCAATTTATTGTGGCGTGAGCAGTTGCTCCCATATTCCTAGTGTTTTGGTGTTAGCCCCCCCACATGCTTAGTGGGTGGAGCCACAACTTATGGCTTTGGCCATTCTGACGTCAGTTCAGCAGACAAGTGATAAGCAACTCCTCTCGTGGGAGGTTTGGCCGAGTTCAGTGGTGTGTGTGTCTGACGTATCAAACATAGTTCTCTGACCCGAGCTGACGTTACAGCTTAGCTCGTGTTGATAAACATTTCTTGGAAGCCAATGTATGCGTGCTCAGCATAAATATTGTAGTACGCACGCGTTCATTTCATTCATGCTAGAGACGAACGAAATATGGCATTGGACTTCTCATTTTTGATTGCCATCTCGGCTTTTAATTTTAGTTTGCTCCCACAGAGCTTTTGTCTTGATCTTCGATAGTCCAAATTAGATTACGACTTGACACCTGTCAACCAAATCTAATTTTGACTGCATTTTTTTTCCTCCCCTTTTAGTTTTAGAGTTAGTCTGTAGTGTTCATTTTCACTGATGTGAAATGTATTTTTATTTTTCTTCACTAAATAAATAGACCTTCTAAGGGACTGCATTGGCATAACCAACACTGTACCTGCAACTTGTCTAAACGTTTTAAAAATTCAAAGGAATTTTTTTCGCCCAGCTGGATACCGTTACGTATCCCTCATTTTCATTTTCGAGTTACGTGTAGCTAAGCAGCCTGACAGGAAGTATAGGAAAGTGTTAACTTCAGCACCAGCTCAGCGAAAAGCATTCGCCAATATTTGCAAAGGAAAATTGATGAGAGAGAAAAAGGGGAGGAGTTTTCATTAGGAGGAATGCAAGTGGGATCTGGCTCGGGAGAGACAGGGGAGTTGGTCCTTGGGTTTTGAAGAGAACAGGAGAGTGGTACGGGAGGAAGAGAAGGGGATTTTGAGTTTTGGAGAGAGGAGAGTGAGTTTGATTTTGGAGGAGATTGAGGCTGGATGCAGACTTTCAGAAACTTGTTTGGAAGTGGAGTGCAGCGAAGCTGAGTGAGAATTTAAGAGGCGAACTTCAGCAAGCGAGTGAGAGGTAATTTAGAAACTCTTCGGTCCACGCTTCTAAAGAGAGACAGGTAATATGCTTTTCTAATGCCATCCTTTGCCAATGCAGACTTAAGGTCATTGTAACCCAAATCATGAGAGTTGCCATTTCATAAAGGGTTCTGTATATTTAAGTTTATTCAGGTACCTCCTGCAGTTAGCAGATGCAGCCAAGCGAGAGCTTACGAGCTACCGCTAACCCCCAATAGAATAATTACTTTAATCTAAAAGGCTCCAGGTTTGATCCCCGTACCGTTCCTTATGTTCATCTGTGTCTCAAGACGTTACTTTCTTAGCATCTCGCCTAGCATAACCAATCAGAAGCGATGTCTATGTCACGTGTGCAATGGCGGCCGGGTGCTATGTAAACAGATGCACCACTTCACAGTTTCAAAACCCGATAACTATTCAATTCAGAGGAAAAAACGTTTCCTACGAAACGATTTTGGGTGCAAATCAATGGCACTGCTAAATACATACGTTATAGTGCACACCGTATATGTATGTAAGAATAAATTAGTTGTTTCAATCGTAAACACCGAGAACTGGCTCACGGACAGAAATATCTCAATATGGAGGTGAGAATGTAGAGTTTCAGTTTATTTACATGATATCTCGTTAATTAAATAACCATTTCCTCTATTAAATTACATCTCTTCCTCTTTAAATTTATTGGTTATTAAATGAAAAGCGTGTAACTCGGCGCGCTATTCGTGCTGTATATATAATGTTCTCTGCATTCTTCGCATCGCAATTGTAAATACTAACAGAATGTTACATAAATGCTTCCGTGTAAAGTACTGTCTACCACTGGCGTACACAGGATTTTTTTTTCGGGAGGGGTTGGAATTGGAAAGGTGGATAGTACATAACAGCTTTCTACACGATAAGATATTTTCTATATGTAGATATTTAGATATTTCCACTCTCAAAAATGCAATCGGGGGTCATTTCAAGAGAGGTTTACCACTCTGGTTTTGCCTAGTTTTTCACGGATTTTATTTGAAAATTTTGATTTTCTCAACATTTCGGAGGGGGCTGTAGAAAGAACCTGTAAAATTGTTGGAAGCATCTACGTAGCATTTATGATAGCAAAAATGTTTCCCGTGTATGGTGGGCCTTACAATCATTCAAACATTAAAAACAGCAGCATAATTAACGTATCAATTTTGTTCGTGTGCATCATATCACGTTCCAAATTCATTATATGCAATGATGTTTTGTAACCCGTTGTATTCAATCCTTCACATTCGAGTGACGATATATTAATTTTCCAAACACGAAGAAAGCATTATTCGAATTGTCCATTGTTCCTCCCACCTAAAATCTTCCATCCCGGTTCTTGCAGCATCCGAGAAGCAATTCAAGTATCCATAGTTGTCAAGGACGCCATCTGTGAGGGTGGTAGGCAAGCACGTATCTAGAAATATATTTCAGGAGTGGTCCGAACTGAGTGTATCAAATAATAATAATAATCATTATTATTACAACAGTATTAATAATTATCTTCCCACCCACAAGATTACATGGTTTTGATTGTCGTTTTCCTCCCATTTTCAGCCGACATTCCCTTTGTTTTTTTCTTTTTAAATACATTTTTCTTTCTGGTTCCTATATTGACTAGTTTTTCATCCCAAATTTCCTTTTTTTTCATTTAAAAAAAACATCTTTCTTGGTCTCTTTATTGACAAGATATTAAATATTCTATAGGACTGCATTTTGCCTAAACAAAACCTTCAACAATTGTCCATTTGGTGCAGCTTAGAGGAAAGAAAGAACAAGCAACTTCTACCCTACCTTCCCTCCATCAGTGTTGGGAGTACGTTACAGCGATTGTTGAAACAATGCGATCTGGGCTTATAGCAGCAACAAACGCATTGTAAGCGGCACGCCTGTTAGGTTGAAAATGTACTTATCTGCTAGATTTAGACTTTTATTTTGAAGTTTTTAGAATAGTTTTAACTTAACAGTGTGACAATGACGACAGTATTGATTGTCAGTGAAATTGTGAAGCCAGGTACAAGTGACAGCAAGCTATGGAATGCAATAAGCTGTTGCAAGAAAGATTTAATCGAAACGGATGGTGAGATTATTCGCTGTCCTTTACCTTCAAAAAAAAGGAAGTGAAAATGAACTATAGTTTATTTTTGCACTCCACTAAAAATATTATTTTAAATGAAAGACCAATACCATCCATATATAAAAAGGGATACATATACGAAATTTAGTATTATTGGTGGAGTGCAAGAAAATATAGACCTGTTTTTCTTCCTTCTTTGGCAATAATTTTATATTTTTTTGTCCTTCTTAGAGTAAAATTTTAACCTTTAAAATCCGGTCTCTATTTATGATAATGCTTCCCGTGACACCGCCCTCATTGCTAAGGCTTGCAAATATTTCTCTGACAACATTTTGAGCAATTACGTGGAAGAATTCAATTTCATCCAGTCTGAGCCTGAGGTGAAAAAGGCCGTACACAGCATCCGTTCAAATGTACCGTAGCAGATGACATCTCGCGCAAAATGCATACATTATCCCTACCTTTCGTCCTCCCTGCGCTCACACACGTCATAAATTATTCACTGAAATCAGGTGAATTTCCTAAGCCCCGCGACAGGTTAAGTTTGCAGCAACATTTCACACATGTAGACCAAAGCGTGCGCGCAGAATATAGTTCCGGTGCAATACTACCGATTTCCTCGCTGCCTGTGACATGAACAGCTCGACGGTTGAAGTAAGATTGGCACGGGAGATGCTGAGCGCTGTTCTCGCGTGGATTAATACATAAAACTTGCTGCAAACTTAACCTGTCGCGAGGCTTAATGTTTGGAAGGAAGCGCGGGTCATCCCTCTACCCGAAAAACAAATCATAACATCTTTGAATGTTAACCTTTAAGTGGGTATGTGGGGTGGCCACAACATCCCAGGTCTAAAAATTGTTAAAAGTTGGCAACACTGTTCATCTTTCCGTTACCTTCATGTTGTTTACTCCTTGAGGGGTAGGTCTGTTAGTCGCCTGATTGTTGTGCGATGGTCCACAATAACAAAGAGCTCCGCGTTCTGGGGTGTTATTAGCACCCCACCTAACTACTTGCGTATTGTTTTAAACTTTATTTTGCTCGAGTGTTGCAATACTTGTGGCTTTTCTTTTCTTGGATATGGAATACGAGAAAGAACAAAAACGTTATTGGACGTGGTTAGTAGTGTAAATGCTCTTGCAGATCCTTATCTGACAAGTTTTCTTTAGGTGAACTGTGGTGGTATTCAAAAATTATAGGCCTGTATCTGTTTTCTATATTTTTTGTAGCCTCAAATTCATGTTCATGTTTTACCATTTAATTAGCAATGATTAAATATAAATCCTCGTACATTTCTTTAATACATGTATGCATATATGCTACTTTTCAGTAACTATTGTGTATTCTGTTTGGAAGGAAAAGTAAAAAAAATATAATAAAATAAAGAATTGCCCCTAAAAAAATAGAAGGAAAAAGGAAAATTATAAAAATGTCTTTAAAATTTTCAAATTTAGTTATTTTCATTATTCGCAATCTTAGAACTGTACAAATAATGTAAAAATTACATACATTACAATTATAATTGTTAGAATATAACTGTAAGTGTATTTTGGGGGGGGTGTCGTGAGCACCCCTCTACTTACTTGTGTACAATTTGGCCACCTATGTACCTACTTAAAGGTAAAGGCCTATTAGTGTATTATCAATACTTTCGAAGATTACAGAAAAAATAGTATCAATACAATTGAAAGATTATATTCCGAAATATAAAATTTTACCCGATACACAATCGGGTTTCCGTGCATCTCACAGCACTACTGTAGCTTTACTGTACATATTAAGGGGCATAGACAACAAGAAAGTAACTGTATTGCCTTATTAGACCTCTCAAAAGCATTAATACTGCATAATGTTCAATATCCTGAATTCAAAAACACCAGGTTACCTCCACAAAAAACGTGTATCATGCCATGATTCGAACTCGAGGACCCCTGGCGTTATAGCGCGATAGTCAAATCACTGGAAGTAACTTGTTACAAGCATATTACACCGCGACCTTTAGAGGATTTTTAAATCCCGCTGACACGAGAATCGACAGGAAATCTTATGAAATAAAGTAAAGTCAGCTTTATGCAAAAAGTACGGTTAACGACAGGATGGAGCTGGCTCAACGGTTTTAACGATCGGAAATTTGAATCCCATTTAAATAGATCGCGATAACAGATCTCACCCCCGGTTGTAGTCCGAAAGTTATAGAGTAAACAGCGGTTATCTCCAAGTTATACAGGGTGAGCATAAAGTCTTTCCCTGATTATGATTTTTTTTACGTTGCGCCTCAGTTACAGGAATTTCAACCATGGGTAGTGTTTCAACAAGATGGTGCACCGCCACACTGGGAGTTAACTGTTCGCCAGTTCTTGCATGACACCTTTCCAGACAGATGGATCGGTAGAGACGATCCCATATCATGGCCACCGCGTTCGCCGGACATAACCCCTCTTGACTTTTTTTATGGGGTTACGTTAAGGACACAGTGTTTAGTTCACCAGTTCCTGATATGCAAACTCTTCAGACACGAATACGGGATGCTATAGAGACGGTGGCGGAAGAGATGTTGGCAAAGACATGGAGAGAAATTGAGTATCGCCTAGACGTTCTAAGGGCAACAAAGGGAGCACATGTCGAAGTGTAGTGAAGTGTACTGATAACAAAACGTTATGAGTTAAGCTACCATTTCCTATAAACCGTATATCTGTATCTAGCATAGTTCTTTAGCAATAAAAGTTTGTACTCAGTGAAAGACTTTATGCTCACCCTGTAGATTGAATATGGGTGCTATGCTAGAGTTATAAGCGAGGAGTTGCGTTCACTAAAGAAGTTTCATTTCATGACCGTGCCTCATCTACCAAATCAGCAGAGGACGATCATATCTACAGGAATCTACAGGTAAACGAACATCCTTTCTATTGTTATCATGATCCAGCCCTGTCCAGTCAATAGAAGTGTTAAATCTTGAATGTCGTTCGTGTTCTCCTTATATCCCAGTGGTGAGTCCCCTCACACATAAAAGAGGCGAGTTGCTTTAGGCTGGCGCAGCCTAGATTCGATCCCGAAAACTCTTTAGAGATTCAGTGCATTCACACTACACCAGAGGTTGGCGTAAAGTCGGCATCTACCGCCACTCTGAGGGCACTTTCTCTCTCTGGTCCGCTACTGTTTGGAATGCCTTATCGCAGTAGTTCTCAAACTGTGGTACGCGTACCCCCAGGAGTACATGAACGATCACTTCGGAAGAGAAATGCAGACAATAACCACATAACATCATCTTTGTTGCAGACTTCATTGTTTCAGACTTCATAGCTTTAACACTCAACAGGAAAATAAGGCTGATTTTGTCACTGACACTCTTATCTTTGTTCCATATGTCTTGAGAACTAAAATTCTCTTTCGAAATCTGTAATGGACTAAATTTGAAGCCGAATCTCAGCTTGAAAGTTTCAAGTGCACAACCAGACATCAAGAAACTGTATCAGGCTATGCAGGCACATCCTTCTCAATAAAAGCTCCAAAATTGTGCTTGACAGTTTGTTTACAAACTTGTTTTTGTTCTTTGCTTTTTTCAACAACTCCGGAAAATACGAGGGATGATCGAAAAAAGAGGTTACAAAGCATATAACTTTTGTTTTATTCACTGTAACGTAACCAAAATTTATTAAGTGCAAATTAATAACATGTTTGTCTTGTTGCGAGTTTGAGGACTTCGGATTCTGACCATGTATACCCGAGAAACGGACATTTAAAATGGTGACTCGTCTAGAAAATTGGTCAAGAGTAGAAGTGAGGGCAGTGGTGCGGTTCCTGTGGGCCAAAAACAAACACTACACCTGCTGACATTCATAGGCAGATTGTGGAGGTGTATGGGGAGGGGACAATTTCAAGGCAACATGTAGCGAAGTTGTGTCGTGCCTTCAAAGAAGGACGGACCAGTATTGTTAATGACAACCCTGGACACAGCGGTAGGCCCAGTACCTCAGCCACTGATATGAACTGTGCTCTTGTGGATGAGTGTATTCGTGATAACAGAAGAAGAACATTACGCACAATATCAGCTGAGCTGGGACTACAATTTGGTTGGCTGGCCACCATTATTTGACATGTGATGATGTCAAAAGAGCTGCCTCACGGTGGCTACGAGAACTTGACGCGGATTTCTGTGCAACCGGTATGGAAAACCTCATCTACCGTTGTGACAAGTGCTTGAACAAAAAAGGTGATTACATCGAGGACTAGTATTGAGTGCCCTCCATCATCAGGTGTGTTGATCTTCCAGCTATGTCTAACACATACGCCATAATAGGCTTTGTAACCTTTTTTTTCGATCATCCCTCGTATATGAAAAATAAAGTTTTTGTTGGTTTGTTTTTTTTGCTTCTTAACATTCATGTATTTCACATTTTTATTCTTGTAACTAATCATAATGATTGTAAACGTAGGAACACCCAAAAAATAATAAACATAGGATTCTAATATTTGTTTGTTTGCCATCTTTCCACATACAGCCCGAATGCAATTTTGCTCTATTGCCCCAAAACCCAATATTCGGAGAAAACATATGGTGGGGGTAAATTAGAAGTTTAGTTACGACTAAAGGGTACTATGAGAACAAAGGTTGAGAACCTCTGCCTTACCGGATGATATTTTGTCTTCTACCTTAATCAAACACTTGAAAGAAAAAAATGTACCATATTTACTGAAAAGGGAAAGCTGTTAGCATAATAAAAAGCTGATCATTTAATTTTTAGGGCTTTAAACTACCCACACACGCCGATCGACCGTCAGTGTCAAATCCTTGCGGTCTTAAAACCCTACCAAATAGTACTTAAGGCACCATAAATGGTCTCGCTCGGACCTTCCGTCTGGCCCTTAGGGACAACAATCGATGTCACGTGACGCACCGACAGCCAAGAAACGGTTCAACGTAGACCGATAAAATTTAGTGATTTTTAGGATCTACTTTAACGGGCTATAAAGTATCTAGATTGGTACGTCTTTCTTTCTAAGGGAGTGGTGGGTCAATTAAAAGTAAACACTCGATCTGTATATACAGTATGTCTGCGTTAAGATTTCTCTGAAACAATTGAAGCTACAGGGTCATCCGAGGAGAACTGCCACACCTAAGAAACAGTTGGCTGAAAAACCTTCATATTTTAGTCTACTGGTATGCGGATGAGTCAAAAAATATTCTCACATTCGCCATAACTTTCTTTAGGTTGGCCACACTGCCTTCAGCGCTGGCGTGCTGAAAGGTGGTACTCTTGTGGTTACGTGGCCGAAGTTTCATATTAATCGCTCCATTTTTCTTTCTTTTTTAACAGAGAAAACATGGCCGTGCGGCTGGCAGGGCAGGGCAAATCAAAAGCGTTCCAATAACCTGGCAGAATTCAATGGAAGTTCATAGTTATGTAAAGATTTAAGTCGTAATTTGTATAAATCCAAGTCTTAGGACAAAATAGGGCTGATATTCAATAAGATGTTTATTTTAACAATATACCTGAAGCACTGGTGTACTCCGGGAGGAGCTGATGGGGTCGTAGCCCCTTACGAAGTTTTGAGAAAATCAAATTTATCACGCAAGGAACTCGGAAGCCAGATTCGCAAATGCAAACTCCCTCTTCAATGAACCCCAATCTCCATTTCTGACTTTGAACAACTTTTTTTTTTAAAAAAAATGGTAATTACGAAATATATTATTGTTTACCCCGCCCCATAGAACGTAACTACGAGTATATAATATCCTAATACAAAAGTTTTTAGAAAACAACATGAAGCTAAATAACATATTATAATGCAATCACATAATATTAACATGTCTACAGGGGTCCCGGGTTCGAATCCTGGCCTGGGCATTGGTGTTTGTGAGCGTCTATTCATCAATTTCATCATATCATCATCACTCATCCCCATCTTCGCAAATTAACCAAAAGTGGCACAAAAAGCGAAGTAAAATAAAGCAAATCAATTAACATGTCTATCCAAGAAATATCGGGAAATCCCTGCTCTGAAGGCCACAGGGAACGCTCCTATGTCACCTGTTGCTCCATGGCTGAACATAGTTACATGGCTGAACAACGGCTATAGCTCTCGCCACGAAAATAGGCCAGTCAAGGTGGGAGGTTCTCCTTGCCTCCTCCACACCCCTGGCCCTCCAGGATTGCCACACTTCTTCTAAGCTGCTCGGTCGATACTTCACACGTTGTACGTATAGTCGACGCGCTAGCTACGTTAACGACCGGCTGGCTTTGAAGTCGACGGAGCGCGCCCAGCAGCTTCAACAATCACATTCAACGCACAGTGTTGCCACACATCTACTCTACGCCACCTTGTCCCTCCGCGCACAACCACCTTCCCACGGTCTCCACATTGAAGTTACAAAGTAAGGCAACAGCGTATCCCCAGTCATGTGACTGAGACGCCACGTGGAGTAGACGAGCAGAATGACAGCTGCGCCCATTGGCTCAAGGACTCCACGTGGAGTAGACGAGCAGAATGACAACTGCGCCCACTGGCTGAGGGTTGAATGTCATTAAACGAAAACAACTCGCCTGCTATTTATCCCCACTCACCTTTGTGGCGGCGGTTTTTTTTTAGTTCTTTGACGTTAACGAAGTAAACGCATGGAGTATATGCGGTTGAAATTATTGCTCATTGGCAACACTGTAGGTGGGTGGTGTAATCTTGACTGGACTTTTTTCGTGGCGAGAGCTTTAGTGACGTGTGTGGGGAGTGCACAAACGGCAACGCACGGGGCAAACGATGTACTGTAACGCAATGTAAAGTTCTGAAGTGTGTTATAATGTAAATAGGTAGACTCGCGTACTATCGACGTGGCTTTTGGCCACGTCTCGTACGCTCGCCGACGTGCTTCAGTTATTTCGAAAGTTTTGAACGTAACTTTACATGTGTACGGGCTCTAATATGGTACAAATATTCAAAATAGTATTGCCAATTTTCTTAATAATAAAGTGAGTAAGCAAGATAGTTTCAAGATAGTTATATTTCTTGTATGAACGAATTCAATAGCGACGTTAAATTGAAAAAGCAATATTTATGTCTTTTGTCATTTTCACATTTGTAAACATAATTGAAAAATAATTGCTTTCCGTCATTCCCATCAAATTTCTACCTCTCCTCTGTAATAAATTATGATGTTCATGTTTCGAAATTCGAAGAGTCTAGCATAATTCCCTTACAGTAGTTTTCGGGGTGAAAATAGCCCGACCCTGTGGCCGAGTGGTTAGCACATCGCGCTGCGACGCCAAGGGTCCCGGGTTCGAATCCCGGTCGGGCTTGGTTGTTTGTGAATGTCCATTCATCAATTTCATCATTTCATCACTCATCCCCATCTTCGCAAATTAGCCAAAAGGCACAAAACGCGAAGTAAAATAAAAGTAAATCAAAATCAAAAAATCAAAATCGGGGTGAAAATAAACATTCTTTAAGTTCCCTAGCAACGTCCGTTTCCATGGACAACAACAGGCACGGCAAGCTCTAAGGAATTGCATGTCATTACACCCCCTTCACATTTAGTTAAAACAAGCACGATGTAGATATTTACGCATTGAGTATAACAATATATACGTAATTGTATCTGGGCTGAAACTCCTTATTATGTAGATGTCACCCTTGTTTCAGGCACCTTTTCAAAGTCATGAGTTCATTCATCTGTGTGCTATTGATCTGTGAGAAATATAATGTAGCTAGACAATTAAGAATTGAAGGAAACAATGTGTGCAAAAGAAATGCCCGTGGCAACGGTTGCTAAGGACGTGAAAAAAGGGCATTTTCACCCTTAAGGAAGGGCCGATTGAGCGATTTTTGAATTTTCTCGGCCTTTTGGGACGATTTCATGGGGGGGTCGTAATCGGGCGTTTTTCGCCTCCGGAGCTTCCTTCATGGAGAACATTTATGTCAGTGAGTGGTGGGATTGGGGCTATATATATATTGGACTCGCGTACTTTCGACGTGGCCTTTGGCCACGTCTTGTACGCTCGCATGCTTGACCTTCGGCCACGTTGTGAATGCAATCACGTTATACAAATATTCAAACTATTATTGTCTATTTTCTTAATAATGAACTGAGTAAGTAATAACCGTTTCAAGATAATTAGTTGGATGTTTTGCATTTACGAATTAAATTGCGACACTAAATTGAAAATGCTATATTTACTTCTTTTGTCATTTTCACATTTTTGAACGTAATTGGATAATAACTGTTTTCCGTCATTCCCCTCAAATGCCTACCTTGCCTCTGTAATAAATTCTGATGCTCACATTTTGAAATTCGAAGAGTCTAGCATAATTCCCTTACAGTAGCATTCGGGGTGAAAATAAACTTTCTTTAAGTTCCCTAGCAACGTCCGTTTCCATGGACAACAACAAGCACGGCAAGCTCTAAGGAATTGCATGTCATTATACCCCCTAAACATTTAGTTGAAACAAGCACGATGCAGATATTTACGCATTGAGTATAACAATATATACGTAATTGTATCTGGGCTGAAACTCCTTATTATGTAGATGTCACCCTTGTTTCAGGCACCTTTTCAAAGTCATGAGTTGATTCATCTGTGTGTTACATATCTGTGAGAAATATAATGTAGCTGGACAATTAAGAATTGAAGGAAACAATGTGTGCAAAAGAAATGCCCGTGGCAACGGTTGCTAAGGACGTGAGAAAAGGGCATTTTCACCCTTAAGGAAGGGCCGATTGAGCGATTTTTTTAATTTTCTTGGACTTTTGGGACGATTTCATGGGGGGTCGTAATCGGGCGTTTTTCGCCTCCGGGGCTTCCTTCATGGAGAACATTTATGTCAGTGAGTGAGTGAGTGGTGGGATTGGGGCTATATATATATTGGACTCGCGTACTTTCGACGTGGCCAAGGCCACGTCTTGTACGCTCGCATGCGTGACCTTCGGCCACTTTGTGGGCGTAATCATATTATAGATGGGATAAAATGTCTGCATGTTGTATTGGATGAAGGGGAACAAGTGTATAAGTTCACTAATTTTAAAAGTTTAGAAAGTAACTTTGTGTGTGTATGGGCTCTAATAAGGCACAAATATTCAAAGTATTATTGTCTATTTTCTTCATAATGAACTGAGTAAATAATAACCGTTTCAAGATAAGTAGTTGGATGTTTTGCATCAACGAAATGAATAGCGACTAAATTGAAAATGCAATATTTACGTATTTTGTTATTTTCACATTTTTGAACGTAATTGGATAATAACTGTTTTCCGTCAAATCCCTACCTTGCCTCTGTAATAAATTCGGATGCTCGTATTTTGAAATTCGAAAAGTCTAGCATAATTCCCTTACAGTAGTTCTCGGGGTGAAAATATACTTTCTTTAAGTTCCCTAGCAACGTCCGTTTCCATGGACAACAACAAGCACGGCAAAAACTCTAAATAATTGTTTGTTATTATACCTCTAAACATTTAGTTAAAAGAACCACGATGTAGATAACATTTTTCGCATTGAGTTTACCAATATATACGTAAGTAATTGATTCTGGGCTGAAACTCCTTATGTAGATGTCACCCTTGTTTAAGGCACCTTTTTGAACCAGGTGTTGATTCATCTGTGTGCTATTGATCTGTGACAAATATAATGTAGCTAGACAATTAAGGATTGAAGGAAACAATGTGTGCAAAAGAAATGCTCGTGGCAACGGTTGCTAAGGGCGTGAGAAAAGGGCATTTTCACCCTTAAGGAAGGGCCGATTGAGCGATTTTTTAATTTTCTCGCTCTTTTGGGACGATTTCATGGGGGGTCGTAATCGGACATTTTTCGCCTCCGGGGCTTCCTTCACGGAGAACATTTATGTCAGTGAGTGAGTGAGTGGTGGGATTGGGGCTATATATATATTGGACTCGCGTACTTTCGACGTGGCCTTTGGCCACGTCTTGTACGCTCGCATGCTTGAACTTCGGCCACGTTGTGAATGCAATCACGTTATAGATGGGGTTCTTCATAGATCTTAATGACTTTGAAAATGTCTGCATGTTGATTTGGATGATGGGGACATATGTATAACTTTGAAAAGTTTACAAAGTAACTTTATGTGTGTATGGGCTCTAATAAGGTACAAATATTGAAACTATTATTGTCTATTTTCCTCATAATGAACTGAGTAATTAATAACCGTTTCAAGATAATTAGTTGGATGTTTTGCATTTACGAATTAAATTGCGACACGAAATTAAAAATGTTATATTTACTTCTTTTGTCATTTTCACATTTTTGAACGTAATGGGATAATAACTGTTTTCCGTCATTCCCCTCTTTTGCCTACCTTGCCTCTGTAATAAATTCTGATGCTCGCATTTTGAAATTCGAAGAGTCTAGCATAATTCCCTTACAGTAGTTTTCGGGGTGAAAATAAACATTCTTTAAGTTCCCTAGCAACGTCCGTTTCCATGGACAACAACAGGCACGGCAAGCTCTAAGGAATTGCATGTCATTATACCCCCTAAACATTTAGTTAAAACAAGCACGATGTAGATATTTACGCATTGAGTATAACGTAATTGTATCTGGGCTGAAACTCCTTATCATGTAGATGTCACCCTTGTTTCAGGCACCTTTTCGAAACCATGAGTTCATTCATCTGTGTGCTATTGATCTGTGAGAAATATAATGTATCTCGACAATTAAGAATTGAAGGAAACAATGTGTGCAAAAGAAATGCCCGTGGCAACGGTTGCTAAGGACGTGAAAAAAGGGCATTTTCACCCTTAAGGAAGGGCCGATTGAGCGATTTTTGAATTTTCTCGGACTTTTGGGACGATTTCATGGGGGGTCGTAATCGGGCGTTTTTCGCCTCCGGGGCTTCCTTCATGGAGAACATTTATGTCAGTGAGTGGTGGGATTGGGGCTATATATATATTGGATAAATATCGTCGTGTGAGAACCAGGGGGACGAAACTATAATGTATAATGTAGTCTTAGGAACATGTCCGAGTCTTAAAAAGAGTCGGAAATCTGGAGATACGTGACTCCGCCTTACTGCTAAGGATTAGAAGTGCAGATATGTCGATCTGACTACATATAGAGCAGTGGCGTATGCTGGGTCCAAGGTCTGGGCTATCTCACTATGTCACGTGGTCCTAGGCTATGAATAGAAATACATTTACCAACTCTTAAGAAATGAGGTTGCCAACTCATAAGAAATCAGGTTGCCAACTCATAAGATATCAGGTTGCCAACTCATAGGAAATCAGGTTGCCAACTCATAAGAAATCAGGTTGCCAACCCATAAGAAATCAGGTTGCCAACTCATAGGAAATCAGGTTGCCAACTCATAAGAAATCAGGTTGCCAACCCATAAGAAATCAGGTTGCCAACTCATAAGAAATCAGGTTGCCAACTCATAAGAAATCAGGTTGCCAACCCATAAGAAATCAGGTTGCCAACTCATAAGAAATCAGGTTGCCAACTCCAGAATCAGCATCATCATCTTACTGATATGAATAATATTATTTACAATTTCTGATTGATTTTTCTCCTGAATTTTATTCCCTAGACTTCAGGCTTCGCAGATAGCCTAGCTAATCTAGAATATATGCTCCTGATATAGATAGAGCTCTTCAGAGATTATTTAAACAAAACTGAAAACCGTTTCTCTGGTTCACATACGACGAAATAATGTCACCCTGTGCTTGACGCCTGGAACTGTGGCTCGGTTCTCTTTTGTGTCTGTGATCGGTCAGAGGATGGTTTCCTTGATCTTTGCAAGATACGTAGTTCCCAGATACTGTATGTTCTTCATCCAAATGGGGCGATGTAGGTTAGTTACCCTTGACACAAAGCTCAACAAAATTGAAGACGCACACTTGAAATTGCATTAAATGACTTCCAATATATGCAAATAATTTGCACATTGAACTCATATATGGACTAACGCCTCAAATATGCATTTACGAGGGTAGAGTGAAAAGTTTTGAGCCTCACATGGAGGTAGTCAAAATTTTGGAGGATGTAAAAGGTTTGAGTTTTAGGACATTCTGTGCGAACTTTTATGGAATTCACATGTTTTCTTCTATTTTTTGTCAGGTTGAAAATGAATGAAGTGTCAGAGAAGAGAGTGGCCGACAGGGCCGTGATTCAGTACCTCTGTCGGCACAGGCTTCTTTGGTAGAGTGTGGCTTCACCGCACTTCCCCATTCACCTTATTCTCCCGACCTGTCCCGTCAGATTTTCATCTTTTCCCTGCTATGAAGAATTCACTTCATTCCAAACGGACGAAGGCGGTCATTCAGTGGTGCGAGACTCAGGACAAATCATTCTACCAGATGACTGTAAACAAATTGCAGCGCAGAATGCATAAGTGCATTGATCTGGGGGGTGATTGTAGAGAGTATGTGATTATGTAAAGAAATCATAATGAGTTGGGAGCGGAAGTTGATGACCTAAAAAAATATAGGTATATGACCTATATAATGTCCTAAAACATGGGAAAAATGACGTAAAAAATGCAAAAAATGACCATTAAATTTGTTAGTTTCAGGTTAAAAAGTCAAATGAAATAGAAATTAAACAAACTCCAATCTTGTTTTTTTAAAACAATACACCAAATTATACCACATGCACATTCAATTAAAATATGCAACGAGGATTTCCAATGGAAACAACCGAATAGTCATTAAACAATTTAATGGAAAACTCTTATACACTGAATGAATTGGTGTAAAATGCATTAATCTCCCGCATCTGTGCCTGTAAATTGCAATCTTGCGAGATCGATATTAAGGATGGCCAAAAGGATCCGGATCCGGAAAATCCGGATCCAAAAGTTCCGGATCTGGATCCGGATCCCGATCAGAGAGATTCGTATCTGATTCCCATTATAATATTACATCACCTTAAAAGGTATTATGATCTTCGATTACAAAGAAATTTTTCATTAGTTAGTCCTACAAGATTTTTTCAAGTGTTGTTCCTAAAATACTTTGCTACGCATCGGCTAACACACTCGTACACAAAAATAATCTTAATTGTTTAACATAAAATGTCACAAGTGAAACGAACGTGTATTCATTCGAATGTATTGGAAATGGAAACACACATAAATGTGAGACATTCCATTCCAGGATGAAACCTTTAACACATTTAACAAGATAGAAATGGTATACAAAAATTATACAATTGTTCTACAGTTACAGTTTTAACAATTAAGATAAAACATTATAATATATGCAGTGTTATATAATTACAAAGTGTAAGACTAACAAGGGGGGTTATCTCCGATTTCCATGAAACTTGGCAGGGATATAGAGGCGCCCAAAGGAAGAAATACGTGTTTTTTTGTTTCAGCTAAAAAACAGTTTTAGGGGGTAACTCACTCCCCCTCAAATGTCAAGATGAGGACAAATTGAAGTAAGTATCTGCCCCTGTGTCCCCCTCCGATTTCCATGAAACTTGGCAGGTGTATAGAGGGGCCCAAAGGAAGAAATACGTGTTTTTTGTTTAGGATAAAAAACAGTTTTTGGGGCCAACCCCCCCCCCCCCAAATTTCAAAATGAGGCCAAATTGAAATGGGCATTATATATATATATATATTTATATATATATATATATATATATTATATGTATATTAACAGGTAACAATATGTTATAAACACATTCTTACTTTCCAAAGAAGCGCTCATGTGGGATGGCCAAACGGATCTGGATCCTAAGGATCCGGAACCAACCGGATCCGGATTTCGGATCCGGCATGATCCGGATCTGGCCATCCCTAATCTATATAGGCCTATGTTCACCTTGATGAAAAGACTCAAGAATATTACCAAAATGAAAAGAAGTGATAAAATATTACGAAAGAATACACCGAATATAGCGAAAAATGACGGGAAAATGACCTAAAACCTGAAAATTGGCAAAAAATGCACATTAAAATTACCTTTTTTGGGTACTAGGCGAAGTGCAATATTTTGTATATTTAATGGGCATCGTGTCCGAGATGTCAGAAAAAAGATGACATTTCATCAACTTCCGCTCTCTAATAATGAGAAACTGTAGCTCAAACACCCCTTCCTGTGAGACTCAAAACTTTTCACCCTCCCCTCGTACATGCACTATAAAACTTTGCCAGATGTTTCCCAATCAAGTAAAACGAACGAATCCGTTAAAATCATATGAATTTTTTGTAAGGAAAAAGTATGAAAATATGCAAAAATCCGCCCCCCCCCCGCCCCAAAACCAAACAACTGAAGCACAGTGTACTGCAAATGGCAATTCATGCACAGTGTAACTACACTTGCCAGCCTCACACCATCATCATTCCCACTCCAATTACGCTATGAACGCTGCCGCACCTGTATAGTGCACTATGTAGACTAATATAATCTAGAGGTAAGGGAACTTCTCAGTCACCCTGTATATTTGGAACTTGAGAAGTCTTTCAAGGGACTTCCTTTTAGATACGATCTTGCTGAGTGTGATGGAGCAGCCAGAAGAGATACAATAACAAACCACTTGAGGTTTTCATTCAAAGTTCAAATTGTCGCTATTGGTAACTTGAGGGCTCCCATTCCTCGGATTTCTCTCTGGCATCTTCCAAAGTGACCTTTCCAGCTTCCATTAAAGGCAACTGCAATCAAAATGTCCGTGTCGCCTCCGTTTCAAGGCGACTTCCGGTGCTCCATCGACCAACTATTTCCTCTTCTTGAGTCTCCACGGCGAATTCCAAATCACCCGATGCTCTTTCTTTTTCTCGAAAGAAGAGAACAGTGATTATTTGCCAGGACGTCTCTTGCTGGGAAGCATCTCTCTTTCAAGGAGGAGAGGGGGGGAGCACTTCGATTCTCATCTTACAAACTTCGGTACAAGAATTTTCATTTTTCAGGCTTTTGTTTTCCTTTTACGAAGTCGAGAGACAATCGTTGTGCTTGGTAACGAAACCGAACGGAAATCGAAGAAAAATACAGCAGAAACGGAAGAAGAAGAAAGTGATGTTTGACTACGATAAAAATTAAATCGACCAAATATGAAGAAAAAAGAACAATATATCAATTCGTTTCACGTCATCATAACTAAAAGAAGATCCAAAACATGGATGGCGTCTTAACTAACAGACAGTATAATTCCGTGTGGTTCCTGTTGTATCGCCCATACACAGAGTGGCGCATATTGTATCTACCAATATCAATTCACGTTTAAAATTCCCACCTGAGCGCTAGTGTCGCTTCCAATATTGAATTGAATTGAATTGAATTGAATTGACTTTATTGCTGGGCGAGGTTCAGCTGTTGCTGGTCTACCACCTAACCCCAAAAAGTACATATTAAAATTAAAATAAAATAAAATTCAAGATTACAAAGAAAATGAACAAGAAAGTACAATAAAATACAAATGGAATAAAATCTCATACAATAGAACAGATAAAAACTAAAAATTAAAATGAAATTCAGATTACAAAGAAATTGATCAAGAAATTACAATAAAATACAATAGGAATAATATCATATACATTGGAACAATATTGGCAGTGAATTAGATAATAAAGTAACTGAAGTCGAGAAAGTTGATAGTAAGAAAAAAATAAATTCTGGCAACTCACAGTATTTATCATTATTCATAAGTTGATTTAGCCTGCTTCTGATCGTTGATCAGTGATTCACGGAGCATATCGCGAAAACGTCTGAAGTTTTGATTTTTGGTTAGATTTGGTAGTGCATTCCAGGCTTTGGCTGCTGCGTAACTGAAAGAGGCCTGATAAGCTGAAGTTCTGCAACGAGGTAAGCTGAAACTGGTAGCGTTTCTGGTTGAATGAGAATGAATTTTGCTTCTGAAGTTTAATTTCGAAAAGAGGTAGTTTGGGCTTTTGCTATTAATTATGTTGTGCAGTGTACAAAACAAGTGCAGTTTTCTCCGTCGCTCTATGTAGGATAAATCTTTGTTTACATTCAGTAGTAGTACGTAATAACAGCGTGTTGTCATGACTAGTATGAGGGAAACGTTTAAATTACGTGATATTCTTAAATATTCCGAATGCAATGTCAATTCCAGAAACTATAACGAAGGTGAAGCTGTGCTGAGACCAAAGCATTTAATAATGACAGGCAAAAATTACACGGAAAACGCAGACGAAACTAATGTGCAGACCCCAACTGGTTCTTCGAAGCAGTGCTGTTTCATCTACACCTCAGGTTGCAACTGGGGCTCCCCCAAATTACTTTAAAATAAAGCAAATCACCTATATTTGCAAAGCTTGGGCAGGAGAAAAATGCAAACATAGGGTTGTAGTTTTTTCCCCCTCAAAGAGGAAGGCTGGTTTAATAATAACACAATTATAATAATAGAATTCACAATTTCATCGAGGCTATCTTCACTGAAAAAGGACTTACTGAATGAAACATCAATATTAGAATGTCGATTTTCTGTTTATGGTTACCTTTATGATTACAGACATTAATTACTTCTCCAACTATTTTCATCTTCGCACTTAATTGACTTGCACATGTTCCAAATTGCATACATAATACCACAGACAAGGTCTGTGATAATACATTGTTTTCGAAAAAAAATGTTTTATTCATACAGAACAATTTTAAACTTTACTTTCATGGTAATGGAATCACCTTTCGGAAAATAAAGTGAATAGACATGTGCATTCTTCATAATTTCCTTGTCGCATTTCAATGTTATCACCTATGCCAATCTTCTGTCAATCAATTCGGTTTTCCCTGATTTATTTACAAATTTCATTTTGTTGATTCCACGGTGTGGAAACACATGGAAACTTTTCACTTGTCCTGACCCACAAAACGATTTGGAGCAAAAAAAACTGAACATTTCCCACGCTTTGAACATTTGAACACTTCAACACAACGTCATATCCTACATAGAGTACACACAGAACCCAAAACGTGTCAATTGACACATATATTTTGATTTCAATAACACGTTAACGTGCATAAACTGCAAATGATGCACCTTTTAGTGTGTCAAAATACACATAGAAATGTATTAAAAGGTATTTTTATGAGATGAAGTTCCGTGTGATGCACTAAAATGCATCAATTTGGAAGATCAGACAAGATCATTTCAAAAATAATAAAATTACATATTTAGCTGTGTCAATCGATGCATTAAAAGTGAAATTTTGTTATCTTTGAAATGATCTTGTCTGTCTTCATCTCATAAAAATACCCTTTAATACATTTCTATGTGTATTTTGACACACTAAAAGGTGTACCATTTGCAGTTTATGCACGTTAACGTGTTATTGAAATCAAAATATATATATGTGTCAATTGACACGTTTTGGGTTCTGTGTGTAGTTCCGGAAAATCCCATCAGATGGCATATCGGATAATTTTAATCGCGAATAGTTAATAGATGAAACTGTGGATAGTGCATAGCTTGAAATGGACCTAAGGAACTCATGGCAATCCAGACCCAAGAAGAAGGACCAGCTACCTGAGGGAGGATTAGAAGCCCAACCAAAAATTGTAGGAACACTTGGTCCTATAATTATGTAATATAAATACAAGTCTCAAACCCTTTCCGAGACAACCTCATGTATATTATCTGATCTATATTTATTCATATAACAAATGAAATCAGGACGTAGGATCTACCTTGATTAGGAATTACTCCTTGGTATATAAACAGGAGCCAAGGTGCTCGAAGAGGAACCTCAAGTACATCTGGATATGTCAGAATGAATTTAAAATTATTGGGATGAACCGCACCCGGCAAACAGTATGGAATAAATGATAGCAAAAGCATCTACGATAAATTAAAATATAGCTGGATGAGAGGGTGAGCAATGTCAGAGAGGCGAGTGGATGGAGGATTGCTTCCCAACGTCCCAATTTAATCGTTTAGCAACTCTTTCGGAACGCAGGTGCGCATGCGCAGAAGTTTCCCATATTTAAGCAGATGCAAGTCTGGCAATCAGTCTGCTATGGAACGTTGGCCAGTTCAGACACGAATCGTGGCAATGGAAGCGTTAATCCAAATCATATTAGTAGATACAATATGCGCCACCCTGTATGTAGGGGTGATAGTACAGTAAAACCTCGTTAATCCCGACTAATGGGGGGATAAGTTGACTGGTTTAACGAAAATCCGAATTAGCTGAAATAACCTAAAAGAACAGTGGAAAGTGCATTAAAACTCCGTATATAGCAACAAAACACGTTTATTGTGGTGTACTTAAAGGGCATAGGCCTAAATACACTATACAGTACAGTACAAAGTCTGCGGGAAACAGAATTCCATCAGTGGTTGACTGCCTTTTCTTTGGGAAGTTCTCTTGTTGATTTCTAGCCACATTTAAAATCTTTGATTCTGCTTTTTTTTACCTGAACGGATTAAGCGAAGTCCAGCTTATCGGGGTTCGGATTAACGAGGTTTTACTGTACCTTCATTCATCTAATTTTATCACCGTTCATTCTTATCTCTGCGATTAGCAAAAGGGGCAGAAAATCGAAGTAAAATAAATAAATCGATCAATGAAAGTTCCAAAATAAAGCTTCCTATGATGGAGTAGTGGTAAAGCTGTAACCTTGTAATCGAGTGGTCCTGGGTTGGATCGCACTTCAGATCTAGTCCTGATTAGCCTACTTGAGAATAAAGTGGACTGACACAAAAAAACGGAAATTCAAAATCAATATGATACTTGGATTCGGATTCATCAATGTTTGATCGATTTTATTTATTTTATTTTTCTATTCTGCCACTTGTCGTTAATCGCGAAGATGAAGATAAATAGTAGACGCCATAACATGAGCACAAATGACAACACACGGGGCAAACGATGCAATGTATTAAAGTTCCCAAGTATGTTAAAATGTAAATAAATATATGCATATGTTATAATAAACAAATGCCATCCTATATCTAGGAGTAATAAAAATGGATGACTATGTATGTGTTCTGGCATAACTGCTGAACCCCTGGAGCGATTTCAACCAAATTTGATATACATATGACTTGCAATCTGGAAAGAAATACTGTGGGGGTAAGACACCCCTGGCACCATTAGGGGTGGGGTGGGAAGGAGTGACATGTAAAAATAATCGAAAACGACCGATATTAGTGTGGAATCCATAGTTTTCGGGGTCGCTAAGATGAATACTCCCAATGACGTTCAACTCCAAGTTCATTTTACACTATAGTTAGAATTCATTATTTTCCTGTATAATAGAATATTTGGATAAATAAATACCCGAGTAACGCCGGGTAATCAGCTGGTATAATATAATTTAGGGGTACAGGAACTTCTTGGACACTCTGTATAGGAAAATTATCTATCGCTATTTTCATCCATTCACTTGTCCATTATACGTGCTTTAAGGAATGGAATTATTCAGGTGCTGGTGTAATTTCTTCAGTGGTAATGTATTGAATTTATTAAATCTCGGATTGCATAAAATAAAGCCAATGATCAACGCGATGGACAAATTTTCTCGTAATATTTACGCATTCCACTCTACGTTCCAGAGCCACTGAAAACCAAGCACGAAAATGACGTAATTTGCGGTAAAAGAGGAGAAACTCGGGCAAGTTCCGAATTATTAGTTTCACGGAACGACGAAATGAAACGCTTCTCTCAGGAATTTATTCTATTTTTAATTCTGTTAACACGTGTTTCACGTTGAACGAGCAAGTTTAGACATGGTTTGGTGGGAACAAGCGCCTGTTGGAAATACGTGTAAAATTCCATCGTCGAACAGCTTTCATAGAGAGTACAACAATGTTTTGTTCGATTGAGGATTTGTTCGATTTGAGGACAAGTTGCGTAACAATCAAATGAGCAATGAAATTATAATTTGACAGTAATGAGAAATAAACAGGGTACTTCAAAATTAATTCATCACTCATTCTCATCTTCGCGATTAGGAAAAAATGGCAGTAAAGCGAAGTAAAACAAAACAGATCAATAAAAATCATATGTACGTGTGTGTGTGTTCATTGTTTTTTGCGAACTATATTATGATCTAACCTATTAATGAATACATGTGTGTTGTGGTTGAGTGTAAGACGAGGCACGAGCCTTAATGTCAGCCATGTACAATCACGGACACTTCTGAGTTGTAACGATTCTATCGCTAATTTTACAATCCAGAAGTGTCCGTGACTGTACAAAAAGAGCAAAATAAATTTAAAATTTGAATAATCCATTGACAGGTGAGTGGAGAAGGTTACATAATTTAGAACTGCATAATTTGTATTCATGTCCAGATATTATTAGAATGATTAAATCAAGACGACTTAGGCGGGCAGGCCATGTGGCACGAATGGGAGAGGAAAGAAGAGTTTACAGGATTCTTGTTGGGAAACCTGATGGTAAGAGACCAGTAGGAAGGCCAAGACGAAGATGGAGGGATAACGTTGAGATGGACCTAAAGGAAATCGGTAGGGATGGAAAAGAGTATATAGATCTTGCTCAGGATAGGGACAGAAGTTGCTGCAGCCTTGAATCTTCGGGTTCAAGAAGGCTAGGGAGTTAGTTAGTTAAGTCCATCCAACTTTCCACTCACTCCCAAGTTCAGATCGGAACACCTGATAGCGGAATTAAGATAGGTGCATGAAAAAAAATTGACTTGAGGTGTACTTGTATTCAAACTGGGACTGGCTATATTGCTTCTGTATCCGATCCCCAGTTGTTGGCCCAAGCAATGGCTTAATAATTAAAGCATGGCATTTACTTCCTAGCCTTGTATCTCTCGTTGATAATTTACTACCCTTTCCTTCTTCATCTTTCATTACACGCAATATCCTCAGGACATCTCGTGACGGAGGCAAATCGATAACAATAAATATTTCTTGTTCTTTCGAAGTGGAACAAGGATTACAAAAGTGATTTCGGCACTCTTCGTTTCACAGGAAAATCGAGGCGGGGTGCATGAGTTATTCAGAACATGTCTCACTTGAAAGGTAAGTAAATTTAGGTCCTTCAGTTGTACATACTGTGCCCATGTTCTGCTTTAAATTTTCATGATTCTACGAGAATGTTTATCCATGGACGTTAAGTCTATCCTTTAAAATTCATTGAATAATATCGATGCGAAAAGAAAAAAGTGTTTGTGTTTTGTAGCGTGACATGAAGTCGGGTAGAAGGGATGAAAAATATCTACCCTGCACCTCATATCCCTCGGTTAATGAAGAGGCATTACAAAGAACACTCTTGCTCATTTGAAACCGGGAACCATGGCTTCGTAGCATGGTGCGCAACCCACCGATAACCACGGATGCCGGCATGCCTGCGCGCGCGTGTGTGTGTACTATGTTGCAACAATGACCGGACACCCCCTGAACTGTAAGAAGGATCGCCCATAACTTCCTCAATCCAAGTCATGAGCCACTACTATCGGAATAAAAATTATAGATACTCGAGTTTAGTCCAGGGTTGTTAAAGGTCAAGGAAAAATAAATTAATTAAATTCCGGTCCAGGAGAGAAGATCAACAAGCGTAAATGTGTTCTGGACCGTAAAGAACCTTTCTGTCTGTAAAGTATTTCAGTTTGGTCCAGGAACCTTTTTCTTTCTGCTGAATTTAAATACGGTCCAGGATCCTTCTTTCCAGCTCAATTTAAATACTGTCCAGGAACCTCTTTTCAATGAAACAATACGCAAAAAATCCGGTCCTCCAGAGAAGACCAATAGAACCCCTTAGAATTCATGAGTTCCTGGAACTTTAACAACCCTGGTTTAGACTGCTCATTAAATATTAATTAGTAGGCCTACAAAAAAAATGAGTTACATGAAAATTAACTTATTCAATTCTGGGTTAATCTATAGCAACCAAATTTTTCTTCGAGTATGCCTTATACGTATTCTTTATCGTCATGAGAACAAAATGAGGACAGTTTTTTTAGTTTTCCAAACGATCGGTGTTTGAAATTCTATTATTCAAAAACGGCTTCTCCGATCGTTATGAAATGTTAGTACGGTGCACGCAGAAAGGTTTTAAACACAATTCTTAATTTTTAAGGTTTCTAAATTAGTGAAAAAACAGTTTTTCTCAATTTTGTGAAACAACTTTTTCTTTGTATTGGGTAGTTCTACAAATACAATATTGGTCTTGTTTTGAAGCTCTTTGAATCTGTTTTCAAAATCCATTATCATTGTGAATTCACATTGCGAAACCGATTTTATACGGGTTGTTATTCAGCGGAGTAAAGCTGCACGTTGAACTTGGCAACACGGCACACAGCGATGTCCGTTGAACCGTGGAAATTGCGGGCTGGCACTGCGAGTCGGTGCTTGCAGCGTTGCCACGTTGTGCGTGAAATTCATGCCAACGAGAGTGACGCTGCCGCTAGGGATGATGGGAGGTCAGGAGCCTCACGTGGTTGCAGCGACGCCGCCCATTGGCTGTTGTTTCGAATCGGAAGCCTGTAGGCGCATTGGTTTTACTCGATTTTCTAACTCATTTATTGTTTTTATTCTCTTGTTTACATTATGTTTTATACAGTAATTGCTGTCACGATGTATAAAGTTACCCTTTGCAATGGTTAACTCAATGGATTTGAATAGGAAAAAAACATGCGGATTTGTGTAGACTCAGTTTTCAAGCGTGACGTCACACGTATATGATCCATTGAAACTTGCAACGTAGAATTTCTTGGCCCAACAGTACGCAGTGAAAACATAGGAAGGTCTTCGTATATTGCTCAAGCCGCGCTTACACCGAATGTTACCAACAAATGTTATTAACTTTTTGTTACGAACACGGATAACAACAGATGTTGCCAACGAATGTTGGTAACCAGAACACTAGTTTGACTTTATTCTTGTTAATAACTTATGTTAACATTTTGGCTGCATGATCTCAGTTGGCTGCAAGATGTCGAGTGTGGAGGAAGTTATACTCTCTGGGGCACCATGTGCCATTTTGGCGAAAGCGAGAAGTCCAAGAAGATTCTTGGAGACCATCACTGCGGACAAGAGCTAATTATAGCTGAAGAGACCTGTTGGTTTCTTGTTTTCTTAAATTGTGGACAAGTTTGGTCCGAAAGGACAGGCTTCTCGCGGAACAATTCCAGTAAGTTGAGCACTTGATCCTTTGACCACTCCATCTCACTCCGATCTTGATAAATAAATTACAAAACAAAACACACCTCGCACTCGCCGGCTGGCTGTCACTGGCGTGATGGAGGTGGGAGGGGAAGTATTGCTAATATCGAAAAAGCTCTGTTAACATGTGTTGGCAACAAGTGTTGCTAACATTCTTTGATCTTTACCGACTTCTTGTGGATAACAAAATTTCTGTTGCCAACAAGGGAAATCAGTTGCCATCAAGGGAAATCTGTTGCTAACATGTTGATAACAAATTCACAAGCGTTTTTCGAAATGTTACCAACATTTGTTGGCAACGTGTGTTAGCAACCCCGGCTTAAGGAGAAAAACCTTTCCCAGTCGAGACTTTAGGGCAGAGAAAGTTATCATATCTTTTAATACTTTACATAACCTACACACCGGGCACGTGACCGCATTCAACTGCGGAGTGCTCCTTCGCATCGCAAATCGAAGGTACTACGTAACAACTGCAGGTGTTCGGCCTTGTGCCTTTCCTGTCTAATTGACCATTGTTTCCTCGCGAGCGCCGTATCTATGACCCTGATACAACTGAGGCACTGGCCAGTGGTTCGGCTGGAGCCATGCACTTTGAATGCACGACAGGACAGCCCAATAGATTGCAGCGCACGCTCTGTAGCATATGCAAATTGTTGGTTGTTTATGCGCTCCGAATACAGAGCATTGCATAATGCTGATCATTGTATGCTAAAGAAATTACGGAGAGGCTCCTGTTGGTGACGACAAGAACCACCCAATACGCTGCATGCATACATATAGCCAGGGTGCTAAATGGTGAAGGGACAGGCGAGGGGGGTTGTTTGACCAACAACGAATTTGTAAAATGCAGCGTTGTTAAAGGTCCAGGATTTTAAATAAATTCAATTCCGGTCAGCAAGAGTAAATGGGTTCTCGACCGTAAACAACCTTTTTATCTGTAGAGTATTGCAATTCGGTTCAGGGACCTTTTTTCCTGATTAATATAAATACGGTCCAGGAACCTTTTTCCGAACCAATTTAAATACGGTCCAGGAACCCTTTTTCCGGATCAATTTAAATACGGTCCATGAACCTTTCTTTCCTGATCAATTTAAATACGGTCCTGGAACCTTTCCAGATCAATTTAAATACGGTCCAGGGACCTTCTTTCCTGATCAATTTAAATACGGTCCAGGAACCTTTTTTCCGGATCAATTTAAATACGGTCCATGAACCTTTCTTTCCTGATCAATTTAAATACGGTCCTGGAACCTTTCCAGATCAATTTAAATACGGTCCAGGGACCTTTTTTCCGGATCAATTTAAATACGGTCCTGGAACCTTTCCAGATCAATTTAAATACGGTCCAGGGACCTTCTTTCCTGATCAATTTAAATACGGTCCAGGAACCTTTTTTCCTGATCAATATAAATACGGTCCTGGAACCTTTCCGGATCAATTTAAATACGGTCCTGGAACCTTTCCAGATCAATTTAAATACGGTTCAGGAACCTTTTTTCCAGATCAATTTTAATACGGTCCAGGAACCTTTTTCCGGATCAATTTAAATACGGTCCTGGAACCTTTCCAGATCAATTTAAATACGGTCCAGGGACCTTCTTTCCTGATCAATTTAAATACGGTCCAGGAACCTTTTTTCCTGATCAATATAAATACGGTCCTGGAACCTTTCCGGATCAATTTAAATACGGTCCTGGAACCTTTTCAGATCAATTTAAATACGGTTCAGGAACCTTTTATCCAGATCAATTTTAATACGGTCCAGGAACCTTTTTCCGGATCAATTTAAATACGGTCCTGGAACCTTTCCTGATCAATTTAAATACGGTCCAGGAACCTTTTTTCCGGATCAATTTAAATACGGTCCTGGAACCTTTCCAGATCAATTTAAATACGGTTCAGGAACCTTTTTTCCAGATCAATTTTAATACGGTCCAGGAACCTTTTTTCCGGATCAATTTAAATACGGTCCTGGAACCTTTCCAGATCAATTTAAATACGGTTCAGGAACCTTTTTTCCAGATCAATTTTAATACGGTCCAGGAACCTTTTTCCGGATCAATTTAAATACGGTCCTGGAACCTTTCCTGATCAATTTAAATACGGTCCAGGAACCTTTTTCCTGATCAATTTAAATACGGTCCAGGGACCTTCTTTCCTGATCAATTTAAATACGGTCCATGAACCTTTCTTTCCTGATCAATTTAAATACGGTCCTGGAACCTTTCCAGATCAATTTAAATACGGTCCAGGAACCTTTTTTCCAGATCAATTTAAATACGGTCCAGGAACCTTTTTTCCAGATCAATTTAAATACGGTCCAGGAACCTTTTTTCCAGATCAATTTTAATACGGTCCAGGAACCTTTTTCCGGATCAATTTAAATACGGTCCAGGGACCTTTTTTCCGGATCAATTTAAATACGGTCCTGGAACCTTTCCAGATCAATTTAAATACGGTTCAGGAACCTTTTTTCCGACTCAATTTCAATACGGTCCAGGAACCTTTTTTCCTGATCAATATAAATACGGTCCTGGAACCTTTCCGGATCAATTTAAATACGGTCCTGGAACCTTTCCAGATCAATTTAATTACGGTCCAGGGACCTTCTTTCCTGATCAATTTAAATACGGTCCAGGAACAATTTTTCAATTAAACAATACGCAACTTGGACAGAATTTAAATTGCGTGAGAAAAAAGGTTCCGGTCCTGTTAAGTAACCCGATAGAGCACATTAGAATTTATGATTTTCCGGTCATTTAACAACTCCGGGGTTATTAAAGGTCCAGGAACTGCAAATAAATTCAATTCCGGTCCGGGAGAGAGATTCAGCAAGCGTAAATGGGTTCTAACAGTTGGGCTGAAAAGTTCGTAGGCTAACATAGTAAAAAATATTTTTTTGACAAAATTCGATTTTATTATTCATTATAGTTGCCTTTGAGGGCGATACAACGATTATAGCGGTCATACAATTTTTCGATGCCATTTTTATAGTACGATTTCTCTTTAGCCTCAAAATAGGCCTCAGTTTCGGCGATTACCTCTTCATCAGTGCTAAATTTCTTTCCAGCGAGCATTCTTTTAAGGTCTGCAAACAGGAAAAAGTCACTGGGGGCCAGATCTGGAGAATATGGTGGATGGGGAAGCAATTCGTAGTCTAATTCATATAATTTTGCCATCGTTTTCATTGATTTGTGACACGGTGCATTGTCGATTGTGAGCACGCGCGGCACCCATTTTGCACACAGCTTTCGCATGTTCAAATATTCATGCACAATATGTCCAACACGTTCCTTTGATATTTTTAAAGTCTCAGCTATCTCGATCAACTTCACTTTACGATCATTTAAAATTATTTTGTGGACTTTTTTGATGTTTTCGTCGGTAACAGCCTCTTTGGGGCATCCACTGCGTGCATCGTCTTCGATGCTCATTTCGCCTCGTTTAAATTTAGCAAACCACTTCTCAACGGTTGATTTTCCTGGTGCAGAGTCCGAATAATGTTTATCAAGCCAAGCCTTGGCTTCAACAGTATTTTTTTTTCGCCAAAAAGCAATGCTTAATTAACACACGAAATTCTTTTTTATCCATTTTTTCACAATAACAAAAGCTGCTTCACTCACAATGCTATATCTCACGAACTAATTATCCGGCAGCTGTGAAATTTATACACGTATCTTTTTAAGATTAGTACTAAGTAAAAATCACATGGATTTAATTCTAGTAACGCTATCTATGAGTCAGCCTACGAACTTTTCAGCCCAACTGTTAGACAGTAAAGAACCGTTTCTGGAAACCTGCTAAAACATAACCGCACCAAAAATTTCCTGGGGTAGAGTTCTTGTTATAAGAACGACGATAGGCAATCAGGTTTAATCTTCAAACATACTTTACCAAGAAGTGGAACAAAACTGCAAAACAATAAAAAAAAATAACCCATGGCGCAACAGCCTCTGAGGGCCAGGGCGTACCTATTGACTACCGCCTCACTCCCAAATGCCTCAGAAGAGGTGGGCGATTACCCAACCAGCTACAGGGTGACGTGTGGTCAGCACGACGAACCCCCAGTCGTTGTTGTAGATTTCCATGACCAGGATAGCGCTACTCATTCGTAGCTCCCCATTTTGTTTTATTGCTCAAATGGTAAATGCAAGTGCTAGTGAGCCATGGAAGCATTTTGAACTGTAAAATAATAATGTAAATGTAATACTACGGTATTGTTCTTATAACGTATCGGTATTATGTACAGTCACCAGCAAGAAAAATGGGACACCTAGATCCCTGTAAGGCGTTGTGTGTGTTATCTAACTTAACGGGAGGTAGTAGAAGCTGCCATTGAAAATTTGCTATCAAAATCCACTTATGATTGTAGAATTAGTGTACATAACGCATTACAGGGAAACGAGTATTTCCTGAACTAGATGTCCCATCTTTATTGCCGTTGACTGTACATCTGTGCGCCTTAAATTGGTAATATTTGTTTCTCAAGATCTGAAGTAATAATAACTGAGGTGCACCTTATATTCCATGTTGTCTTGGATTCGAAGAAATACGGTAAATATGTAGTAACAATTAAATTATAACTATTAACATTGTACCATCATTGAGCTGCTGTATGTTGAAACAACCCATCATTTCTGTATACAGTGATTCAGGGGGCGGCCAAGGCGGGGGGGTGGGGGAGGATTTCCTCGGTAAATAGAAAAGTCCCCCCACGAAAATTTCAATAATCTACAGCAGAGCATTCGGACAACAGATAAGAAATTTGGCAACTGTGTATACTTTAATTTAACTTAGAACGTACTTTTTCTTACTTTTTCGTAGTACAGTAAAACCTCGTTAATGCGGACCCCGATAAGCCAGGCAAAAGGCAATAAAAAAAAGCAGAATTCAAGGTTTTAAATGTGGCTAGAAGTCAACAAGAGAACTTCCTAAATAAAGGGCAGTCAACCGCTGATGAAATTCTGTTTCCCGCAGACTTTGTACTGTACTGTATAGTGTATTTTGGCCTATGCCCTTTAAATATACCATAATAAACGTGTTTTGTTCCTATAAACGGAGTTTTAATGCACTTTCTACTGTTCTTTTAGGTTATTTCAGTTAATCCGGACTTTCGTTAAACCGGTCAACTTATCCCCTCCATTACTCCGGATTAATGAGGTTTTACTGTATTTGGACCTAAAAGGGATGAGGAGACAAGTGAGTGGAGAAGTTTGCATAACATAGAACTTCACAATTTGTATTCATGTCCAGATATTATTAGAATGATTAAATTAAGACAGACCATGTAGCACGAATGGGAGAGGGAAGAACAGTTTACAAGATTCTTGTTGGGAAACCTGATGGTAAGAGACCTGTAGGAAAGCCAAGCCGAATATGGAGGGATAACGTAGAGATGGACCTAATGGAAGTCGATAAGGATGGAAAAGATTGGATTCATCTTGCCCAAGATAGGGACAGGTGGAAGGTCTGTGTTACTGCAGCCATAAACCTTCGGGTTTAAGAAAGCTAGAGAGAGAGTTCGTTAGTATTATAATGTCATGCCTATGGCCCCTACCCCTATGAAGTTAGATATACCCCTGGAGGAAAGTGGGTAGATTCAAAACTATCTGCATATATGGCCTATGCCTACGCCACTGGTATACTGAAATAAATTGTTTTCAGGTATTTTTTTTTACAACTTGAAATGTACGTTACTTCGGTACTAGAAGACTTGTAAAATGCAACAATTACCCGAAAACACTCTCCCAAGTTTAACGAGTGGTTCAGCAGACGCCTGATGAAGAGAGATAAAACGCAGTTTCCGAAATTAGCAGCGAATGGCTTTGAAGGCAACAAAACACTGTAATTAAGTGGAGTGGCGACTACGCTGCAGCTGTTGATGAATGGTATGGATCGATCACCCCCACCCCCTCCAACCCTGCATATAATGTTGCCCTTGTGACAGTAAAAGTAAATGGCAGGACATCAGAGTGGACAGGAAGAACGTTATCGGATTTTAGTGTGGCTACAGAATGGCAGTTCCTGTATGCTGACGACATTGCTATTCGTTTCGATGCAACAAGTGGTTCGGGTTAAGGATTGCCAAATTCGGATAAAAGTTTATCTGGATATCGGATGACTTTCTATCCGAATTTCAAATATCCGGAATCTGATATACAGATTATCCAAAATATCCGGATATCCGATGTGAACATTATCCGGACAGTTTTACGTTTGTCAGTTTTACGGGCTATCCACATGTTCTTTTATTAGTCATGTCTGTATTTCACAAATTTTCTACAAATCCTTCGTAAAATCTGTACTGTCCGGATATTCGGAATATCCGAACATGCGTACCATCCGGATGTTTGGATTGTCCAGATTATTCTTGTATTCGGATTATCCAGATTCCTAATTATCAGGATTATCCAGATATCTGAATTATCCGGATATCCAGATATAAAAATTATCCGGATATACAGGTATCAAAATTATCCTGATATCCTAATTATCCGGATATCCAGATTACGCCTTGCATCCGATATAGCATAATTTGAAATCCGGATATCCGTTATTCGGGTTTTGTGGCCATCCCTAGATCGGATCCGACTTTAAACTGTAGGTCTAATACCGATTAGCCTATCTGTGCATAAAGTGGACTTAAACAATAACCCCAACAAACAAACCAACAAGTCGGTCGTCCGACGTGGTCAAAAATGGCTGTTGACCACCAAAACACTGTACCAAATAAAGCTGGTATTTTTTAAATAGCTAAAGATTTCCTCGTGTCAAAAATACTTTATGGATTTCTGAACTTGCTATAAATAAAAAGGTCCGTTTTAAAAACAAAGTTTGCATAACCTTTGAACGAAAATTGAGATAATTTGTTCCGTCACGTTATACACAGGAAGGCTAATTGGGACTGGGCCTACAGTTTAAAGTGGGATCCGAACCACTTGTGCCTCCACCCAGTATCGAACTCATCTTCGCTTATGTTCTGAGAGGAACTAATCTTTTACCGACAATAAAAGTAAATTAGTGTCTATAACTGTACCATGAGTTAACGTCCACAGCAGACTCGATACAATGCACCATATGCACAAGCGGCTCTATGAAGAGTGAAGAAGTGGAAATATGGGCTGCCAAGAAGAAGTTGCTAAGCGCTAAACTATTCATATCGCATTCCCACTGCGCCATCTTACCCACCCTAGGTGGGACAGATGGCTAAAAGCTAATCTTCTTTTGCGTGCATATTGTGACTACATGGTGACTCAGAACTCAGCCCTCGTATATTTTTGATGCTCCTCAAGAACTGAAATATGATGTAAACTACATTGAAAATAAATGAAATAAATGAGCAGCTTTTTCTAGTTGACTGAAAATGTGCGCCATCTCTCCCCCTTTACCCTATGTCAACCATTGTCAATATAACGTACAAAATTTATTTAAAATCTTGTTTGAAATGTTCCCAAAAACAATAAAAATAAGTAATGAAATGAATCTGAGATTCTATTCGATGGTAGACTACATTGAATGTTAACGCTCCCATCTCTCCAAAAGAAATGTGTTTTCCCTGTTGCATTCCTGTTGCATTTATGTATGTCGCCACATTATCCTGTTCTCATTTTAACTGGGAAACAATGTCCCTCAAATTGTGCATTCAATTTCTTTGAATTATTCTTTTAAGTCCAATACTACATGGACTTAAAAGATAGACTATTTGAGACTGGGCCTACAGTTTAAAGTGGGATCCGAATGACTGTGCCGCCACCGGGTATCGAACCCGTGACCCCTTGAGTACAAAGCGACGACTTTTCGCTCGCCATCGGGGAGGCCGTCCCAAAATCGTGCGTATGTAAAATTAGGCAGAGAAGGCAACGTATTTCTGAAGCACGGCATGATTAGGAACAAGGGAAATGGTGCCATGTGTGTGAAAAACTGTTAGAGAAATGAAAATATTGCTCTGTAAGCAATTACTGCCAGTTGTGAAATCAGGCAGAGTCTACGAGAGATCCAAATTTCCATGTTTTATTGCGTCTGGTTTATTGCATTGGCTTGCCTGAGGATGAAACCAAAAAGTTCCAGTGAACTGTTCCAGTTTTCAACATCTTATTTGCATACCTACCTTGTAACCAAACCAAACGGGAGGAAATGAAATTAATTTTCCTAGTAGCTATTTACTTTAGAAAGCAAAGCAGGTCAAACTACATTCATCTGAACGTAAATATATTAAGGCATTTTTTGTTGTTGGTGAAATCAATAAGAAGATGAATTGACTTAGAATTGATGTTTTTGAGATTAAAATGTAGAGTTACAATCATGAGTTTAACTGTAACATGTATTTGAGTTTATTTTTCTGGACTGGACCTACAGTTTAAAGTTCGATCCGAGCAACTATGTGCCTCCATCAGGTATTGAACCCATGACC
This sequence comes from Lepisma saccharinum, assembly GCF_977018435.1. Taxonomy (NCBI): domain Eukaryota; kingdom Metazoa; phylum Arthropoda; class Insecta; order Zygentoma; family Lepismatidae; genus Lepisma; species Lepisma saccharinum. The sequence goes on from NC_139246.1 coordinate 6,534,262, forward strand.
CTTTGGTTGAAGCGACGACGAGTTCACTAGGCCATAGGGGTTGCCCTCTAATATCTATTTGAATAGGAACTAACTATTTTCTTTAACGTGTTTTTCTGCTTCGATATTAATGGGGATTTTAACGTGCAGAATTGCAGTCTTTTGGATCCAATCCAGTTTCTCTAATTACCAGGCACATGCGTAACTGAAGAATTTTACAAGGGTATTGGTAAGTGGTTCGAATCCCACTTCATACTCTAGATGATGTGAGACCGTTTACCCACTGTACCCTCCTCGAGAATTACGTCCATTTTTTTCTAATCGACAGATTTCAATGTTTTACTTAATGTAAAAGTGGTTCCAGCGTTAGGAAAGCACAAATAACGGAGATATTTGATCCCAAAGAATGGCCCACCAGGGCCGGATTAACCTATGGGCAACTGGGGCAATTGCCCCAGGCCCCCCACCAAAAGGAAGGTGTGAAGGGCCTGCACCAAAAAAATATTTTAACCAGCTGGCTATGCTTGTGAAAAATTACATAAGAAGTTGCATTTTAAAAATAAAAACAAATCTTCAATATTACCTTATGTCTACACCCTTCTGGATCCAATTGTAGCACAGCTCTCAGTCGATCTGTTTGTAGATATCTGAAGCTCAGTATACTTCATACCATGGATAAAAGGCAAGAAAAGTTTGTCTACTATAATTGTTAAGCCTTTGGGAATTTTCTTGAAGAAAGTGTAGTTACTACAATTTCCACAATGAACCTGTCGGTAATTGACCAGTAGATGTACTGACATATTTACTCTTAATTGTAAATAATATCATTTATAATAAATTATGTACGTAAGTATAGTCTACTGCTCAGTTCTCTGTTCCCGTCTGAACCCCTTTAGTATTTACTATATATTGTAGTTACGGTGTTCACTCTTCATAATATACTGTAGACATTTATGCAGAATTTTACTGCTGCTACAGTGCTACAATTTTCGTCCTGTTACTTTATTTTACTGCGCTATTCTCCCTTCAAAACCTATTTGCGATATGTTCGATTGTGAATGACTACTGATTCTAAAATCAGGTCTACCATTTCAACTGCTGAAAATTGGTGGTTAACGTATTGAGCTAATAAAGCTCCTAGTAAAAAAAAAAAAAAAAAATGGGGGGCCCCCACAAAATATTTTGCCCAGGGACTTCCACAAACCTTGATACGACCCTGGCCCCACGTAAGTAAAACCTGCAATTTCGGAGTATTTTCGCAGCTTTTTGTTAGTAAAAACTGTTCGTATGTACACTAAAATAGTGAAGGAACACGTAGAAAATAGCTATCAGTACCAAACCTAACAATCTTGACCTAACTACGTAAAATTATAGCTGCTGTTATGGAAAGTCGTTTTGGGTGCTATATTCACTTGCGCGAAACCTTCGAGCTGTTCTGCTACACGGTAAAGTAACACGCTAAGGTAACAGACGTACCTCACTTCACCATAATACATTTCCGAGAGCTAAAATCAACTGAAAACGTTTATGAACAACAAAATCTTCATAAACCGTGCAAAATATTTCACTTTTTCCAGGGTGTACAGAGGGTCAAGGGTACCGATAATGTCGCAGTTAACCTATCTGTGCATAAAAATGGGCTTAAAACAAAACTCGTCTTATTTGACTTGTTTCACGTTCTTCTTCCTGGTATTTTATTTAGCTTGATTGATTGTGTTTTAAGTCTACTTTATGCACAGACAGGCTAATCGGGACTGGACTTTTACAGTGGGATCCGGACCACTATGCCAGGTATCTCCAACTAGTATCGAACCCAACCTCTTGATTAAAAGGCGACGACGTTGCCACAACGTCATCAGGGATTTTCCAGTACTTAATTTAGGATAAACATTATAATTGATGAAGCCGACCTCCGTGATGGGGTGGTTATCACATCGCGCTACGACCCAGGGGTCGCGGGTTCGAATCCCGGCCTGGGCAATGGTGTTCTTTGTGACTGTACCTTCATCAATTTCACCAATGCCCCAGTAGCGCCGATTGCGTCCAAAACTGATGGTCCTTGTTGCCTTGTGATCAAGGGGTCCCGGGTTAGATACCCGTTGGAGTCACATGGCACAGTGGTTCGGATCCCACTTTAAACTGTAGGTCCAGTCCCGATTAGCCTTTCTGTGCATAAAGTGGACTTAACAATTAAATTCAGAACTGAGGGTCAACGACAGTTTACTTTGTCTTGGTGGACAAGGCTTACTTAAGAGGCCATAGTACGGAGGCAAAAATTGGGGGGACTGCCACTAATCGACGCCACTGATCATCCTTCATATTCATCGTCGTGATTAGCCAAAAGTGGCAGAAAGGCGTCGGTAAATAACAAAAATAAACTCAAACAATTGATTAACAGACGGAAACAGGAAGAAATACTGAACGGAGCGCTAACATAGTCCTTGGAGCGGCGAGGACGACATACACAGGTTGGTTGATTGATGGAATCGTTGTTTTAAGTCCACTTTATGCACAGAGAGGCTAATCGGAACTGGGCCGACAGTTTAAAGTGCCTCTGCGTGTGCTTCCACCGGGTATTGAACCCGGAGCCATTGATTACAAGGCGCCATCGGGGAAGCCTGGCGTACAGGGGGAATTAAATACTGTGTACGCTAATAAAATAACATCTACGAACGAAAACCGACCTTGAGTTGAAGCAATGTCTTCGGCTAATAATCCCTATTTGATCTTCATCAGAGGTCGCCGGTTCGAATCTCGTCCGTTTCGGATGGTGAATACATTATGGGAGCACTTCGCTTCTAGAATCTTACTTGTACACTGGTAGGCCATTGTCCGCAGGCCGCACTCACTCACACAAAAAAATCACATCCACCAGAAGCTAGAGCGTAGCACTGAACGGGAATGCGCGCACGGAGACACGACGGGCATTTTGCAACACTCGCGGACGGCCCTGGCTGGCTGAGCGGACGAGGAACTCACGCCACGGCGTCACCACGGCAACTGCTTGCATCTTCCCGGACTCTCGGAACCGCCACCGCAGCTCCATCTAGCTTACGGGCGGCGTATCACCTACACCTGCCCCCATGCGAACGCCATATGTACGAGGACGTCGCATTTCGCACCAAACAAAAAATTGGGCAGTATGTAGTCACCGGCAAAAGCGCCCGAAGGAATTTTTCTCAGGGGGGGCAGATTCATAGAAATTTTCATTATTATTAGAAGTAGTAGTAGTATTAACGCTATTATTTTTATTATTGTTATTTACTACTACTTCTTGTGTTATTTAAATTACACATATTAGTAATTTCCATATTCTGTATATCTATATACAATTTGCGTAACTGTATACTTAACATATTAATTCATGTTGGACAAAAAGCTGTTTTTGATAGTTAGATAATTAGTATACAGGGTGATCCGTTCGAGATGTCAGAAAAGTAAACCTTATACACAAGAGGTTAATGTACGTATCTCTGAGCAGTTTGTTGTAATATAAGCAGAAAGGATGTAAGTTTCGAGTGGGTGGAGGTTTACAGACTTCAGCCGCGTGGCGGCGCTAATGTGCATGGTAACAAAGGTGGTGGTCACGTCACAACAGCGCACACACTATGTCGTGATTTGTGATTTGATTTATTTTACTTCGCCTTTTGTGCCACTTTTGGCTAATTTACGAAGATCGGGATGAGTGATGATATGATGAAATTGATGAATGGACACTCACAAATATCCACGCCCAGGCCAGGATTCGTACCCGAGACCCCTGGCGTCGTAGCGCGATGTGCTAACCACTCCGCCACAGGGGCCGGCACACACTATGTCGTATGGTATGCGAAATTTTCGAGAAGCTATTACATACATGCTACTGCCACAACGCAGCTGAAGTCTGTAACCCTCCACTCACTCGAAACGTACATCCTTTCTGCTTATATTACAACGAACTGCTCACAGATATCTACATTAATCTCTTGTGGATAACGGTTTATTTTTCTGACATCTTGAACGGATCACCCTGTAAAATAGAATGTAAGCTTAAATATAACCCTATTTCCAATAATAATAAAAGTAGCGACGATTGGGTTCCAAAACTGGGGGGGGGGGCACTTTTATTCATTTATTTATTTAATAGAAGATTCCAAATACAGCGTTAGCCATTTTACATTGGAACGAATTAACAAAACATAAGGACAAAAATAATAACATGTGGTTAAGAGACTTACATACTTTTAGTTAACTTTCTTCTAAACTTCTCCAGATTTTCAAAAATGTCTATTTGGCTTCCTAGATTATTATATTCACTGGGCAGTCTATGGAACAGAGAGCGCTGGATGAGGCACAATCTCAGCTTCTGAGAAGCGAAAAGTTGAGTGCTTCTTGTTGAGAGGGCAGGCACACGAAAGTGAATTTCCTGAAGAAGGCGGTCTCTTCTGATGTTGCCATTCACTATTTTATGTAGAAATATATGGTCAGCCAGTCTATGTCTCTCTTGAGGAGTTTGGATATTTAACATTTGCAGGAGGATGGACTTTTGCAAGTGTCTTGTGGACGGAATTCGGTGTCGAACAATGGCCAGGAAGAAATTTAGGACCGAATTTAGTCTGTCTGAATTTAAGGGGCATGCCATAGACCACATCGGAGAACAGTATTCAATTTTAGGTGACACAAAAGATTTGTAAAAGGTGCTGAGGGCAGTCAAGTTGTTTATTTCAGTGAAACGATAGAGAAGACCCAGCATACGCATTGATCCCCTTGTGACTGTAGAGATGTGCTCAGAAAAGGAAAGTTTCTCGTCAAATATGACGCCCAGGTCCTTTTGTGCGGCAACTCTTTGAACACAATTATTTCTTATGAAATATTTAGTATTAAATGTGTTTTTCTTTAAGGAGAAGGTCATCATGGTACATTTTTGAGGGTTGAGTTTTAAGTTCCATAATTCACACCACTTTATTAGAGAATCTAAATTCTTTTGCAGAAGTGTCATGTCACTGAAATTGGAGATTTTACTATATATTTTGCAATCGTCAGCGAACAAGAGAAGGTTCTTGCATGAATCGGAAAGATATTCTGGAAGATCATCAAGGTACAGGATGAAGACAAGAGGTCCAAGAACACTGCCTTGAGGTACACCAGAAGATACAGCTTGATAAGAAGAAGACATTCCGGAAAGAACAACTTTTTGTTGTCTGTTTTGGTTGTAGTGCTTGAGCAGAGAGAGAAAGTTTCCATGAATATTGAAACGGTGGGATAATTTATGGAGCAGGAAATTGTGGTTTATAGAGTCAAAAGCTTTCGTAAAATCCAGATATATTACATCCAGTTGAGAGTTTTCAGATATAGAGTTGATAGCGTCAGATAATAAAATGTTTACTTTCCATTGGTATATAAGGTTTAGCATAGTGCGGGAGCAAGAGTGGCAAAGAGTGGGGGGCAACTGCCCACCATGCCCTCCTAATCGCCGCAAATGAATATTAATAATAGTTGTTTTAACTTGCAGTCTGTCACAGAAAACAATATTTTTTTGTTATAAAATATAGATACAATATCACCACTCGAATTACATTAACTATTTTCAGAAATCTCATGGGGAAAGTGCCCCCTCTGCCCCCCCTGCGGGGGCCCTTGGTCACCGGGAATAAAAATGGGTCACCTAGATCCTCGCTTTCCTTCAAGGCGTTACGTGCGTTGCCTTTGAAAAGTTGCTAACAAAATCCACTTATCGCCTTCAAGTTATGCAACACGCAACGCCTTGCAGCGAAACTAGTATTTCAGGATCTACAGGGTGGTCCGTAAGTCCCTACCCATTCATATATCTTGTGTGTCTAGTGTATAGAGTTTTGCGTGTGCTGTTGCGCATAACATTATGCGATGCCATGTCCATGGGCCAGTAAACCATATCTCAATATGTTACAAACAATGGTTTATACCGAAACTCGATGAACTTTGAATCAGAGATCAGGTTTGGTTTCAACAAGATGGGGCTCCGACTCATTATGCCCAATTTTCCTAACAAATGGAATCTCCGGCGCCTATGAAATGGCCCGCAAGATGTCCGGACTTGACAACGTGTGATAACTCTCTTTTGGGATACATAAAGGACATTGTGTCGAAACAACGTTATAATTCCAATCATGAGTTGAGGGCAGCTGTTACAACGGCATTTGGAACAATAACCCCTGCTATGTTGCGAAAAATGTCTCACAGAACATGGCGTCGCATAAAATTATGCAGCGAGAATGAAGGACAGCACACAGATACACTCGGCACATAAAATATGTGAATGTGTAGGGACTTACGGGACCACGAAACATTACACTTGCTGTCACTACAGCGATGCGCTTCAAACCGTGGAAACTACGAGTTGTCACTGAACCACGTTCATCACACATCTTTACTCCATTGAATAAAAACTTGCATAATATCAGTTTCGCAATGTGAATTGACAACAGGGTGGATTGATTTAAATCAGGTGATATTTAAAAAAAATCACTCTAAATAAATAATTTATATAATAATGTAAATAATTTTGTAGACATCAGAAACACTTTTGGTGAAAGCATATTTCTCTCGTAATCATCTAATAGTGTATATTAGGCTCTAAGATAGGAAAAAAAATAAAATAAAATATATGTACTGATGCTGACAAGCTCATGACAAGCTCATATGAAAGGAAATGTACACACACATTTCTCCTGATTTAAAATTAAATAAATATTATAGGCAAAAATAGCAAACATTTTGTGCAAAAAGATATACAAAATACTAATCATGTTAAATCATAAATATTGTTAATACTATTAACCTGTAAATAAACATGGCAGCTGATATTTATCAAACTATCATTAAAAAAATCTCCAAATTTCAGGTACAAAGACAATACAAATATTTAAGTTAATATTTTATGTTACAATTATAGAGTACATCCAGAATGTTTTAGTTTCACTGGAAGAAAAGTTACTGAAGTTATTATTAGTTTCATTAAAACACTGAACAAACATTTCCATAGTAGTTACAGTATCATAAAAAAGAAAAATGTATATTCACGTATATTTTTTATTTGCTTTAATCAAACTTTTCAAATATTTTACAGGTCCGTTTACTAAAAAAGCCCTTCTATAAAAAAACATGGTGCCAAAAACAATGCAAGCAATGTTAAGCATGCTTTGTAAAAAAACAATCAAAAAATCGATTTCAATAAAAAATCAACAAAAATGATTTTTTAAAAAATAAAAATCATGCTTTTTATGCACCCTGATTGACAATGATAATTGGTTTTGAAAGCAGCTGCAACGAGCTTCAAAGCAAGACTAAGTTCGAATTTGTAGCACTACTAAAAAAATGTTATTTAAAAGAAATGATAATCTTTTATTGGCCGAATTTTATAAAATTGAACATTAAGAACTGTATTTAAAATCTTCCTACCTGCACTGTACTTAAATTCCATCACAATCATACCACAAGCTTTTAATTTATAGAATTTCAGAGAGAGCCAGTCGTTTTAAAATACAAAAAATCCGGCACCTTCTTTGTTTTCACGACGATAAAAAAATGGAAGGCATAATCGAAAAAGATTGGTCACCATAGCTTAACGCAGAATTGAATAAGCTAAATTTTGATGTAACACATTTTTATGTATGTCTACTGGCTAATTTTTAATCCGATAGTAGATTTGATAGAAAACCCAGAATAAATGAGTTGTGGCTAAGTTAATGTAGTTCTGTGTTCACACTGTGTTTGTTCTTACATATCACATGTTTACTGTTCATCCCAATTAAAGCCATTGACCCAAATATGTAAAATCAAGTGAGACATTAAATAAGCTCGTAATGGATCTCAACATGAACAACAAAATATGTGCAGTGCTTATGGGAGCGATTTAAAAGTTTTCCCTTGTGCTTAGACATGTCAACATAGGTAGAAGAAGGGTGCATCATGGTGGTGTGATTATCCAGCAACGTGCTCATGGTATTGATTGGGAATGTATCATGTCGGGAAATTTGGATACATTGAGAATAGAGATGTAACGTATTCATTATCGAAATCACCACACTTGCATAAAAACAGTTATAACACCATTAAGCTTTGTTTCCATGATTATGAAAAACTAAATATGCTGACCAAGGCAGTAATTTATTTTATTAAAAACATAAACTAAACGTAACGTTTCAACCTTCTAGCAAGGTCTTCTTCAGACTCTGTATCAAGTACAAAAGTAACAAGATACAAAGCAGAACAACTTTCTAATAGTCTGGAGGGAGTAATGTTTGTGTATATATAATGCCCTGTTTTTGTATCTTGTTACTTTTGTACTTGATACAGAGTCTGAAGAAGACCTTGCTAGAAGGTTGAAACGTTACTTTTAGTTTATGTTTTTAATAAAATAAATTACTGTCTTGGCCAGCATATTTAGTTTTTCATAAAAAACCGTTGTCCTTCTTGAAATCGGTGTCATTTTTTTTAATGGATTATTTGTTGAATACCAAAATGGTTGATAGATGCAACTGATGCCAAAAGTAGTTCATGATCATCTGGCAAACATGGTGACCCCCGGCACCAGTGTGCACAACCACCATACAAGAACCAATTTCAAATTGTTGTTTTCATTTATGGCTGCAAAAACCTGTAATGCCCTACATAAGAGCATGTAAAATATACCTAACAAAGAATACTTTCAAAAATGAAGTAAGGGACTTCCTTTTAGCAGAGCAGAGATTGTGTTCAAACACTATAAGGTATAGTCAACGCGCTAGCTACGTTAACGACAGGCTGGCTTTGAAGTCGACGGAGCGCGCCCACAAGCTGCAACAATCACATTCAACGTACAGTGTTGCCACACATCTACTGTAAGCCACCTTGTCCCTCCGCACACAACCACCTTCCCACGGTCTCCATATTGAAGTTGCAAAGTACGGCAACAGCGTATCCGCAGTCATGTGACTGAGACTCCACGTGGAGTAGACGAGCAGAATGACAGTTGAGCCCATTGGCTCAAGGACTCCACGTGGAGTAGACGAGCAGAATGACAGTTGAGCCCATTGGCTCAAGGACTCCACGTGGAGTAGACGAGCAGAATGACAGCTGCGCCCATTGGCTCAAGGTTGAGTGTCATTGGACGAAAACAACTCGCCCGCTATTTATCCACACCCACGTTTGCGGCGGCTGCGGCTTTCTTTAGTTCTTCGACGTTAACGAAGTAAACGCGTGGACTATAACTTGTATGCTTATGTTATTTTAATTTTATATTCTCTCTTTATTTTATATTTATTTTTATGTATTTGTACTTTTACCATTTTAATTTTCATGATTTTATCCATGTAATGTATGTATAACAATTACTTGATCAATAGTAAAGGGTCTACCAATTTGAACGTCAGAATTTGAAATAGAGTTGTGGCAACACTGACTGGAATGACGAGATGGAACCGTGACATCTGTGTGCAGTAGTATGTGGCAAGTTATCATGGAGAGATACACAATGCAACAGCTCATAGAAATTATTCGAATTTATTATCAAAATTCGTGTTCAGTTCGACAGACATTGCGTGCATTGAGAGGAATTTATAGTCAACATAATCGACCGACAGAATAAACAAAACTGTAGGATTTGGGCAGATGAAAATCCGCAAGTGATTCTGGACGTGCCCCTTCATCCTAAGAAAGTGACTGTGTGGTGTGGTTTTGGGGCCAATCACGTGATCAGGTCTTATTTTTTTCAGGATCAACATGGAAATCACGTGACTGTCAACGGGGAGCGATACAGGAATATGGTGATGCAGTTTCTGTGGCCTAAATTGGTAAATCTTGACAACAACAATGTGTTTTTCCAACAGGACGTTGCAACTTGCCACACAGCTCGTAAACAATGGAATTATTTCAAGAAAAGTTCCCCGGACGAGTTCTGACCATAAAGGGTGATGTGAACTGGCCACCAAGATCATGTGACCTAACTCCCCTGCATAATTTTCTATGGGGTTAGTCAAATCTAAGGTCTATGAGACTACGCCACGCACAGCTCGTGACCTGAAACGGAACATCGAACGAAGCATTGAGGCTATACCGCTCAACATGTGTGCAGACGTGCTGGAAAATTGGACATTCAGAATCCACTCCACCCACTGAAGCAGAGGAGGACATTTGAACGACATATTGTTCAAAACATAATGCCATTGTTTGCTCTTCAAAATAATATATGTCATTATCACTTGTGGCTTTAATTCTATTTAATTTTAAAGATCTGACGTAGACACTATTGCATTCTGTAGCTAAATCGAACATGTTATATTATCCTGTATATTAATACTGTAACAGTATATCAGAAATGTAATATTAAATGTACTCCATGACACGGGTTAAGTGGTAGAACAACCTCAGGCTGAATCTCGGCTATGCAAATAAAGATTTGAATTTGAGTAATTTTTTATTATTAGCAACATAACACATAAATTTTCGCAGAGGTTTTCAACGAAAAGATCACAATCAAACCTTTATGTACGTGTTGAAGAAATGAATCAACTTCATATAATATAACAGTAAATATGAATTTTGCTTATGTAATTTTGAGTTGGTTAAGTCCCTCGATAAGGGTCTCGAACCCCTGGACCACATGCATAACGTGATAGGGGCAAAGGTGGCACATCCCCTCCAAAAACGATTTTCAGGTTTATGAAAATCTACAAGTTAACGGTACTTTTGTTAACCTCCTGGAACCTGAGTAGCAAATCAATTAGTAATTTTTATGATTTTGCAAATGTGACATTTATCAAAATAGTCCTGGATGATATTTTTATGGGCTTGAAAACTTTTTGATCTGCAAAGTTAAGCTCCAAGTTACGCCTAGCCCCTGGACCCTCTGTCCTTGTAGCTTGATTGATTTGCTTTATTTTACTTCGATTTTTGTGCCACTTTTGGCAAATTTGCAAAGATGGGGATGAGTGATGACATGATGAAATTGATGAATGGACATTCACAAACATCCATGCCCAAAGCCTGGATTCGAACCCGGGACCTCTGGCGTGGTAGCGCGATGTGCAAACCACTACGCCACGGGGGCCGGCTGTCCTTGTAGCTGACTGAAGAGATCTCTCACATTTTATCATCAATGGGTGTGTTTTACCTACGTCACATTGTGGCTTCGAGCAGCCATGATTGAGGCCAGTTCTTGTAAGCATACAAGCGGGCGGGAGATACTAACACAAGCATTCGTGATTTAAAACAAACATACAGTTGGTGCAGATGTAATGAACGCTACGTGGTGGATATTTCCTTGCAAACTACAAATAAAACTGGCCACAAACATGGCGGCTGTGCGCATCCTGACGCCACCTATAGTGATAATATTATAAAAACATTTCAGCATTGACACTATTCGATATCTGAGCCTCTGTTTCCACAGTATACTAAAACAATCAACCGAACACTTGCTCTGCAGACAGAAATGAAATAGCAACAGACGTTGCTATTTTGTCTCCTTTTGTAGTGATTTCTGACGGATAGCGATTTTCAAAAAAATCATGCTCCGTTGAACACACATTTGCCATCGAACTGGAAGCAGATAAGCATTTCATGTACGGAAATTTCCTACCAATGCAAACTCATTGGGCGTAAAAGATAGAGGAACACGAAAGCTGCATGGTTTATGTTTAAACATCGAATGGTGATTGTGGCATGTACAGCAAAGAGCATATATAACAAGAGACCTCATTAGGCCTCGAGAAGCATCGTACGTAAATCCCTAGTAGTTTGACATTAACCCAACAGACGTTGTTCTTTTGTCTTTCAAATACATTGCTAATAGTCAGTGATGTGCGTCTACGTGTAAACAACGATAGTCTACATTCTACACGTAGACTATTTTATACACGTAGATAACATAATCTATGTAAACAACATGGCGAAAGGTGAACACTTAGCTAAGGGCGCTGTAGAAGTAAAACAAAATTATACTGCGTATCAGTTGCTAATGTGTGATAAAATCCTTTCATACTCTTCCTTTCAATTTCAAACAATTTCTCACCTAGGAAAAAAGCCTAACGTAGGAAATATTTTAGTGTTTTGTGCGAAAAGGACTACTTTGGCCTCATGACTGCCATCTGTTGTCTTTTCTTGCATACGATTTATTTTCTTTCGAAGTTGGTAGAAGAGAAGAGAGAAATTGTGTTGTAAATAGGATTCTTGTCAGTTCGTTAGGAACAAATATAGTTGAAAATGTCACTTTCCTTTTTATGAAAGCCTTGAAAATGAATTTTAATGTAGTTTAGATTGTCTACGTAGTCTATGTAAACTACAACCAAATGTAATCTACGCGTAGATTACGTGTATGCAACGCATGTAGCCGTAAACTTATAGTGTACGGCACATCACCGCTAATAGTCCTATATTTCGCCATTACAAATGGAAGAAAAATTTACTGAGAAAAAATCTGGTATCTAAAAGAAAGAGCTTTATTACAGTTCTGAAATAAAAGTTTTAACCGACAGATAGCCTGCTCTTTATATCATACCTCGAATAACAATTGATTGAGTAGGTGTTAGAATCTCGAAACATTAGAAACTCTGTCCACCATGAGAATGGAGTGGTTGCCCGTAGTTACGATGCCTCGCGAACCGGCTGAAGTCAAATGTGTGTTCATGTTCATGAATCTTCTCTTTTAGTAAATTGTATTGAGATAATGCAAGTAGAATACGTGTAATATTTAAAAATAGTAACAGTAATGTACTATACTACTCGTTTTCATGTAGTTCTACTGGTTAATTTTTCAGTCGAGTATCCATAATTTTTAATCGAACAGTAAACACAGCTGTCCTTTTGAAGTAGCGGCAATCGTGAACCGACTCTCCCATAGGCGCCATTTTGAATAAAAATGTATCAGCCAATCTAAGAGGTTAAAGCCAATCAGAAGCAACCTCCTACTTTGGTAGTAGTTTGGCCTCTTACCGTAAGTGGCAGGACTGCGCATTGTGATACGCTTCGATATATGGGGATTTCGATAATTGAGATCTCTCTTGTTATATACGATCTTTGATATACAGTCACCGGCAATAAAAGTGGGACTAGATCCTGAAATGTTCGTTTCCCTGCAAGGCGTCATGTGTGTTGCATAACTCCACGGCGTTGGTAGAAGTTGTCATTGAAAATTTGCTATTAAAATCCACGTATCGCCGGAGAGTTAGGCAACACACATAAAGCATTGCAGGAAAATAGTATTTTAGAATCTGGGTTTCCAATTTGTATTGCCGATAACTGTACATTTTTAAAAATATATACTGTAACGGGCAAAATTCTTTATTGTATTGGCAATAGTGACATCAGTCTCAAACATTTAGTTGCATTAAGTAAAATCCTTATTGTGCAGGCTTTCTGCCAAACAAGCTACAGAGATAGCGAGTCCGATATTTCCTCTAGGAAAAGTCAAAGGAAAGATACCATCTTTCCCTTATTCTGGTAAACAACACAGTTGAATAACAGGATGTGGCCTAGCAAACGCAAGAGTGAGAGAGGAGACGAGGTCTGCTAGCAATCGCTAGTGTCCTCACCCAAGGTCTCCACATGCACGTGTGGTTCACCCAACCCCTCCACGTGCATGAGATAGTGATCGCCCTGAAAGCTTGTCCTCTTAAGGGCAAGACAGTAGGAAATGGAATTATGCAAAAATGGCCACTGGAATAGAGAAGGTTGCTTGAATATTAGGACAAGTATGGAGACACGCTGACTGAAATGGTATAAAAACCCTCCCTTTTAGGAAACAGCATCCTGTACTAGGGGATTTGCTGCCACACGCTGATGGTGTCGCATCTGCCAATCTTAGGTAAAAAGGACTTTACTATATTATTCTATATATAATTATATTCTATATATACTGGGTGGCCGCGGTGGCTCAGTCGGTAACGCGTCTGACTACCATGCTAAAGGTCCCGGGTTCGATCCCCGGCCGGTTCAAATCCGGGAACTTTTCTAACGGTGGAAGCGACCCCGGCGCCCACCCAGCGTCGAATAACATGGGTACCTGGGGGAAACCCTGGGGGGTAAAGGCGGTCAGGGCGTGATGCTGATCACATCACCCCCACTCACGACCGGATCAAGAAAGTGTGGGGCGTTACCCCCACACCCCCTATACACCTTCATGGCGTGGTGCTATGCACAGGGGAACACTTTACCTTTTTTTACCTATATTATTATATAGTATGGCGCCTTAGATTATCTCCATTCAGTTACTTGTAGACTTCGCTCTTAGGAATTAATAACTTAGAATATAGTTGGTCGTTATGTTATATGTGCATTACTGGACTTATATATCCAAACTTACAGAATGTGTGAATTAGAGAGATAATAAACATTAACAATGTATTATTGAGTATCCATGAACCACCCTGAGCTGTAACCCCAAGTGACGTCAAAACCCCTTGGTGTTGCAATACTCTGTCCCAGATAACTGTGGAGCAGGCGAACGAAAACAAATCTCTGCGCAAGTAGTGACGTGAGACGGCTCCACCAATGAACACGCGAGAGGAAACGGTGTTGCGTGAAGGAGGGGAAAGTGGCTGCAGTTACCAGCCTGTGAGCAGCGTGTACAGCTTCGCTCTGGCTACTCGATTTCCCCCGCTACTCTGAGGCTATTTGCGGCATTACTCCACAGTTAGCTGCGACAGGGTATACGTTTCATGAAAGAAAGAAAATATGAGGTAATGAGATCAGCATAACTATCAAGACCTCTCGTTTATCAACGCCAGTGGAGCAAAAACAGGGGTATATTGTTTCCCCCTAAAATTTAAAAGGTGGTATAGTACCCCCTAAATCCCTTGTTTCTAATTGTACCACTTGTAGCCTCCTCAAATAATTTGATAGACTGAAGATTCGTGTTCCAAGTCAGGTGGATGCTCTAGGCCATCGTTTCTCAACCTATGGGGCGCGACCCCTGCTGTGTTCCGATGGGCATTTGGTGGGCTCTGAAATTTATTAACTGTGTCTTAAAAACCTATTAAAATTAAAATATTAAGACATATTTTTTAAATGCAACCAGTGTTGTGCATAGTCTAAACTCTACATTTCTGTTATTCGCGAAACCGGCATTTAGTTAAATGTTAGACTTAGAGAAAATTAGTATTTTAAATTACATATTTACTATTTATTTATATATTTATTATATTACATATTTATTATATAGAGTCGGCTATTAAAATTACAGTTTTCATATTGTGTACTAACCTTGACTACAGAAGGTGTTGAAAATGATGTCCCTCTGCTGCAACACATTCCTGGCATCTCCGAAGGAAATTGGTATTTACACGTGCAAGTTCGTCTACTTTAATTCTCGAACAATACTCTCTTTTAACTCACAGATGGTGTGCGGATTGTCTTTGTATACTTTATTTTTTAGATTTCCCCATTTTTCTTTCCACCTTTATTCAGAACTGACCCCTGTTACTCTAAACTTTTTTACGAGGTTTAATATAGTGGTCCTATGTGGAACGGGAACACCAGGAAATTTCGTTGCAAAACGTCGTCGCACTTCTCCACAATTCCTCTTTCCGAAGTAACACTCGACAAGATAAATCCTTTGTTGTAATGTAAACTTTTGTGGTGCCATATTAAGCCACAATCTTCAACACACGGACACAACACAAGTTCCGAGGAAGGATTATACTGGCGTCAGTCTGCAACGTCAACAGAAAGGGAAAGAGAGCGAAGGCAGGGAGAGCGGAAAAAACAGACTGTAGCGTGCGACTGTCGCGGACCCCGTTCACCGGGAAAGACAAGCTCTGACGCCGGGCCGCTTGCCACCGAGTCAAGTAGCGAATGTCATTCTGTAGAATAAAGTATGTGTGTAATTTGTTTAAGCAAGAGTAAAAGAGTTTTCGATGTTAGCAAAAATATGATTATAAACTGGATGCCCATCCCTACAAGTAATTCTGCCGGCACCTAGGCTTATGGGTCCCATGAAGTGTAATATGCTTCAAGGTGGGTCCTGGACTGTAAAAGTTTGAGAACCAATGAGAACGAATTCTAAGAAGATGTATTATTTTTATATTTTTTTAACACCACTGCAGATTTTCGAAGGATGAAGAAACTTCAAAATCGTCTACGCTTGCATCGGTCAAAGGTCCGGTCCAGCCGAGCCATGTGACTGTATCACGAAACCACATACTCAAAGGCTCCCCTTTTACCCCCTCCTCTGTTGCCAGTGAAGACCTTATCGCCCTCGCTGAGCAGAAGCCTACAAAACCTCGTCTTCCTTCCGAAACGTCAAGGTTCTTCTGCAACTCGTATCGATTCTGCCAGTCCCACAAGGACTTAGAATTAATGAATATAAATAGAATGATTCGTTTCACAGCAAAATAGTTACTGGGATTTCTTATGAGGGGTAGTTGAACCTGAAGTACCATTAGCATAAAACTTATTTTAATGTGCAGTGTAATATGAACGTAAGAAAACAATTATACAAGGAACTTTTTTTTTTAAAAAAAAGTGATTATTTAACAATACGTCAGGGTTCTTTCAAGGTCCAGCCAGCCCCTGTTGCGGAGTGGTTAGCACACGACGCCAGGGATCCCGGGATCGAATCCTGGCCTGGGCATGGATGTTTGTGAGTGTCGATTCATCAATTTCATCATATCATGACTCATCCCCATCTTCGCAAATTAGCCAAAAGTGGCACAAAAAGCGAAGTAAAATAAATCAAAACGAAATCAAAGCAATATTAAATGTCCAGGAATCCATAAATTCTAATGAGCTCCGATCCAGGACCGGAACATTTTTTTCTCGCACAATTTAAATTCGTTCCAAGTTGCGTAGTGTTTTGAGTCCACTTTATGCACAGTATGGCTAATCCGGACTGGACCTACAGTTTAAAGTGGGATCCGAACCACTATGTGCCTCCACCGGGTACCCCAGTTTTGGAACCCAATCGACGCCACTGATGCACACTAACAATGAACGCCGTCCATGCGCAGGCCGGGATTTGAACCCGGGAACCTTGATGTCATTGCACGCTGTGCTAACCACTCTGCCACGGAGGTCGGAGCTCTGCGCAACCTGTGAAACCTCTCACACACATACCCGCACGTGTGCGTCTATTTCATATTATGTGCCCCTTCCCTAAGAAAAATGTGTACATCAGCCTATAAGTTATAATGAACGTACCTTTTTCTGTCTTGTGGGGGTAATACAGAGCATTCCCTGACATTCGCTACGAGACTCGGCGGCAAGCGGCCCGGCATCAGCGCTTGCCTTTCCCGGTGAACTGGGTCCGCGACAGTCGCACGCTACAGTCTGTTTTTTTCGCTCTCCCTGCCTTCGCTCTCTTTCCCTTTCTGTTTTCGTTGCAGACTGACGCCAGTATAATCCTTCCTCGAAAGTTGTGTTGTGTCCGTGTGTTGCAGATTGTGGCTTAATATGGCACCACAAAAGTTTACATTACAACAAAGGATTTATCTTGTCGAGTGTTACTTCGGAAAGAGGAATTGTGGAGAAGTGCGACGACGTTTTGCAACGAAATTTCCTTGTGTTGCAGTTCCACATAGGACCACTATATTAAACCTCGTAAAAAGGTTTAGAGTAACAGGGTCAGTTCTGAATAAAAGTGGAAAGAAAAATGGGGAAATAAAGTATACAAAGACAATCCGCACACCATGCGTGAGTTAAAAGAGAGTATTGTACGAGAAATCTGGAGAATTACAGTAGACGAACTTGCACGTGTAAATACCAATTTCCTTCGGAGATGCCAGGAATGTGTTGCAGCAGAGGGGCATCATTTTCAACAACTTCTGTAGTCAAGGTTAGCACAATATGAAAAACTGTAATTTTAATAGCCGACTCTAGCGACTGTCGCTGACCCGTTCACCGGGAAAGACAAGCGCTGATGCCGGGCCGCTTGCCGCCGAGTCTCGTAGCGAATGTCAGGGAATGCTCTGTATATGATCCCACAAACAGCATCTACGATTAATGACAGCATATCGTTTCAGGAGGAAAAAATATGTTGTTGTTTCCTTTTGTTACACGCTGTACGTCAAGCAAATGCGACTTTCATTTACCCAAGTAATGAAAGATATAAGTAACATATGCACATATGTTCTTTAGGAGCAGAATTGAAATTGTACCTCAAGGTCATAAGGGAAGACATTTTTCTAAAGCCGTGACGTGTTTCTGAGAGAGTGCTTGCAACGCCGTCGGATTTGATCCCCGAACTTAGTCGAAGGCACTCGAAGTCTTGGAACATCACTAAACAAGATTGAGCGATAGGGCGGGGACATACTTTGAAAAGTGATTCCTCGTTTGTGTCGTGTTCGATCCCTCAGAGCTTCGAGACCTTTCTCTGAAGCCGAGAGGCCGATCCTAATCCTCTTTGAAATTTCTTCGTCTGAGTTTTCGAAGTGGGCCCAGTGGAATCGGATGAAACAAAGCTGTTTGCGCAGGTGATCTTTATCAAAGAGAAGAACTACGAAAGTTCTGTCTTCGAATACCTACCTTATTTTGCGATATCGTCTTGCAAGTTGGTACAAGCCACGGTGTTCGAAGTCAATCTTGGTGGAAGTTCGAATTTCATTTTGAGAATCACGAGTGTCAGCCTTAGTAATTTATGTCCTTTGTTAACGCGGTGACTTTCTTTGCAGTGTGGAAAGTCTACAGACATGGACGTCCGCAGATTGTATTTTCAGGGAGGGGCAAGCAAGGTATTTTCTTCCAGGGGGGCAAAGGAGACACAGTTTTCCCCTTAATAGTGATGTCCCCTCAGAAACAATATTTCAGTTTGACATTATCATGTTTCTTTAACGTATTTATAATAATTAACAAAAATTATTGTGACAAATGAAATTATGTGTGAAATATATAATTTTTA
Organism: Lepisma saccharinum; assembly: GCF_977018435.1. Lineage (NCBI taxonomy): Eukaryota > Metazoa > Arthropoda > Insecta > Zygentoma > Lepismatidae > Lepisma > Lepisma saccharinum. Next base: position 6,553,067 of record NC_139246.1, read on the forward strand.
GGTGGACATTCACTTTTCAGGGGGGCCGTGGCTTCCCCTTCCGGACGTCCATGTCTAGAGCTCTAATACCCTCCAGGACGATTCGAAACTAGGCAAGGCCACTCTTTTTCGAAATTTTGAAAATGGAAAAATATTTTTTTAAAAATGAAAAGAAGTCCAAAAAAAATTCGGAAAATATTTTTTTTCGAAATATTAAAAAATGAAATTTAGTTAACCTAAATAAGCAAGTTTGTTTGAGGAAACCGAAATGTAAAGATAGATGCCGGTTAAGCAAAATGTACTACCGAACCGTTCGATCCCCCCCCCCCCTTACTGACGCCCATGAGTTTGTGTGCTTGTTTTCCATTATTAGCTAATGTTAAATTGAACGTGTTGAAAAAACACCAGGATAAAATGCCTATAATAATAATGCCATTATAATTATTATTATTGGCATTTTATCCTCACGGTACTTGTCCCCAGACAAAAATTCGTGGTTGCGCTTCTGAATGAGGGAAAGAGTTACTGCGTGTGTGAGTGTTTACATGTATACACACACACATATACATCCGTATCAAATAGATAGTCTACAAACATGCTTTTAGAAATTGTTTGATATTACATGTACCCTACTGAAAACATTGTCGTTTCCCCGTTGAGATCTTTCCGTTGCATTCCTATTCAAAACAAGGTTGGAAGATGAAGTGAACTCTTATTTTGAAAACTGATTGAATTCCCCCAACCCCCTACCCCCAATCCATCTACGTTGTTACTTCGTAGAAAGCTTCGACATCTTTCAATGAGCGAAGGGACCTATAATCCACTTCCACAGTTCTCCTTCTCCGAGCGAGAGAAGAAGAAAAAAGTTGCTGAAACAAAAGAAGAGAACTTTCTACGTAAATGATTTTATAAGAAATAGCAGTGAGCGGTTCCGAAGTGCAAGATGCAAATTAAGAGGGGAACAAGACCCAGCCTTCCCTCAAACCACTCCTTGTCAAGAAAAAGGAAAATTCTAACGTCTTCTAGGTATGATTTTAAAACCAAAGAAAAATGTAACAATCATATTCATAAAAAATAAGAAGTATTCCCATTAGAGTTTTAAATGCAGACTAAAGGTCCTTTCTACTGTTACGGCGGCCGATCCTCATGCTGGCAAGGGAAGTGGGGAGCTCGGAAGCGACCAATCCAGAGCGACGAGAAACGCAGCAGCCAGTAGAACGAGGTTCACGTAGCACTTCTTTCTGCCGCGTCGTGTCTCTCGGCGCCACTGGTTCGTCTGCGGCGTAATCCCCGCTGCCCACTTCCCTTGCCAGAACTAGGACCGGCCGTCGCAAGAGTGGAAAAGACCTATAGTTCAAGATACAAGTTAAATTCCACGATTTAAAATGTCACTAAAGCAGTCGATGAAAGCATAACGGCTTTATACCCAAAATATATTTGAGCAATTTTCAGAGGTATCAGACTTACACATTAGAAGCAGCTTTATTTATATTTTTTGTGTATGCTTAATGCAACATAATCAGAATAATTCAGATATGTAGATAGTACAGATTTGAATAAGGATTTGTAAAAAATCCGTACAATGGCCGCGGTGGCTCAGTCGGTAACGCGTCTGACTACCATGCTAAAGGTCCCGGGTTCGATCCCCGACCGGTTCAAATCCGGGAACTTTTCTAACGGTGGAAGCGGCCCCGGCGCCCACCCAGCGTCGAATAACATGGGTACCTGGGGGAAACCCTGGGGGGTAAAGGCGGTCAGGGGCGTGATGCTGGTCACATCACCCCCACTGACGACCGGATCAAGAAAGTGTGGGGCGTTACCCCCACACCCCCTGTACGCCTTCATGGCGTGGTGCTAAGCACAGGGGAACACTTTTTTTCACTTTTTACCGTACAATGAAATATGAACGTATAAGAGAATATGTTGATAGCCCGTAAACGGATAAACAATAAAAGTTTCCGGATAATTCGGATAATCCGAATACTCAGATAATTCTGATATCAAAATATCCGATAACCAGATATTTGAAATCCGGATAAAAAAAAAATTGTGTGATTATCTTTCATGACACTCCTTGTGCGCGTTTCCACACTACAATGTCACCAATCGTATTATACCAAGTTTTCCAGATTTCTCATGTGAGGCAAGTGCCCCCCCCCCCCTGAACGCTCTCTCTGGTGCCTTTAATATCAGACCTACTTACGTAACATATAATCTTTTCGTTGATATTAATTTTACGCTCAATTATCCGTTTAGATTAATGCGAAAGTGCCATTAAATCGCATCAAGTGTCACGTCCAACATCCGTGTTGGTGGATGCTTGAGCGAGAATTTTCCTGACGCGGTTTTCTTCAAAGAACGAGAAATATCATAAATTTCATCCACAAGAGAATCTATCACTTCCCTGTGCGATGATTTCATTTAATAAAGTAACTCAGTAACAGTTACTCACTTCAGAAAATAACGCAGTCCCAATTAGAGTTACTTTTCAGAGTTATTCATTTCAGAAAGTGACTCGCTTACAAATAGACTAAAGTTTCTCATTTTATATATTAACTCTGTTAAAGTTACTCATTTCAGAAAGAAACTTAGTTATAGTTACCTATTTCATAAAGTAACTCGATTACAGTTACTAATTTCAGAAAGTAACCCAGTTAGAGTTACCCCTTTCAGAGTTACTCATTTCAGAAAGTAACTCGCTTACAAGGATAGTTTCTCATTTTTTAAAAAAAATACTCTGATAGTTACTCATTTCAGAAAGTAACCCGAGTAGAGTTACTCATTTCAGAAAATAACTCAGTAAGAGTTGGTGTTACCCTTTTCAGAAAGTAACTAAAGTCAAGTTAGAGTTAATCATTTCAGAAAGTAACTCGCTTACAGGTAGAATTTCTCATTGTAGAAATTCACTCTCTTAAAGTTCCTAATTTCAAAAAGTATCTTAGTTACAGTTAGCTGTTTAAGAAGTAACTCTGTTACAGTTACTCATTTCAGAAAGTAAGTCAGTTACAGTTAGCCTTTTAAAAAGTAAATCGATTACAGTTACGCATTTCAGAAAGTAATTCAGTTACAGTTAGCCGTTTAAAAAATAACTGTTAAAGTTACTCATTTGAGGAAATAACTCGAGTAGTTAATCATTTCAGGAAGTAACTTAGGTTAGTCGTTTAAGATGTAAATCGATTACAGTTACTAATTTCAGAAAGTAACTCAGATAGTTACTAATTTCAAAAAGTAACCCAGTTAGAGTTACCGTTTTCAGAGTTACTTATTTCAGAAAGTAACTCGCTTACAAGGATAGTTTCTCATTTTAGATATTTACTCTGTTAAAGTTACTCATTTCACAAATAAACGTAGTTACAGTTACCCATTTCAGAAAGTAACTCGATTACAGTTACTAATTTCAGAAAGTAACCCAGTTAGAGTTACCCTTTTCAGAGTTACTCATTTCAGAAAGTAACTCGCTTACAAGGATAGTTCCTCATTTTTTTAAATTTACTCTGATCGTTACTCATTTCAGAAAGTAACCCGAGTACAGTTACTCATTTCAGAAAATAATTCAGTTACAGTTGGAGTTACCCTTTCCAGAAAGTAACTGAAGTTAAAGTTAATCATTTCAGAAAGTAACTCGCTTACAGGTAGAATTTCTCATTGTAGAAATTCATTCTCTTAAAGTTCCTCATTTCAAAAAGTATCTTAATTACAGTTAGCCGTTTAAAAAGTAAGTCAGTTACAGTTTAGTCGTTTGAAAAGTAAGTCAATTACAGTTACCCATTTCAGAAAGTAACTCAGTTACAGTTAGCCGTTTAAAAAGTAAATCGATTACAGTTACTCATTTCAGAAAGTAATTCAGTTACAGTTAGCCGTTTAAAAAATAACTGTTAAAGTTACTCATTTGAGGAAATAACTCGAGTAGTTAGTCATTCCAGGAAATAACTCAGAGTTAGTCGTTTAAGATGTAAATCGATTACAGTTATTCATTTCAGAAAGTAACTCAGTTACAGTTTGTCGTGGAAAAGGTAAATCGATTACAGTTACTCATTTGAGAAAGTAACTCAGTTACAGCAAGGCGTTAAAAAAGTATTTATGTTAAAGTTACTCATTTCAGAAAGTAACTGAAGTACGGTTAGCCCTTCAAAAAGTAACTCTATTACAGTTACTCATTTAAAAAAATAACTCAGTTTTATTTAGTTACACTTTACAGAAGTTCAGATACAGTTATTTTTAAAACAAACATTATTGGAATGTACCTTTTCCTTGATATTAATTTCAATTTCACGCTAAATTATCTGTTTAAATTGATGCGAAAGTACCAATATCAAGTGTACGTGTTTAAGCGAGATATTTTCCCTGGTGCCGTTTTCTCGAGGGAACGAGAAATGTCATTAATTTCATCCACAAGAGAAGCCATCACGTCTCCCTAAGATGTCTTTACGTTTCCTTTTGGCCCGAGGACATCGAGCTGAACCTTGGCGACAATTGCGTCGCGAATGAAATTTGTCTTCGAGAGAATTCGTCCCTCCCGCGAAAGGGCACGAAATATGCGGCGTCGGCAGTTTCTCACCCCCTCCCTCCTCGTCCTGCGAAACAAAATTGGAACAAGTTTAATTTCAGCAGCTAAATTGTCGCCGGCGGCTGTGGACCGCCTTGGGGATTCCCCGCTCCGGCGTCTCGGTCGGGGATGAACCGGAGGCGTTAGCGACGCTTTACGTCCTCCAAGATTGCCGCTTTTGATCTTGATCGCCGGGATTAAATGGGATATCCCACCGCGAGGGGGCCGGGGGAGGGTGCGCCCGCGTCGTGTTGTTTGCGAAGGAAGATCCAATGTAAACCGTGAAATCCTTCAGAAGCTTCACGCAATGCGTAGTGTGTGTTCGGCAATGAGTATGTGAGAGTTATAGTGAGAACCAGTATTACATCAACATCAGCGTTTGGAAATTCAGAGTCGTAGTTGCATCACCCAAGAAAACCATTCGAGTTGCTCATATCAGAAAGCATTTACTCGTTTCAGGAAATAACTCGGTTACATCTATTCGTTTCAGGAAATAAGTCAGTTACATCTATTCGTTTCAGAAAGAAACTCAGTTACATTTATTCGTTTCAGAATGCAACTCAAGTTACATTTATTCGTTTCAGAAAGCAACTCAGTTATATTTATACATTTCAGAAAGCAACTCGGTTGCATGTATTCGTTTCAGAAAGCAACTCCGTTAGTTACTAATTTCAGAAAGTAACTCCGTTGCAGTTACTAATTTCAGAAAGTATCTCCGTTGCAGTTACTAATTTCAGAAAGTATCTCCGTTGCAGTTACTAATTTCAGAAAGTATCTCCGTTGCGATTACTAATTTCAGAAAGTATCTCAGTTACTAATTTCAGAAAGTAACTCAGTTACTAATTTCAGAAAGTAACTCAGTTACTAATTTCAGAAAGTAACTCAGTTACTAATTTCAGAAAGTAACTCAGTTACTAATTTCAGAAAGTAACTCAGTTACTAATTTCAGAAAGTAACTCAGTTACTAATTTCAGAAAGTAACTCGGTCACTAATTTCAGAAAGTAACTCGGTCACTAATTTCAGAAAGTAACTCGGTGACTAATTTCAGATAGTAACTCAGTTACTAGTTTCAGAAAGTAACTCAGTTGCAGTTAGAGCTACTCAGTTGGAGTTAGAGTTACTTATTTCAGAAAATAACGCAATGGCAGAGATATTGACGGACTGTACTCCCTCGAGAATTGTGTCGAATTATTTTGAAATTGATATGTTTCAATGTTTTATGCGATATAAAATATGTGTTTTGAAGCACGGAAAAGAAATCTAACCGAGATATTTGATCCCAAAGTATTTGAGCCTAAGTAAAAAACTATCTCGGAGTACTTTCACAGTTTTTTATTCGTAAAAACCGGTTGTATGCACGCTCAAATAACGAGAAAATATGTGCAAATAACAGCGCCATCAAACCTAGCACTCCAAACCAAAAAAAAAAGTCGAAAATTGCCATCAGTGTTACTAGGGCCGCACTGAAAGTTTCGGGAAAATGACATAAAGAAGAAGAATGAAAGTACATCAATTGTTTATTGCTTTTCAAAATATTCACCCTTTACAGCAATGCATTGTTTCATGCTATGGAACCAATTGTTGAAACAGTTATGCCAGTCTGAAGTTGGTACCTGCGAGACATGCATTTCGTACGCTTCGATAGCCTCTTCGGGAGTGAAAAATCGCTGACCACGCAACTTGTTCTTGATTGTTGGGAACAAAAAAAATCACATGGAGCTAAGTCAGGTGAATAAGCTGGATGAGTCATGAGTTCAACTTGTTCATGATCCAGAAATTTTTTTGTGTCAGATGCTGTGTGCGAGCTGGCAATGTCGTGATGCAGAATGATTCGACGATTGGGGTTTGAAGTTCGGAGCACGTGGAGTACTTGTGGCAGGCAAATTGTGGTATACCATTCTGCATTGACTGTTCTACGATTCTCTGGTGCAACAGTCGCAATGTGTTACCGAAAAAAGAGGCAACCATTTTTTTCGACACACTGCGTGCACGAACAATTCTCGTTGGTTTCGGCTCATCCTGGAACACCCACACAGCAGATTGTCGCTTTGTTTCAGGTTCATAAGAGTAAATCCATGATTCATCGCCTGTGACGATGTTAAAGACAAGATTTGATGATCCCGACTTGAACCGTTTGATCATAGCCTTGCACCACTTCACACGGTCGTCTTTTTGTGCTTTTGTTAAATTGTGTGGGATCCAACGGGCACAAAGCTTTCTCACACCTAAATGATTGTCCAAATTGTTTGTATTTGACTCATGCCAATACCTAAGGAACCCTGAATTTCGCGACAAGTCACGTGTCGATCACTGTTGATTAGTTCACGAACTGCATCAATGTATTCTGTCACAATGGCTGTCGATGGGCGGCCTTCACGAATTTCATCACTAAGGCTAACCTGGCCAGATCTGAATCCTTGAAACCAGAGATAAATTGTCGTATTTGATGGGGAATCTTCGTGAAAAGTTTCGATCATTCGAGTAACACACTGTTGCTGTGTTAAACCTTGCCGAAAATCATAATAAATCATGGCACGTAAGTTCTCTCTTGTTAATTCCATTTTTTTTACGAACACCTCACTTCAAACTTCTATCCTGAAACGAAAACGAATCCGTGTTACATCAGTCCTTGTATTTACAGTCGACAAATACCACAGTTTATAAATATAACAAAATCTAACAGATTGCATAGTTGCCAGTACCTGATTCCTGAAACTTTCAGTGCGGCCCTCGTATGAAGTGGTAGGCAAAGTCCCGTCAGCTGCTGTTTTGGATTGTCGTGTTGGGTGCTATATTCACTTTCGCGGAGCCTTCGGGCTGTGCTGCTTCACGCTAAAGTAACAGAGGCACTTTACTTCACAATGACTCATCTCCGCGAGTTCAAAACAACGGGAAACGTTGATATAGTACATAATATTCATAAAACGTGAAAAACAATCCCTCTTTAGCAGGGTACAAGTATCATTTAACAATAATACAAAGATCACAAAAAGTGGAAGAAAAAATAGAACGCTAAAGTGCGCGTCAAATCTCCTACATATTGCCTTGAACGGCTGAACAGCACCAGCGAATCACAGACGTGCGGCGTTGCCTAGTTCCGTGACAAGGCGTTTCGCTCAACCACGCTGTCTCTTTTCCGTGCGAGATTTCGACATGGCACCGCTGCAGTGCGCTGCTATTGGTTATGGCCATATGCAGGAGATTTGACGCGCACTCTAGCAGATTCAGTCGTAAAATTTTCTAACGGGAGGAGTGCGAAAAGAGCAGATGGGGAAGTAGTTTTATATACAGCGTAGCAAGAATAATGACGAATATTTACATGCAATGAACGTGAAAATAACAAGCAAATGGTAGCACAGAAAATGTTCCCATAACGGTTCCGAATATTTAATGAATTTTTGAAAGTTGTATGTGAGTGTTAGGAAGTGCTTTAGAGTCTTAGAGTATAGAAGGGTATAGAGAGAGCGTGTGTGACGTCAGCTGATGCCAAAATAGCTTTCGGCGGCCGCCATGTTGAGATGTGCCACCTGACTGTCGAGTCCATTTGTTAACATTCAGCAAGAGGGAATTTCGTCGGGAAAAATAAGGGTGTTTGTTATGTTTCTTTATATTGAAATCGTCAGAAACAATAACACGAAGTTATTAGTAACTAGTTCTGACGACAAAACAGAGAAATCTAGACATTTTTATGTACTGGGGCGTGTTCATATACCATATGTAATGCTACGTTAGTAGGTATACCAGAAAGAATTTAATGAAATATCAATAGAATCAAAATAGGAGTTGAATTATAACTCCTACACTAGTAAATGCATCACAAAACATTATTATATAAAAATATGAGCTATGTACAAAGGTTTAACACGATTTAATAACAATTTACGCCACCTCAATAAGTAAGCCTAAGTCGAGATGCAGGTAGATTTCGGACCGAAACATCATGCGATACGCGACACTCGGTAGGCAACGAAAGTCAGGAGCCCGTTGATTCAATGGAAGCATTCAGACCGAAGCTATAAGTGTCTCTTGGCAACCAACTCTCAGAAATGAATGCAATTTTTTAAACCGAATCGACACGACAAACTGTACGTGTCGCATTTCGCTCTCGTGTCACTCGGACTGGGTCATTTTCCCAATATAAAACATAGTGTCGCTTCAGTGTGTTGTTCGCGCATCTGTCGTGAATATTTTGCTTTGGGTGAGAATTCACACCGAAGCGACAGGCGACACGTGTCGCTTGGGAACGAGCCAATCAACAGAAAACGTTTCACACTGTAGCGACATGACAGACTGCACTATCAGAAATAAATTAGACCTTCCGAACCGAAGCGAAACTCCAAGCTGCACGTGTCGCTCGGACTGGGCCGTTTTCTTAATACAGTCCATCGTGTCGCCTCGGTTTGTTGGTGGCGCATGCACCTGAGAATTCACACCGGATTGGCAAGCGACAAGGGCCCCCTTCAGTCTGAAGCAAAAGAAATTAAAGCGAATGAGCGAGCCCGGTTGCCATAGCTAGCTCGCTGCACCCTTCTGGAAGGGTGAGTGAGTGACCTCTGCCTCTTGCTACCTCGGCCTGTTTGTTCTGCTGAGGAGCAGACGACACGAGAGTATCGGCAATAGTGTGTGAGCGACGTCTGCTCAGTGTTGCCACAATCTGTAAGCACAATTTCCCTTTCCAAGGGGTAAAATTTCCCTTTTTCGCCCATTTTTCCCTTCATCTAAATAACTATTATTATTATTAATAATAATAATAATAATAAATAAATACTATCGTTGACCCATGTTCGTATGTATGTATAAAATGTTAATCAATTTAACTTTTAAATGCTACGACGCCAGGGATACCGGGTTCGAATCCCGGCCTGGGCATGGCTGTTTGTGAGTGTACATTCATAAATTTAATCATATCATTACTCATCCCCATCTTTGCAATTAGTCAAAAGTGGCAGAAAAGCGAAGTAAAATAAACCAAATCAATAAACAATAAAATCAATAACTTTTAAATATTTTTTTTTGGAAGATTTAGATTTTATTTCTAAACCAAGCTAAATTTTTTGTTTTGAGATGAAAGCTAAAACTATGTTATAGTTGGCAACTGAAGATTTTCATCAGTAAAAAGCAAAACACACAAAACAGAGATTGGATTTAGGGAGGCCAATGCCCCTTGTCTTCATCACACCATCAGAAGAAAATTAAAAATATTCTACACAAAATGCTGTTCTAGTAAGGCGCACATATGAAGAGTTTCTGTGGAAAATCACATTTTTGCCTCCCCATAAAAATGTTAAGTTCGGCGCATGGATATACGCGTTTTATTAATATATATATATATATATATATATATATATATATATATATAGTATATACCTGAGCAAATGTTCTATTCTGGTAAATTTCACATATTAGGTGGAAACTTCTAAAACACAGCAAGTTTTTTATTAAAATTTAATCCATTGTTGGTCACTTTTTGCCACTCTGCACGGAATTTTTTTAACTTGTTTCTGCGGTGTTTTTTCGTCTTCCGATAATTCTCCACGACGTTTTCTAATATATTCTGGAGTTGCAGATAGTCTCCTTTACTTCCCTTCTTCTCCCGTCGTCCAAGACGGGCACAGCCTTCCACCAAACACTCGCACACGACGAATAACCCACCCAGTGTCCAATGAAGACTGAAGTAAAGATAGGTTTGCGACAAGATAACTCTATGGTTTGCACGTGTAGTGTTTGAGGCAAAATTCAGAGAACCGGGGAAAGCTTAAATAAACAATACCCTCGGACTCCCACTCCCATAAGGGTGAATGGCCAAAGACCTCCGGCCCCAAACGGTAGACAGATGTGGGTCAACCCAAATTCCACCCTTCCTCTCAGAACAAAGTATACGACAAAATATTAAAAAAATAATTTCTCATTTTCAAAACTGGAATCTGTTATAATGTTTAATATAATTAATGTTTAGTCTGACTTAAAATTTCCCTGAAAATTTGCTATTTTTCATCGAATTTCCCTTTTCCCTTTTCACTTAAAATTAGCTCCAAATTTCCCTTCAAAAAGGGAAATTTCCCTTCATGTGGCAGCACTGCCTCTGCTGTTAGCCCGGGAAGCGCTCTTTCTAAGGCCTCCTGCAGTATAGTTGCGTAAACGAGCGATAGGTGGCCGGCCGAGCTTTCCTCCCCTTTATTTCCTTACCTGAACCTGCCTGAACAGAGTTGGGGTATGACTCATCGTACGTAAGTCAAACACCTGATCGGCAGTGATGTACCAATTCTACATGCATTGTCTACGCGTAGACAACGAAGATTACATTGGCTTAAGCCGCGTTTACACCGAATGTTACCAACAAAGGCTATAAACTTTTTGTTACCAACACGGTTAACAACTAGTTTGACTTTTTTTTGTTAATAACTTTTGTTAACATTTTGGCTGAAAGATGCCGACTGTGGAGGAAGTTGTACTCTCTGTAGCAGCATGTGTCATTTTGTCGTAGCAGAGACGACGAAGAACATTCTGGGTGAGATCTTCACTGCAGGCAAGAGTTAATTGTAGCGGAAGTGATCTGTTGGTTCTTGCATTTAAATTGTGGATAAGTTTGGTCCCAAAGGACAAGCTTCTCGCGGTACAATTCAACTAAGTTGAGCACTTGATCCTTTGACCACTCCATCTCACTCAAAAGATTTTCCATGATAAATAAATTGCAAACAAAACACACCTCGCACGCAAGGATGCTGGCTGGATAGCTGTCACTGGCGTGATAGTTGCAGGAGGGGAAGCGGGGGAAATGTTGCTATCATCTTTGATCTTTACCGACTTCTTATGAATAACAAAATTTATGTTGCCAACACGGGAAATCTGTTGCTAACATGAGATGTTGATAATAAATTCACAAGCGTTTTTCGAAATGTTACTAACATTTGTTGGTCACATGTGTTATAGATCGACCACAAGGAAAAAACCTTGGGACGAGAAGTCCCCGCGCAGCTTTCTCTTCTTCTTCCCTCCACCTCGGGCCATAAGGAAGCATGGTCCACTCTCCTACTCGCGGCGATTCGGTGCACAGGACTCCCGGGTCTGCGCAGGTCGTTTTGCTCGTGGTTCCACTATAGCAACCCCGGTGTAAACAAGGCTTTAGAGTATAGACATGGTTTTTGGCAAAAACGTACAGTGTCGTTTCCATAGCTACATGCCACAAATCTGCTTTCAGATCTGTGCAGCGTTTTCACCCTGTTAATAGAGGATTGACATAATGTCTCGGAAATGCCCAGAAACATAGCGTCGGCCTCACGTGACCGTACGTCACTCACCGATGCAAATATTTGCTTTTCAGACACATAACATTTCATCTGTTTTTCTGCGCTTAAATATACCCGTGTCGAAAACGCTCAGGCATTCCCGAACAACCCATTACAATATTAACTAGTGCGTTATTTCTTCTTTATGGAAAACAAAGACGAATAAGACATTTTCAATTGTGAAAGAACTTTCTTGAATATGACATGCGGAGTGAGAAAAATATTTGACAGATTTCATCACTCAACCACCGCTTATCGACCGCCCCTTCCAGTTCGAGCTACGAAACAAGAATTCCGCCAGGAATTTTCGAACAGGAGATGTAAAAATTCTTTCCGTTTCATGTAAACATTTTGGTGTTGTATTTACTTTTTATACTAGGATGCGAAGTCACATATAAGTTATTATATGATATGCATATCTATTATGTTCTTTACATGTAAAAGTAAATTACTAAATATTTAAATATCTATATTATTAAATATATATAAGGGAAATCATTTGTTACTTTTATGTGTATCAGATATAAAGCAGCAAACTAATTCCTCTAGCAACTGGTTAAAAATATCAATAAATTACAAAAATAGGGAAATAAACTAAATCAATCATTCAATAAAATTACAAAATTGTTGAATTGGTTTTATATAGCTACACGTTTTTGTTTAATTCTTGCATTCTATGAATATAAATCAATTACATTTATATTTATATCTATCTTACATTCTTGTCTTACTTTTATTATGCATACATTGCTTGCTAATGGTATAGATCTTGAGATAAAGAGAGAAAGCATACTCACAAACACACACACACAGAGAGAGAGAGAGAGAGAGAGAGAGAGAGAGAGAGAGAGAGAGATTATCCTTCATTCTATGTGCGTTGTGACAAGCACAATAGTTACAATGTTGTGTTATGCAAAGAGCTTGTTATGTTGAGTTATGATGACTTCATAATGTGAATTTATGAACGTACGTGTTCAAAATAAAACAAATGACTATCGAATTCAGTAAACAGTTTGTAAAAAGTTATGTACCATGTCTAAGTTATGAATACAGAAATATTATTATTGAAATCTAGTTTTGTGTCGATAAAATGTGTAGGTTTCAGCGCGTTTTCGATATTATTCTTACTAAAGTATATTTAGAGTAAAAACTAATTCCTTTGCTTTGTTGTTAAACAAAAATTCTCCCTTGCCTCAGAGGCAAGGTAAAGTTATTTTAACTTTTCACATTTTACATGGAGTATTTAGAAGGTTATTGATCACGACTATTCCTCGATGCAAAATATTATCCTCTGACCCTCTGCTTGCTTTTTCCCAGGCATGTTCATTAACGAAATGGAGCTCAAACTAAAAATAAGATAATAACCCGTGATGTCACACAGATCGAGCGTGCTTCCCTCTAGCGGAACGTGCAATAACCTTCTCCTTCTTTACGCCATAAATAGAAAAACTGAAAACTAAATATAATTTAACTCGATGTTATGTAAGTGCTTTAACTAAACCAGTTTTCAGTCCTAGTTAACTCACCGAAGCGCATTTAAAGTCAAGCCCGTCGTTAGGAATTAACCATGAGGTTAAATATCATACACTGTTGCCAGGTCCTTATAAAGTATTCATATATTTCAAAAATGTTAATGTTTCAAAAATGAGTTTTCTTGCATATGATCAAAAAACGTGATGTACAAACTTTTGCAATGAATATGATATTTCTAGATCCTGAAATATTTATACACATAGCTTTATGTGTGTGGTTTCTAAGTCTACAGCGATGGATGAACTTCAATAGCAAGGCTATGGCCATGATCTTTTAAACAGCGTCGTATTGTAAGCTCGCAAGAAAGACTAATTTACATGGTGTTTCAAAAGTCGCGCACCCCTAACTTTGATTAACTATAACATGAATGCTACAACAAATATTTACACCAGGTTTTCTACCTTATTACACCTCGTCCGTTGAGATGTGTTTGATAATCCCGATTGCATTTTGCTCCATGGGAAAACTCTAGACATTGAATAATGGGCCAAGTTTGACCAATTTTCTTTCTACTTGGTACAAATTTTGGATCACTTATCTGGTATTGCATTTGTAAGAAATTAGTTGATGTGTTTTAATATAGCAGACTTGTAACATATATTAATAAAATTGTGGAAAATACACTTTGTGTGTTTGTTCCACGAAAGATGCATTGTTACATGTGTGGGACGGGGTGTATATTATGCGGCATGCAAAACCTGGACTATCTCAAAATACCGCAATGTTTCATTCATTATTTAGCGTCGCCTTTTCTGCCAATTTCTGTTAATCGCGACGATGATGATTAATGATGATATGATGAAGTTGAAGAGATACTCAGAAACAACATATATGAACAGGCCGGGGTTCGAGCCCTCAACCCCTGGCGCCATGAGGTCGTGGCGCGCTGTGCTAACCACTCTGCTACGGAATTCGGCCGTAATGTTCGAATGGACAAAGAAAGTGCTGGGGTGAGGAGACTCTTTCTCGTTCATTTTTATGGGAATTTTGAGATTTGATGTTTTGTTTAAAGTCCATTTTATGTACAGATAGAAAAATCTGGACTGGACCTACAGTTTAAAGTAGGATATTAACGACTATATGCTTCCACCGAGCATCTAACCCAGGATCTCTTGGAAATTTTGAAGTGAAATGACAATGTGATTACTAAAACCCGGATTTGTATGTAATTACATATTCTATTCCTATGTTACATACCTTGAACATGAAAATGTCAACGAATTATATAACTGGTGGCATGGTTTTCCGTAAGTTTTATGTTACATATTTATACATATTTGCCAGGATATTACATATTTTACACATTTGCTAATTTACTTTATATAAAACAACATATCTCGGTATTTTTTCCTATCTTGATCCTTCTTCCTATAATTTCGATCTCTGAAACATAATGAAGAAAATTTGTAGCTCATGTGATGTCATATTTTCTAATCAATGAGATTCTTTGTGCTTACGGTCACCTAAAATTGACTGCCAAGTCGGAAGACAGGCTGAAGACAAAAAAAAATACTGGAACTGTTATTTATCGAAAAATGCTGGAAATTCTCCCCCCTCCTCTTTCTGGTAATATATATTGGTTTCGCTTTTAGGTTTAGGCAAAGAACCTAGAAACTTTGCATCTGTGGACAAGAAAGCTACTTTCCTGTACGTAGCAAGTTACACAATATGTTCCCTTGTACAAAAAGTACCAAAGTAGTTATGTATTTTCATTCGATTGTTCACTTCTGTAGATGCTTATTTTTACAATTTGTTTCGAACGTTAAGAGGAGCTCTCTTCCATATTTACATGTTCTACAATATTTGCGATGTGAAAGTAATTACGCATAATAGTTGAAAAAAAGATGTTTCTTAAATATGTACACGTAGCTGTGCTTTCTTGAGTTTATAAATTTGATACAAATTTAAATTTGAACAACTTATGTCCTTAAAATTACGTTGAATATGTTTAAAAAATAAATATCTAGCAGAATTCTTGAAATTGCTTGGATATTAGATTACTATAAATATTACATATTCTTCGATTCTACATATTTAGCTACATATCCTCTTGATAATACATATTTAGGTACATATTTTATCAAATATTGTTACATATTTATGTACATATTTTGTGCTTTGATATTACATAAAAAATCTGGGGTCTAGTGATTACAAATAGCCTACGCACATAACATAACAAATATTTTTGAAAATGTATTATTAAAAGAACAAAGTAGGAATGGATTTCAAGCAGTGTTGTTAAAGGTCCAGTATCTCATAAATTCGGATGGGTTCTATTGAGTTCCGTAACAGGACCGGAACCGATTTTCCTCGAACAATTCAGATTCGGTCCAAGTTGCGTATTGTTTCATTTCAATACCGAACTTGGACCGTGCTTAAATTGATCCGGAAAAATGATTCTGGGACTGAATTGAAACACTTTAAACATGAAAAGGTTCCTTACGGCCCAGAACCCATTTACGCTTTCTAATTTTCTCTCCCGGACCGGAATTGAATTTATTTACAATTCCTAGATCTTGAACAACCCTGATTTCAAGTACTTCACGCTTCTTTTATGCTCAATTGTAACTTTTGGCAGTAGAGACTGGGGTCTACCTATCTTCACGATTTGAAGCCGAGTAAATGGTGTCGGTATTAATACTTCATTTTGATACGTCCTTTCCCATTTTACTAATATTTATTGTTATGAATTATCTTTTCTCTTGTACAAATGTTTATTGTTCTTTAATCTTAATTTCTGTGATTTACCTATCACTGATAATGTCAAGTTAGTGACTAACCTGTATGTACTTATCTTGTTAAGAGCTGTTTCCATGGCAATTACGAGTGTGTTTTGTCTTGACTTGGAAGTTCGGACTCGGTTTTTTTAATAGAGTGATCAAGTTGAATTATAAGAAGTTTAATTTCTTTGAGTGACATGGATTATATGTTAGGCATATAAGTATTTAGTTTGCAAAGAAGTAAAATAGACTTCCTTTTTCTTAGTGCAAACTTAATTTTTATTTTTATTTCGTTTGAACAACGAAGAGAGATATTACCCCATACCCTGAGAGGCATCACGTGTATGGTTTCGAGTCTTTCATGTGAATTTATTATTTGCTCTGGTAGTTAAATCATGTTCTTTTGACCAAGGAACGTGTCAATTTACTGTTACCCAGTTTAGTCCATGGCACACAACGCAGCATATAATATAATTCACAAAATACATTTCGGTTACTCACTACGCAAACGACTTATGCTCTTATAATCCGTGCTACACGATTTCAACTCCAACGGCAGGTACCTAGCCGTTTTTAGCCTCAGTCATAAACCACCTCTGGTCAAACATCATCTCTCCCCAAGGGAAAAACAAAATTTTATCGTCACCATGGTAACACACCTTTTGAAGGGGTTAACGCCTTCTTTTTCAACTCGTCTGCAAATGTTCATTACTACATTGACGTTCCTGGCCGAGAGGAAAATTTCTATGTGATACATCACACACTTCTACCTTAAAATTCCCTGTTTTGCAACCGTTGTAAAAAAAAAAAGAAAGTTTCTTTCCATTCAATCTGCCAACAAAGTATGATAGTTGGACAAACTGTGAAGTTTAGGGGAATTAGAAATGCACATTTTGAATTTTTTCCCCTTTTTCCTTTTCTTGTAATATTTTGGCTTCAAATTTCCCCGTTCGTGGGAAAATTCCATGCTCAGTACAGAAATCCTTTCAAAGGAGAAAGTTAACCCTCGATATAACTGCGTAGCCAGAATGAGGGCAGCGGTGAGGAATTGTGGGACTTAACAACTTTTGAATAAAGGCCTAACAGGTTCCCAACTCCTGAAGCTCCATTATCATCTTAATGAATTGAATAATTTAAGTGACGCCAACTTATATGTTCCTTTGGAGTTCGAGCCCACTCAATAAATTCATTTGCCTCCTATTGCTATTGAATTTTAGAAATAAAGTCCACGTGTTGAACAAAACAAACGGTTTCATAATTATAAACCTAAAGAATTCTCTCAATAATCAACAATTTGATACACATAAGTGTTCTATATTAATTACACTATCCGTGGGTATATCGTTATTACCAAAGTAATGACGAATAATGATTTATGACATGTGTTAAGTGTCGTATAAATTTATACAACGATATGAGTTCAGCCTACCCAAAGTTTTTCAAAAGTTGGCACCACTGAACAATTTTATGTACATATTTGAGTTTTAATCTCTAGCCTTCGGACTTTGCAGATAGCTTAAGTAGCCTAGAATATACGCCCTTAAAACATACATACGTACATAATATATATATATACATATATTATGCGAGTATTGGTCCATATATAGTATGTCTAATATCGTAGCATTTGCCTCTCCGAAGAGAGCAATGTGTATTTGTTTGATTATATTTTGTCGTTTTAGGTGAGTTAAGCTCAAACTGTTTTGTGGTATTTTTGTGTTTTTTTATTTCTACAAGCAGACTATTTGGTAAACAGTGACGTAGCAACATATCGCGAGGCCCCATCCGTTCTTTAAATTTGAAATCTCAATGTGAATCGATATAAAATCTTCAGGGATACGCCAGCAAATTATCATATTTAAATAATAACGGATTACTGAAGAAAATTATATTTAATAATTCCACTCACTCTAAAAATGTATTTCTATGTTTCCCAGGAGCTGAAATATGAAGCTGTAGGAAGGAAGTAAGAACTGCTTATATCATCCATTGCCTTCTCGAGTTGCAAACAACCCTAGCATTTAAATGCCTCGCACTTGCTTCGTGGCAGTTAGAGGTGTTTTATTATTAACATATTAAAATCATGAGTGCAAGGTCGAGAGAAAGAAGAAAATAAAAGACAAATTGCTTTTTATTCGAGAATAGAATAAATGGGTAAAAATGCCCATGCAAGTTATAGTGAATTTTTGCGTAAATGTTTCACATGAGAAATGTGACAATAATTTTTACTTTTTCCGGGGCCCCTTAGGCTTAGAGCTCGTCCGCCTGTATGCTACACCCCAGATCTGACGTATTATAACGTTTAACTAGAATTTAAAGTCAGATAAAAACAAAATGTTTTAATTTTATTGCCTACAAAAAATAGCCTTTTCCATCTTTTTTCCCCTCGCTTCTATTTAATACATTTTTTGTTTTGGTTTGAGTTGGTGTTTGAAGTCCACTTTATGCACAGTAAGGCTAATCGGGACTGGACCTACAGTTTAAAGTAGGATCCGAACCACTTGAGCCTCTACCGGGTATCGAACCCGGAACCCCTTGATTACAAGGCAATGACGCAACCACTGCGCCATCGGGGAGGCCCAATACATTTTTTGTATCAACTCCATGAGACACGAGGCCCCGGGCGGTCGCCCACTTCGCCCCCCCTTGCTACGCCACTGTTGATAAATGTAAATGTTTCTGTTTTGTTGTATTCTAATTCATGTACGAGACTTGCCATTTTAAAGCAGTTCATTATCGATTTTAATTTTCTTGTTTTGGGCGTTCTGCTTTCTCAGAAATGAGTTGTTTATTTATTTATAAGGTTTTAAGGAAAGCTGAAACTTTCTTAATCTAAGTTCTACAGGTTGAGACAAGTTGTGTATTTGTATTTTTGTTCGTAAGTAGAAAGTTTGCTCTTTCCAATTAAGATGAAATGTTTCTGAAGCTATTTTTGTGTTATGTCTATATATATATATATATATATATATATATATATATATATATATATATATATATATATATATATATATATATATATATATATATATAGGATGTTCAATTCTTAAAGTGTATTCTCTAACTGCTTGATACACCGTGCCAATCTGTCATAATTTCCAGGCGACATTGCGTGTGATCACTGTGCGAAATAAGCTTTTTACTTTGGTGGAGTCCTGCTCGGTGGCTTATTTGCGACTTCCTTTTGGGAGGTAGTTTTTTTTAGCGTGGAAATTTGTATATGTGTTAACAGTCAGTAAAATAAATTATTGCCTTGCGGTACAAGTACATTATAACATTGGTTCTAACCGAGGTCACTAAATCTTATGTTACCATTTAAACGTAATTTAGAAACAAACACTTGCTATACAGTAAAACCTCGTTAATCCGGACTGATGGGGGGATAAGTTGACATGTTTAATGAAAGCCTGGATTAACTGAAATAAATTAAAAGAACAGCAGAAAGTGCATTAAAACTCCCAACAAAACACGTTTATTTTGGTGTGTTTAAAGGGCATAGGGCTAAATACACTATACAGTACAGTAAAATGTAAACCAATACTTGGATGTACGTATTTTTAGCCGTTAAGGAGCAATATGACGAATGCGATTGTTGACTTCTAGCCACTTTTAAAACCATTCATTCTGCTTCTTCTCCCCCTCCCCTTTGCCAGTCCGTATTAAGCGAAGTACGACTTATCGGTGTCCGGATTAACGAGGTTTTACTGTATTTACATTTTAAGAAAGCCCAAACTCATACGCGAAAAGAGAAAGAGCTATCGAACTAGGAACACCGAAAACTTCATCAAATTTCTATTGCCGAGTTCAACCTTAACGTCCACCTAACCCACCTATAAGTCTCTTGTGAACATATGTAAGATACCAGCACTATGCCATGAAAACTTAAGTGGAAAACAACTGCTGTTGTCTCGTCTCGGTGAGGTTGTTCAGTTGCAGAATGGCGTCCTTTAAGCCACAAGGCTGCTTACTTTTCGGCAGGGTAATCGTTCATGACTGGACCATTAATGGACAACCCTTCAATTAGGTTTCTTAAATTGTTAAGAAATGATATGCTTTCAATTCAATTTTCCTTGAGGGCGACAAAAACATCCCTAGCAGGAAAAGAAAAAATATTTTAGTAGATGTTGAACGCGCTAAGGACACTTTTCTTCGTGGGTGGTCCTTTATTTGCATATAATTAAGAACTAATTTGCATAATTTGAATAAATTTGCATATCATTAGAATAATTTATATTTATGTATCTGCATATCATTAAGAACTAATTTGCATAATTTGAATAAATTTGCATATTATCAATAATTAATTTGCATAATTTGAATAAATTTGCATATTATTAGAATACTTTACATTTATGTATTTGCTTATTTATAACTTTTATCAATATATAATTATTTATTTTATGAAAAATATGTATATAGAAGGTAATTAGAGGTACTAAATGCTATGCATATGATTTCATATTCATTACTGCAAAGTATATACTGTATGAATCGATAATATTAATGTTTATAGTATTGAAAATTGGAATTTATGGTTTATGAACCGCTTTGAATGGTGGTAATGGGTGTAGGTACAGGTCCAATTAAGATTTAGGATGGTCACGGTACTCGAACCAACGATATGTAACGGTAATAATTATAGTTCTCTAAGGAATAATAATAAATGGCATGTAAGACATTGAGCGGAGACGAACTATGTATAACGTGTGAGCTGAGTCTGATGCCAGACAGAAGACTGTGAACTCCGCGCAGGTAGAGGAGAAAGGAATTTGGGAGATGTGCGGTCAAGGTCAAATGACGTCAGAACGCCGGAACAAAGAAAGAACCCGATTGACCAATCAGAACCGGTTTTTTCAAGGTTAACCAGTACGCAAGAACAGGAGAAAGGTATGCAATGCCGTAGGGCAGGGGAGGGATTCAACCAGACAACAAAGAATGTCTGGAAATGCGCAGCAAGGGTCAAATCTCTGAAGCTATGCGTGGCTTGTAGAACCGGTTTCCGCCGCCAATTAATATTCCGCTCAGGTTTGCCTTCAAGGCACAGGACGCTTTAGCGCAGGGTCTTTTTATCTGTACTATGAAGAAGGGAGAGCTATTAGGGACGGGGCCTACAGTTTTTACCATTTGCTTTTATCACGGGGTAACGAACCTAGGACCCTTTGATTATTGATTTAGGTAGTAAATGTATGTTACTGTGTGCTATTTAACTTAATTTTGAGTTTATTTTTTACCAAACTTTGACTTTATGTCAAACATTTTCACAGCTTATTTTTATTTTTACAAAAATAACACTATTTGTACTATTCAGGCAACATTTTTTCATTAAATTTTGGATTCACAAAGACATTTTTTTCAACTTTTAACTTATTATTTTACAATTTTATGTTAATTTTTTACCAAAATAACACTATTTGTACTATTCAGGCAACATTTTTTCATTAAATTTTGGATTCACAAAGACATTTTTTTCAACTTTTAACTTATTATTTTACAATTTTATGTTAATTTTTTACCAAAATAACACTATTTGTACTATTCAGGCAACATTTTTTCATTAAATTTTGGATTCACAAAGACATTTTTTTCAACTTTTAACTTATTATTTTACAACTTTATGTTAATTTTTTACCAAAATAACACTATTTATACTATTCAGGCAACATTTTTTATTAAATTTTGGACTCTCAAAGACATTTTTTCAACTTTTAACTTATTATTTTACAACTTTAAGTTAATTTTTTACCAAAATAACACTATTTGTACTATTCAAGCAACATTTTTTATTAAATTTTGGACTCACAGACATTTTTTCTACGTTTAACTTATTATTTTACAACTTTATATTAATTTTTTACCAAAATAACACTATTTGTACTAATCAGGCAACATTTTTTATTAAATTTTGGACTCACAAAGACATTTTTTCTACGTTTAACTTATTATTTTACAACTTTATATTAATTTTTTACAAAAATAACACTATTTGTACTATTCAGGCAACATTTTTTCATTAAATTTTGGATTCACAAAGACATTTTTTTCAACTTTTAACTTATTATTTTACAATTTTATGTTAATTTTTTACCAAAATAACACTATTTGTACTATTCAGGCAACATTTTTTCATTAAATTTTGGATTCACAAAGACATTTTTTTCAACTTTTAACTTATTATTTTACAATTTTATGTTAATTTTTTACCAAAATAACACTATTTGTACTATTCAGGCAACATTTTTTCATTAAATTTTGGATTCACAAAGACATTTTTTTCAACTTTTAACTTATTATTTTACAACTTTATGTTAATTTTTTACCAAAATAACACTATTTATACTATTCAGGCAACATTTTTTATTAAATTTTGGACTCTCAAAGACATTTTTTCAACTTTTAACTTATTATTTTACAACTTTAAGTTAATTTTTTACCAAAATAACACTATTTGTACTATTCAAGCAACATTTTTTATTAAATTTTGGACTCACAGACATTTTTTCTACGTTTGACTTATTATTTTACAACTTTATATTAATTTTTTACCAAAATAACACTATTTGTACTAATCAGGCAACATTTTTTATTAAATTTTGGACTCACAAAGACATTTTTTCTACGTTTAACTTATTATTTTACAACTTTATATTAATTTTTTACCAAAATAACACTATTTGTACTAATCAGGCAACATTTTTTATTAAATTTTGTATTTACAAAGAGATTTTTTCAACTTTTAATTTATTATTTACAAGTTTAGGCTTATTTTTATCAAAATAACACAATTCTATCTGTTCAGGAAAGACTTTTAGTCGCATTTTCGACACACAGAGTGTGTGATCTCAACTTCTATCTGTTTATTTCACAAGTTTAGGCTTATTATTACCAAAATAATACAATTCAATCTGTTCAGGAAAGACTTTTAGTCGCATTTTCGACACACAAAGTGTGTGTTCTCAACTTCTATCTGTTTATTTCACAAGTTTAGGCTTATTATTACTCAAATAACACAATTCTATCTGTTCAGGAAAGATTTTTAGTTATATATTCAACACACAAAGTGTGTGTTTTCAATTTTTATCTGTTATTTTCACAAGTTTATTCTAATATTTACTCAAATAACACGATATGAACGTGTTTTTATTACATTTTGGACACACACACACACACACACACACACACACACACACACAGAAAAGAGAGAGAGAGAGAGAGAGAGAGAGAGAGAGAGAGAGAGAGATTTTTCCAAGTTTACAGGATTATTCTCCACGTTTACTCAAATAACACAATTTAAATGTGTTTTGAATTAAATTTTGTACACACGAAGTGTGTTTCGTCACGTTTTACCCTTTATTTTTCAATTTTATGCTTATTTTACCAAAGTAAGACCTTTTAGTCTATTCAAGAAAGAGTTTTCAATTATAGTTTGGATGCAAAAGTATGTTTTGGCAAGTTCTACCCTTTTATTTTACAAGTTTAGGCATATTATTACTCAAATAACAAGGAAAGTTTGTTTATTTTAGAGTTTGCTGAGTATTTTGTTACTGTTGTACTAGGTAAAAGTTTTATAAATATATCAGATAGGGCTCTGTATACTTTTGTTTTTGCTATTTTGGAGATGATGCGATCAGCACCACTCTCCATCTGCTTTTTTATTTTATGTACCCTAATATTATTTTGAGGCTTAGTGAATTCTAGAGCCTATTTATGCAGGAGAGAGGGCTTGAAAATTTTCATTTCAGATAACCCACAACTATTTGTCAGAGTATTTTAAAGGATATTTTATATTTATTATGTGCTACTAGAATATCAAAGCTTGCTTAATTTTTATGTCTGTAACGCTGTTATTGTATTTCTAGCTAAGCCTTACTGGATAAAGTACACGAAATGTTTATCATTTCGACTATTTACTTTTATACGAGGCCAAATTTTTAGTGTAACGAAAATTATTGTGTATCTATAAAGACTGAAATCCCTTTACCGAGGGGTCCACAACTGGACGTTTACCAACATTGTTTTTTTTTAAAAAAATATATATAACCATTTATCAATATATTCTCAATTCACAGGACAAGACGAAGTTCACAGACGACTGACTATATGGACCATAGGTCCACTTGCTAAACTTTTTTTCTATGCTAGAAGAATAATTTAGCCATATAGCCTTTTTCAAGGTATTTTTGAAGTATTACTGGTGTTTTGGGTGCATCAACACTTGGGTTATTTCCATTTGGTTTATTATACGAGGCTACAATCACTATCTGAACACTGAAATCCTCAGATTGAAACTAAAAGCTTAGGCTGTAACTAGGGACTTAGTATGTATATCGACAATTTATAGGACAACACGAACCTTACAAAGGATTGTAGGTGACGTAGGACCAGACGCCAGAGCTTTGTTAATCTGCAAGAAGCATTTACAGCTAATATTACGAGGAAATGAGGTTGATTTTTACTGTTTCACAAGGAGGCTAACTTTTACACAACCAATATTTGCTTTTTCAAGTAACTACATGTACCAGAAGTACTTACAGGCCAACTCTAACTAGACTTCAACTTATTCTATATCAGGTGCTAAATTTATAAAGAACTATGATTGTGTATATTTCTGAGGAAGTACGCAAAAGCAGATTACCCGATTAAAGTATCTGAAAAACAGATTTTTCTATGTAAGTATATTTTTATTGACTGGATTATTTAACAGATCAAACAGGAAGACTGCAAAATTCATTAAATGTAGTTCTATAGTATAGGTGGTTTCAGAGATATAAAAAGAACAAATATAAGATTTCGCTTTTTTTTTGCTTCTGAGGCTAATCGCGACGCTAAGGGTAAATGGCGAGGAAATGTAACGGAGGAGAAACAGTCCCAAAAGTTATGGGCTGCATGTAAGTTAATACCACAGAGATATTACAGTAGGTGTAGGTTCTACCACCAGAACTTTTCTATCATAATAATAATGGTTATGCTGTACTGTTAGCTAAAGATGCTGATATTTGAGAAACCTAAAAGCTTATTTGCAAAATTTTAAGATAAATAATAATCTGTTAGACTGTAAACATATTTTATATCCATTCTGCGCAAGATCCGATGACAAAATTTAAAAATTGTAATCGCCCAGACAGGGACTCGAACCCTGGACAGATAGGTTAAAAGCCTAACGCTATACCAACTAAGCTATCTGGGCACAAGGTATTCTTTTTTTGAAAAGTTAGTTATGTTAAGAAATATATTGAAACATTTGAGAACACTCTTGGTCTGGTTCGACAGAGAAGGAGACAACATTTCCAAATTTTTACAGACTGGGTGTATTTTTCCACTATAGAGGCCTTCACTATATGTAATTGGAAACGCTAAAGTTCAGCTAGCTTCCAAAATTAAGGTAAAGATTGTGTTTGGCGAGATTAACAAGTTACAATTATATCCAGTTACGGACAAATAAAGCTAAAAGTCTCAGATTTACTGTACTAGCCAAGTTTTAGTAACATTTTCTTCACTTTAGTACAAATACCAAAGAAATAGGTATATTTTATTTATAATTTGACAAAATGTACTAGTATTTAATTCACAAAGTTAGGTAAAAAACAGTATTTTTTTAAAATATTGTTACTGCCTTCAAATTTTATGTTATTTAGCCACTAACAACTGGTTTACACTGTTTGGCATCCTTTAAATAGGAAAATAAGGAATTATTTGTTTAGTATTTTTACTACTTTATATTTATTTAAGAAAACAATTCTACAGTTTAACTTAATTTTTAACAAATTGTTACTAATTTATATATCAAAGTTATGTTATTTAGAGTGTATGAAGGCGTATAAAGTTAATATTTGCACTTATCAGCGCAACTAACAATTATATTTTACACACAAAAGATAATGTTTACAGTTAAATTACTTGAATCAGAGAATAATATTTTACAGTAATTGATTCATTCAGCACTAGTCAGTACTTTTATGCATCAGAAAGTTTTCTTAATTTTCTATTATGCATGCTATTTTGTGCTATTCTTAAAATGTATTTCTAAGGCAAACTGGTTTAATTTTCTGCTTATAATGGAAAGTTGACATAGTTTTCGCACAATGCTTTGTACATTTGTTATATTCACTACTTACAATTCAAATATTATGCTTATTTAATGTATAACTAACTAACTCTCTAGCCTTCTTAAACCCGAAGGTTCATGGCTGCAGCAACACATGCCTCTCATCTGTTCCTATCCTAAGCAAGATCTATATACTCCTTTCCATCCCTACCAATTTCCTTTAGGTCCATCTCTACATTATCCCTACATTTTGTTTTGGTCTTCCTATTGGTCTTTTACCATCAGGTTTCCCAACAAGAATCCTGTATATTTTTTTCCTCTCCCATTTGTACCACATGATCTACACATCTAAGTCTTCTTGATTTAATCATTCTAATAATATCTGGACATGAATACAAATTATGTACTTCCAAATTATGTAACCTTCTCCACTCATCTGTCTCCTCATCTGTTTTAGGTCCAAATATTTTCCTAAGGATTTTATTTTCAAATACTCTCAATTTATGTTCCTTTTTCAATGTAAGGGACCAAGTTTATTTACTGTATTTAACTTTTATTTTTTTGTAATTAACAAAAATTAAAAGCTTATACTGTAGTTATTATATCTTTTTCTATCAGCTTATTTTGAAATTAATATTATTAGTTATAGTCTTTGATTTATAACTATATTGCTTTTTATCAATTTATCTAAGAGTACACGCAGACAAACACATGTGTACACACTTTTATGTAAATAGATATGCCTTTTTTCAATATTTTAGTATGAAGATTGCACTTTAGCTATTTAAGCAAGGGTAGGAAAGGTAGGATTTCTGAGAATTTGTTGCAGGATTTTGTTGTCCAAGTATAGATGAGAACTGAGCTGGGAGACTGTTTTGAACATTTTCATGATAGTTTGCATGTGAACTGTATGCAAATTGAGCACTATTGACTGTGCATGCTTCTAAGTTTTGCTGTTATTTTACATCAAGTCTGTGAGACTGTAGACAGTTTTCCTATTTCAAGTAGTTTTTATTGATTGTATTTGTATATGTTTTGGGGACTTAGCAGTTTTATGTTATGAGGCACTTTGTTGTAGAATATTTTTACCGGATTGTTTTGAGATATTGAGTGTCTGCTGTTTTACTTGTAATTATTTTCCTTTTTGTGTTGTGTATTTGATTATATTTTGTCCAAGTTCGTAGTATTTAGAATAATTGTTATTGACTTGTAGATGTAGGGAGTAATAATCCTTTGCAAGATGCTCTATACTTTAGTCTGAACATTATTCTTAGTGTTCACTTTTGAAGCCTTAGTATTCTGGTAGTATTAATAATGTAGAGGTAAATTAGGGTGAAATGTAGGCATTTTTCTGATACATTATACTCACTTAGTTGTTTCAGCAGGTAGAAGTTGCATGATGGTTTACTGGTGATGATGTTAATTTGCTCTTCGTATGTACTACGTATGATGTAGCTTACTTGAGTAACTGGAATTTTCTACTGAAAAAAGGATTGCTTGTCTATTTTATTCCTATGTTGTTGAGTTTGTCCATAAGCAAGCCATGTTTTTACTCTATTCTATGCCTTGGAAGAATCTAGATATATTGTGTTTGCAGTTTTATGCTTCTCTAAGGTTTCAGCTATGTAGTTTTTTAAACTGTGCTATGGCTTAACTATTTATTTCTCTTTCTGGATGCCATGTTGGTTTCTGTGTATTCCTCTTGCTGTTTGAATTTGACTTAGGTTGTTTGCTTTTTTTCTTAGATCTTTATTTGTTTATTTGTTCAGTATTTTTTATTTTTAAATATTCTTTTACATAAAAAAATTGAAAGTACATTGTTAAAGTCAAAGTGTGTTAAAATTCAATTTTTCAAAGTTAAAGTTTTAAAAATACAATTTTATCTAATATTAAAAGTTATAATAGTACATTTTTTGTTACTGGAAGTTTTTATACTAGGGCAAATTATTTTGTTGTTAATGTAAAATTTGTTAGTTAATGTAATATTTGTTAGTTAATGTAAAATTAAAGTAATTAAAAATCAATTTTTCAAAGTTAAAGTTTTAAAAATACAATTTTCTAAAATTAAAAGTTATAATAGTACATTTTTGTTAGAAGAAGTTTTTATACTAGAGTAAATTTTTTTGTTGTTAAAGTAAAATATGTTAGTTAATGTAAAATTAAAGTAATTAAAATTCAAAAAAAATAAAAAAATACTGAACAAATAAACAAATAAAGATCTAAGAAAAAAAGCAAACAACCTAAGTCAAATTCAAACAGCAAGAGGAATACACAGAAACCAACATGGCATCCAGAAAGAGAAATAAATAGTTAAGCCATAGCACAGTTTAAAAAACTACATAGCTGAAACCTTAGAGAAGCATAAAACTGCAAACACAATATATCTAGATTCTTCCAAGGCATAGAATAGAGTAAAAACATGGCTTGCTTATGGACAAACTCAACAACATAGGAATAAAATAGACAAGCAATCCTTTTTTCAGTAGAAAATTCCAGTTACTCAAGTAAGCTACATCATACGTAGTACATACGAAGAGCAAATTAACATCATCACCAGTAAACCATCATGCAACTTCTACCTGCTGAAACAACTAAGTGAGTATAATGTATCAGAAAAATGCCTACATTTCACCCTAATTTACCTCTACATTATTAATACTACCAGAATACTAAGGCTTCAAAAGTGAACACTAAGAATAATGTTCAGACTAAAGTATAGA